>NW_015170277.1:1725666-1744494 GCF_001447785.1 Gekko japonicus
TTCCTTCCGCCTGCAGCGAGGCTTATGTACACTTCTAGTTAATGATAAATCTTCTGCAATCTCTGTCAACTGCTCTGGCACCGCTTGGAGGCCGCCTGAGTCAACAGAGCCAGCGGCAGCCGGTACACGGGGAAATCAGTCGCCTGCTGCGTTCTGATTCCTTATTTCCTCGGCCAGCCTGTACCTCCTGGGATGTTAACGTAGAAGAATTTAGGGATTGTTTTACTGTCCCAGACCCAGAGCATCTCCGTGGCTACTCCATCCGCATCTGAGAAGCTGACCAGCGAGGTGTGATGAAGAGTGCCATCTGCTGGCTGGGGTGGGTGGGGTTTTGTTTGCGCCCGGCATTTAGTACATTGGAGGTCGATTATCTCTGAGCATGGAAATTCTGCTTAGCCAAGTCTTCGTAATAATCGTCCGTAGCTTTTTATATGGTGCTTGGTGACAGCACAGAGGACTTCCCGTCTATTATCACAGTAACTGTTCATGACCACCCTGTAAGGAAGACCGTTACGTTCCTCAGAGAGCCAGTTTGATGTAGTGGTAAAGAAGAAGAGATTGGATTTCTACCCCGCCCTTCACGACCCAAAGGTGTCTCAGAGCGGCTTACAAACTCCTTTCCCTTCCCCTCCCCACAACAGACACCCTGTGAGGTCGGTGGGGCTGAGAGAGCTCTGACAGAAACGGCTCTTTTTCAAGAACAGCCCTGAAAGAACTATGGCTTGCCCAAGGTCGTCCAGCCAAGTGCAAGTGGAGGAGTGGGGAATCAAACCTGGTTCTTCCAGATTAGTGTCCACGCGCTTAACCACTACACCAAACTGGCTCTCCTACACCAAACTGGTGTAAAGGGCAGCAGACTCTTACCTGGACTCCCAACTCCCCCACTTGAAGCCAGCTGGCACCGTTACATATCGATGGCACATTGTCCCTGACAAGGCAACTTTATTTGCTCTCTTAGGACCTAAACTGGAAGGTACATATTATTTCCAGTATATACAATCACTTTTAACAGAAGGGCAGATATATTCGTGGCCCCAAATGGAAACCTTTTGTTGTGTCATTCCATTCGTATTGGAACATTCCAATTTTGGCCCTGTTTTATTTATTGTTTATTGCCTTACATGTGTTACAGAGACTCTGTTGCTTGGTGTGTTTTGTACTATTTGACCTCTGAAGAAGGCTCTCGTGAGCCGAAATGCGTCAGGTCATACATTGTTCTCTTTTTTGTGTATTTGTAACTTTGAACATATTATGTGGCTTTATTTGGGCCCCGACTGGGTTTTTATATGTCTTTGAAATAAACACTCTTTCGTACACGTACTTATGTTTTTAACTTTTGCCCCTCAATAAGTTTTCTAAACTTCCTTTGGAGATTTGTGCTCAGTTGGTTTAGATTCCCCCCCCCCTCTTTTTTGATATTCTACACACAATGCCATACGATAATTTTTTCCTCATAGTGCTACGTGGGGGTGGGGGGAGCGAGAAGAGAATGCCTTCCTTCAGGCCACCTAGTTAGTCCGTGGAAGATGTAAAATTTGAATTTGGGATTACATTATGCTAGTTCATGAGAAACAGCATGTATGTGTGCAAAGCCCTGTCAGGTCCCAGCGATTAAACAGAGGCTCGATGGCCGCCTGACGCCAACGCGGGTTCTGTGAACTTGGGCAGGTCATAAGACGGAGGGCAGGGAGGGTTATTTATTTATTTCATTAGATTTCTTAACCGCCCTTCCCTGTTTACACGGGGCTCAGGGCGGTTTACAACGAAATAAATCCGATACAATTTTAAAACCCAATTAAAATTAGTGCTTAGTTCTCATGGCCCTTCTTTTACATGCCCATGGAAATGCCAAGCGCCACTTTGGGGTCAGGCAGCAATTGTTCCCCAGGCTAGTTTCGCCGGGGATTCTGGAGGGTTTTTTTTTTTGTCATCTTCTGGGCATGGAGCATGGGTCACTGGGGTGTTTTTGGGTGACGGGAAGGTTTTTGTGAATTCTCTGCATTGTGCAGGGGGTTGGACTAGATGACCCTGGAGATCCCTCCCGACTCGATGATTCTAGGATTTTCAAGCCAAGTGATTCAACGGAGGTGGTCTGCCCTTGTCTGCCTCTGCAGAGCTTTCCTTGGTAGTCTCCCTTCCCGCTGCGAATCCTGCTTAGCTTCCGAGATCGGATGAGATCGGGCTACACTATTTCATTCCACATCCCCAAGAAATACCATGGAGGGGATGATTCCTTATGAGCCTGTCTTCCTAGAGCCAGTTTGGTGTCGTGGTTAAGTGTGCAGACTCTAATCTGGGAGAACCAGGTTTGATTCCCCACGCCTCCACTCGCAGCTGCTGGATGACCTCGGGCAAGCCATAGTTCTGTCAGAGCTGCTCTCTCAAGGGCAGTCCTCAAAAGAGCTCTCTCGGCCCCACCTGCCTCACAGGGTGTCTGTTGTGGGGAGAGGAAGGGAAAGGAGTTTGTAAGCCGCTCTGAGACTCTGAGTGAAGGGCGGGGTATCTTCCTCTTCCTCTTCCTCCTCCTCCTCCTCTTCATACAAGTGTGGTAGTAACTTCTGAAGCTCTGTCCCGGATGTCCCAGGTTAGCCTGATCCCGTCAGATCTCGGAAGTGAAGCAGGGTCAGCCCTGGTTAGTCCCAGGATGGGAGACCACCAAGGAAGCCCAGAGTCGCCCCCTAGAGGCAGGCAGTGGCAAACCACCTCTGAACATCTCTTGCCTCGCACACCCCAAGGGCTCCCCCATAAGTCGGCTACCACTTGACGGCGCTTTCCACCACACTATCGAAACATCTCCCAGCAATTAGCTTGCTAAACTGACTGCGTGAAGAATGCAGGTTACTAGAGTGGGCTTTCCCCCACTCCCCGGTGCGCTGCTTTTCCATGGAGGGGAGGCGACAGCTCAGGCTGCCAGTTCCAGGTTGGGAAATACCTGCTGCCCTGCCCCAAACCCACCTTCCTCCTTTCCCGCCTCCAGTTTTCAGGCAGCTCAACACCGCCATGGCCGTGTCCCAGATGTCCGCCGTTCAGTGCCGCCTGGCCCCCCTCATCCAGGTGGTTCAAGACTGCAGCCACCTCTACCACTACGCGGTCAAGCTGATGTTCAAGCTCCATTCGTGTAAGTCGCTCTTGAAGGGGCAGGGGAGGAGCGGTGCTTGGGAGGAGAATCCAGGCGAAGTGCTGAGCCTCTCTGTAAAACCCGGGTTCCCCAACAGGGTGCCCGCGGGCGCCATGGCTCCCGCCACTACGTCTCTTGGCTCCCGCCAAGCTTTTCAGAAAGTGGGTGGGGCCATTGTGATTGGCTGCCCTCCTTCAAATGAAAGGGTTTTCCACTGAAGGGAAAGGAGGAATAGTGAGCACCTGGGCTTTCTTTAGTGTGTGGTTCGGTTCCTCTTCAGGCTTTCCTTTTCCCCAGAAGGCATGATAAGGTATTCCAGTCAGGGCCGCCTCCTGTGGCAACCATTTTGGGGTGGTGCTCACCATCCCGTCTCAAAATTCCAAATGTGCCCGCAGTCTCAAAAAAATCAAAGACCCCTGTTGTAAATAGTCCCCTATCCACAGCCAATGTGGTACTATGGTTGCCGGGTCTCTCCTGGTAACCGGCGGGGGATGGGAGGAAGGCCCAGTGGACGTCCAGCGACATGTCTACGTCACTTCCAATGTGACCCAGAAGTGAGGTCATCGTGTTGGTGACGTCGGGGCGTTGCTCTGATATTTGGGCAAAAACTCTGTGGTAAATTTGGCTTCTACCATAGAGTTTTTTCCCAAATACCAGAGTGTCGCCAACACGATGACCTCACTTCTGGGTCACATTGGAAGAGACGTAGACACGTTGCTGGGCATCTGCTGAGCCTCCCTCTTTTTGAGGTAAATCCCCCGCTGCTGGCTAGCTGATAGGCAGCGGAGCGGTGAGACCTGGTGGCGGGAGCCCCCGCCTCCACCGGGGGGGCGGTTGGTCAGGCAACCCTACGTGGTATAGTGGTTAGAGTGTCAGGCTAAACTGGTTTCAGGTTCCCACCGTGAAGTTTCCTGGATGGCCTTTGGCTATTCTCCCTCTCTCGGCCTAACCTACCAAAACAGAGTAGGCTATTCAGTTTGTAATGATTATTATTATTATTACATTCGGTTTCTATACCGCTCAGACCCGAAGGTCTCAGATACATTGCAAGTGCAAGTTAATTCCCTAGACTATGGCCACATATGATACCCCGCTTTGAGTCGATTAAAAAAAGCCACCCATCAGTGTAACCGATAAAGCTGTAAAACAGATGAGTCTGTGAAAAAGCCATGTGAGTGTGGAGAGAGGGAAGCACGTGACACAGAATTTAGAGCCCTGACCCTGGGTAGCCCAGGCAAGCCCGATCTCATCAGACCTCGGAAGCAAATCAGGGCTGACCCTGGCAAGTACTTGGAAGGGAGACCTCCAAGGAATTCCAGGGGTGGGACGCAGAGGCAGGCAATAGTCAGCCACCTCTGAGAAACATCCAAGCCCCACTTAGGGTTGCCAGAAGTCAACCATGACTTCCAGGCCACACACACACACAAAATACCCCCTCAAAATTAAAAATTTAGAAATACTGAAATTCTGAAATTTTTACAGCATCCAAAGAGCCCACTGGGTAGGCCAAAGGGACTCTGCAGCTGTCAGTGGAATCCAGCATGCTCGCCCTCACAGTAGCTACCTAATGCCCTTGAAAAGATTGCAAGCAGGGCTGAGAGCTGGGTCCTCCCCTGTTGCTGCCTCCCCCCCGGTAACTGCCCTTTGGAGGTACACTGCCTCTGAATGTGGAGGCTCCACTGTAAACATTAGGCCAATGGGCATTAGTGGGTCGTCTGATCCCCTTTTAAATCTATCTGAGCTGGTGGATAAGAACATAAGAACATAAGAGACGCCAATGTTGGATCAGGCCAAAGGCCCATCCAGTCCAACACTCTGTTGTGTCACACAGTGGCCAGAAATACCAGGTGCCATCAGGAGGTCCAGCAGTGGGGCCAGGACACTAGAAGCCCCCTCCCATTGTTGTTCCCCCAAAGGCACGAAGAATACAGAGCATCACTTGCCCCAGAGTCCCTATCTATACCTTGTGGCTAATAGCCACCGATGGACCTCTGCTCTGCTCTGGATAACACTGCATCCCGTGGCAGTGTGTGCCACAACTTAAAAACAAAACCCAGAAACAAGATCTGAGCACACACAGACACACACCCTCAATATATACTGTGTTGATGTGTAAAGGCATTTTTAATAGCTGCTGTAATTGTGGAGCTGTGCCCTTCCTCCTCCTTGACCTATCTAGTTTCCTCCTTCGCGTTGACCTGGTTTTTGCTGTTTTAGACAGGGTAATTCTGACAAGCTGCTGGGGAGGGAACAGCATTTGCCGGCTTTAATTTCACAGAGAGTCTGGAATCCTCCTAGTCTTTAGTTTTTTCAGGGAAATCTGAGTCCTACGGCAATGCCTCCACCCAAGATGAAGTTGTCATTTTGGGGGTGCCGTGCAGGACAGTATTAATTAACCTTTGAGAATGTTATGGGCAGGTTAGTGAAACCTCAGGGCTAAGAAGAGCTTCATTCTGAAACTTGGGAAGAAGATCAAATATCTTTCTGTATACCAAGCATTTTTATCCCATTTCATCCAAAGAAAGCACAATTTAGCCACCTCTCTGTGCTCATTCGGAAGCCTTGCACAGTACCTATTCTGGACATGGGCTGTTTGGACATAGAACCATAGAGTTGGAAGGGGTCAGACAGGCCATCTAGTCCAACCCCCTGCTCCATGCAGGGTCAGCCTAGAGCAAGGTGTCAAACATGCGGCCGGGGGGCCGGATGAGGCCCCTGGAGGGCGTCTATTAGGTCCGCAGTGGAACTGGCTGTCTTCTGCTGCTGCTTCCAGTTCTGCTGCTGCTGCATCATCGTAGGTTTGCAGCTTACAGATACACACCCGAACAGCATACTCAAGATTGCAACAGCACAGACATTTTGATGCAATAATTCAGAGCAAGAGACGTCAGTTATCAGGCACTGTTAAATAAACAAAACATTGCAAGAGTGCTAATGTTTTAAGCATGTTTTTTATTTTAAGTTTAAAAAACCACCCTTTTGTGTTTATGTCCTTTATAAAGTTTATATCTCCGTTACCTGGCATTACATTTTATGACACACGTGGTCTGGCCCAACAAGGTCTCATTTATGTCAGATCCGGCCCGCATAACAAATGAGTTCGACACCCCTGCCCTAGAGCATCCCTGACAGGTGTTTGTCTGGCCGCTGCTTAAAGACTGCCAGTGAGGGGGAGCCCACCACCACCCCAGGCAGCCGATTCCACTGCTGAACTAATCTTACTGTAAAGACATTTCCCCTAATCTCCAGCTGGTACCTTTCCGCCGGCAATTTAAACCCATTTAAACCCATTAATGTGCCCGTGCATTCAGAAAGCTGCCTTTAAAAATCCCTGGCTACAGGCGCAGCCGCCCTTCCTTTATGGTCCCTGCAAAACCACCCTCTTCATTTTGTCGCGGTGTTTGCCTTGTCGTTGGGGTGAATGGCTCCTGCTGACACCCTTCAGGGCTCAGTTCCTTCCCTGGGCCTCTAGGAGTTTTAAGTCTCTGAACAGGTGCATGGATGCCTTCTGTCTGTCCCCCCCCCCCTTGCATGGACGCATCAAATGCATGTGCGGGATCAGGAAGGTGCCATGTAGAGCACAGTCTGCTCTTTCACAGGCTGGTGAGTTTGATGGGAGTGGCACGGTGCTGCCGGTTTAGCATCGCTGTACCTAGAAGATCGACCTCTTATTCGCTTGCAAACGGGCACGGAACAGGGACTTCAGCACTGTGTGGGGTCAGTAATTCTGGAGGCTGTTTTGGCATGTGGCATGCTAAGGGCTCTGACCTCCTCCTCCTCCTCTTTTCTCCTCTGTGGCTATTCTAGGCCTGCCAGCGGATACGCTACAAGGACATCGGGACCGGTTCCACGAGCAGTTCCGCAGGTAATGGCTGTGGCCTTTAGGAAACCTGTGTCTGAGTACCACCACTTGAATCTGCAGTAGGAACTAAATGTTCCTCCATTTAAGGCTCTTCCGCACACTCATTCTCATCTCTTGTTTGTCCCTGTTGCTTCAGGGGTTTTCCCCCCTTTCGGCACCTGTTTTGCTCCCTCTAGTGGTCAATTTGATATTACATCACAACTGGTGGGAAATGTGCCGGAAATACAGCAGTGTAATATCGAATCGACCACTAGAAGGAGCAAAATAACTTCAGAAAAGAAAAAAAACTCCACATCAGTAGGGATACACAAGTGACACAAATTAGAGTGCGAAAGAGCCCTTTGAAACAAAAAAAAAACCCCACACCTGTAAATCTAGCACCACAGCCTGTGGACTAGCCTTCTCCTTAATATGCTAGATTTTTAGTTGCGGGCAATTGTGTGTTTGTCTGTGATTTCACTTCTGTGCAGTGTTATAGCACAGACACAAGTCTGAGCCTTTAGGTTTAGGACTGAATAATCCTCAAGGCGTGAAAAAGTTCCCATAGGGTTGATCTAACTTTTCCGAGACAAAAAAGTCATTGGCTGAAATGTCAAGAGATGTCCAGCATTTCAAAGACAGCATGTAATGAATGATGGTTCTTCCTGCTATAACGGCTAAAGCATAGATTCATGCGGGTAGCCGTTTTGGTCTGAACAGAACAAAGTTTTGATTCCAGTGGCACCTTTAAGATCAACAAAGTTTAATTCACTGCCACAGGAAGTGATGGCAGCTACAAGCATGGACGGCTTCAAGAGGGAATTGGATAGACCTATGGAGCAGAGGTCCATCAGTGGCTATTAGCCACAAGGTATAGATGGGAACTCTCGGTCTGGGGCAAAGAATGCTCTGTGTTCTTGGTGCTTGGGGGGGGGGGCAACAGTGGGAGGGCTTCTGACCCCACTGCTGGACCTCCTGATGGCACCTGGTATTTTTGGCCACTGTGTGACAGAGTGCTGGACTGGATGGGCCATTGGCCTGATCCAGCATTGGCTCCTCTCATGTTCTTATGTTCATTTAAAACAAAAAATTTGTATAAAATGCAAAGCAATGCAACCATGGTAAACTTACCAAATGGCCAAACAAGAAGAAAAAGCACTCTCCGTTGCAACTGATACCCTCATTGTGTAACAACAGTGTGATCCTGTGCTTGTAGAACTTACTAATGAAAAAACGTTAGCCCCTTCCAATCTGGGAGAATCTAAAATGAAATGGCTGAATTAGGATTCATCAGAAAGTTCCATCAATACTGCCTCCCGCCCAGGTGTGAGCGAGGACTTGTGATTTCTCACCAAGAAAGTTGGAGGCTGTGTGAGATAATTTATTTGTTTAAGACACTCTCATGCTGCCCTTCGACCTGATCAGGGTCCCCAAGGCAGTGAACAAGAAGTTCTGGTGACTTCTGATGACCCCTAGTGGAGCTTGGAACATTTCAGAGAGGTTGCTGTCTATTGCCTGCCTCTGCGTCCCGAGCCCTGGATTCCTTGGAGGTCTCCCTTCCAATTTCTTGCCAGGGTCGGTCCTGCTTAGCTTCCGAGACCTCACGAGACCGGGCTGGCCTGGGCCAGCAGAACCTTCTGGAATCCATCTCAGCTCCCCATGTGTCTGAGACGTTGGTAGAATTGGCTGCACGCGTTGCTTCTTACCCCTGAGATCTAGAAACATGTCGTCTTTTCTAAATCCTCTCAGCCTTGTAGGTTTGCAAGTGCAGTTGTGGGGCTTGAGGGATCTGCTGCTGCAAGATTTTGCACTGGCCATTTAAAGGGGAAGCAGACTAGCTAAAGGAGGAGAGGATTTGTCACGTTGGTCCCTCGGTGGCTGTTTTCCAGGATAGCCAAATGGAACCTCCATGCCCTGTGACACTCTACCTTTACATGCCAGTTGCTAGGAGACAAATAACAGGTTATGGCTGTTGCCTTCCCTGCTTGTGGCCTTCCTGGAGGCATTTGCCTGGCCATTGAAGGAAGCAAGAGGCTGGACTAGATGGACCATTGGTCTGATCCAGTAGGGCTCGCTTTCCTGCTCTTTGCTCACTTATGAACTGCTCTTGTTTTCTCCTTGCAGCCTCAAAAACTTTTTCAACAGAGCATCCGATATGCTGTATTTCAAGCGTCTTATCCAGATCCCACGGCTGCCAGAGGTACCTACTATTTTTCTTGTGACTTTTGTTGTAAAACTTGGATCCCCACAATCTCTGGGTTACTGTGTGTACATATGCCCTGGAGCTGATGCTTGCAAGGCCTAAACCCCCAAACCTCTCTGCAGAACTAAAGTTTAGTCCTTGAACATGAGAAGAGTCACAACAGTGTCCTGGAGCATATACCAAGTTACATCAGGCTCAGTGGCAAACAGCCTTTGCAAGCTTGTCTGTCTTCGAAGTTAGAATGCAGGGTTTTCTAGTCCAAAACAATGGCTTTTGATCCCTGGTGCTTTTTAAAAGACTGTGTGTTCAGGAGCTCCAACAGCAAATAAGATTTCCATACATTATGAGATTAAAAAGCCCCCAAATGGCTCATGTTTGCCTTAGTCCAAGTTTCCCTCTAGCTGAGCCAAACATTACCCTTGTGAAGCAGAAAGGAATCATGGAATCTTATACAAGGATAGGAGAGCCGTTGGGTATGTCATGGTGCAGAGAGGAAAGAGAAACTGAAGTGTGCACTGTTGGGGGGAAATTTTGTGTTTTTTGTTTGTTTGTGGGGCACACTTTTTTTTTTTTTTTTTTTAGGTGGGGAAGCTGAGGGCATAGAAGCAGGCCCAGTGATCTGGCATGGGCTGACCAAGTTATGCCAAGTTACATCTTAAATTTTACAGAGTTGGGGGGGGGGGAAGCAAATAGATTTCAAAGTAAAGACAAGTACAGGTAGAGTTGTTGCTGTTGTTCAGTCGCACAGTCGAGTCCGACTCTTCGCGACCCCGTGGACCAGATCACGCTAGGCCTTCCTGTCTTCCGCCGTCCTCTGAAGTTTGCTCAACTTCATATTCATTGCATCTATGACACTGTCTAACCATCTCATCCTTTGCCGTCCCCGTCTTCTTTGACCTTCAGTCTTTCCCAGCATCAGGGTCTTCTCCTGTGAGTGCTCCCTTCTCATTGGGTGGCCAAAGTATTTGAGCTTCAGCTTCATTATCTGGCCTTCCAGGGAACAGTCAGGGTTGATTTCTTTTAGGATTGACTGAGTTGATCTTCTAGCAGTTTGTGTGTGTGACTTTACACAGTCCTCGCAACCAGCCCGGACAATTATGAAGCGGTATTTTTGGCTTTGCAAGCTACTTTTTCTTTGTCTGCATAAACTAGGGATGTATCTGATCCTTTCTGTGTTCCTCCGGCAGAACCCCCCCAACTTCCTGCGGGCGTCGGCCCTGGCCGAGCACGTGAAGCCTGTGGTGGTGATTCCGGAGGAAGCCCCTGAGGACGAAGAACCAGAGAACTTGATTGAGATCAGCACGGCCCAACCTGTGGAGCAGCCGGTGAGAGACTGTCAGGCGTCCTCAGGCTCATCTAGTCTAAGTTGGAAGTCTAGCAGTTTCCTTCCCACAAGCTGTGGAACTGTCATTTCCCCCAGAGGCCTCTGTTTCACTAGGGCTGAGCCCTGGAGCTATCTTTCAGTTGCCCCATAAGAACATAAGAAGAGCCCTGCTGGATCAGCCTCCTGTCTCACACAGTGGCCAACTCAGTTCCTCTGGAGGTCCAACAACAGGGCATAGAGGCCGAGGTCTTCATAAGAACCCCAGAAGAGCCCTGCTGGATCAGACCAATGAGGGTCCCTCTAGTCCAGCATCCTGTCTCACACAGCGGCCAATCACAGGGCAATGATGCCGAGACCTTCATAAGAACATCAGAAGAGCCCTGCTGGATCAGACCAGTGGTCCATCTAGTCCAGCATCCCATTTCACAGAGTGGCCAACCAGTTCCTCTGGAGGGCCAACAACAGGGCAGAGAGGCCGAGGCCTTCCCCTGCTGTTGCGTCCTGGGTCTGGGATTCAGAATCTTAGCGCCTCTGAATGTGGACGTTCCCCTCAGCCACCGTGGCTAGTAGCCACTGATAGACTTATTCTCCGTGAATCTATCCAATCCCCTTTCAAAGCTGTTTATTCCTGTGGCCATCACATCATCCTCTGGCAGCGAATTCCACATTTTAATCACTCTCTGTGTAAAGTGGTCTTTCCTTTTGTCCTTTCCGGCCCAGCCCTGGACACTAAAGAGGGGTTTGAGGGCATCTGACCATGGACAGGGGTGCCTTTCCCCCTCTCTTCTGAGCCCACAAACTTCCTACAAGTTTGCACATAACTTGGTCTTGCAAATGGGTGCAAATGCAGTCCTCAAGTTCTCTTAGAGCTCTCTCAGCCCCGCCTGCCCCCGTTGTGGGGAGGGGGAGGGGAAGGAGATTGTCAGCCACTCTGGGACTCCGAGGGAAAGGTGGGGTATAAATCCAGTCTCCTCCTCCTCCTCCTCCTCCTCATCTTCGTTGTCATCTTTGTCATCTCCTCCTCCTCCTCCTTTTCAAGAGAATGACTCCATATCAATTCTTTGATAGTTCTTTTTCTCCCATCCTTTTGCAGGTCGTTTGTGATATATTTGAACAGACTTTTGGTCCCCCGAACGGCATCAGAGATGACAGGTCAGGCCTCTTCCTTTCTTTTGTACTTCACTTTCTTTCAGGCGCCAGACTGAAAGCACCTTTTTATCCAGGGTTTTAATTAGGAGCTTTATCGTATCGGCTTTTTAATAGTCTGCTCCTGTTTTCTGGACAGTTCTTATGCTGTTTTAACATTGTGGTTTTTTTAACTGCAAGCCTCCTCAAACAAGACTCTGAAGAGGCGGCGTAGAAATATTTAAAATCGATTGATCAATAAAATGTTACCGATGGACACCAAGCTTTTTAGACAACATCTGAATAATAAAGCTTAACATTTTATATATGGGGCAGTGATATCTTATGTGTGGGGCAAGTGACGCTGTGTATTCTTGGTGCTTGGGGGCAACAGGGGGAGGGCTTCTGGAGTTCTGGCTCAACTGGTGGACCTCCTGACGGCACTTGGGTTTTGGCCCCTGTGTGACTCAGAGTGTTGGACTGGATGGGCCATTGGCCTGATCCAACATGGCTTCTCTTATGTTCTTATGTCTGGGGCAGTGCTGCTCTGTCTTCTTGGAGCTTGGGGGGCAATAGTGGGATGGCTTCTGGAGTTCTGGCCCCGCTGGTGGACCTCCTGATGGCACCTGGGTTTGGCCACTGTGTGACACAGAGTGTTGGACTGGATGGGCCACTGGCCTGATCCAACAACGGCTTCTCTTATGTTCTTATAGCACTTTTGAGTGTTCACAGAAAGCACAGTCTTTTATTTCAGCAACCTTTACAACACCCCTGTCAGGCAGGCTAGTGGCAGTGTTACCGTTGTCTCGATGATTGGAGCGCTGGGGCTGTGAGCGAGGGGCTCGCTGGAGCCTGCCTAGTGAATTCACAGCAAAGATAAGATTCATCTTGGTAACTTTGAGCAGATTATGCTCTTTTGCAGCACTATATGTGCCAGATAGCTCAACAAGGATCACCGTGTTCGTCTGTCTGTAGCGGTAGAAAAGAGCAAGAGTCCAGGAACACCGTCAAGACTTACAACATTTGGGGCAGGGGAGGAGCTTCCGTGAGTCCCTGCTCACTTCTTCAGGTAGATCAAGATGGGCAGCCATGTTAGTCTGTCTGTAGCAACAGAAAAGAGCAAGACTCCAGTAGCACCTTAAGGACTAACAAAATTTGTGACAGAGTGTGAGCTTTCGTGAGTCACTGCTCACTTCCTCAGATACGATGTATGAGCTTTCGTGAGATACTTCTTCGTATCTGAAGAAGTGAGCAGCGACTCAGGAAAGCTCCTCCCCTGCCACAAATTTTGTTAGTCTTTCAGGTGCTCCTGGACTCTGGCTCTTTTCTACTGCTATGTGTGCCAGTTTTCTTTGAGCATCACCTCATTTTTTTTAAACTATGTTCTATTCCACAGGGATCTCCAGATAGAGAATTTAAAGAAAGAAATTGACCTGCTTCGAGGAGAGCTGGAGAAGATCAAACTCGAGGTAAGATCATCGAAGGAGGCAGGCAGCAGGTGGCCCCAGGTGTGAAGTCCAGCTCCCTGAGAATCTCCGGATTCATTTCCTTCCAAGCAAGGTTCTCGTCCTCATTGACTGCAAAAATGCAATCGGCGGAAGATGGCTGCTGAACTGTCAGAACGCATTCCAGTGATTGTGCTCGAAGCCGTTCAACGAACAGAAAGAAACCGAATTTACCCATGCAAAACAGTAAAGCTGGCAAAAATATCCAAAATAAGGAATTTTGTCAAAGCATGCAGCTTTTTTTTTTTTAAGTACCCATTAGGTACACTTTTATTATTTTTCATATTATACACATACAAACATACATACAACGTAAGTCAGCTCTGACTTGAAGGCAAATCTATAATGTAGTTTAGGCACAACTCTATTTCAGAGGGGCCCCCCCAGCTGCTGGGGTATGTGTGCAGCAACGGCTGTGACTCCATCCTTCTCGGGTTCCCAGGAGACATGCAAAGTATTTCCTTGCTTTGAATTGCAAACCCAAGGCAAGGGCGGGGGCGGGGGGGGGGAGGCAGGCCTGTGCTTGCTCTTTCTCATTGTTCTGGAAATAACCAAGCCAGGTGGGGCTTTCACCGAGGAAGGGTTCTGATCGGTCATCAGAGATTTGATCGGCTGTGCAGATTTCTTTTTTTAAACGCCGCTTTGGCAGCTGCTGCCGCCGCAACACAAAGATCTTGACGGTGTGACCGAAGGTCAGCTGCGGCAGCCATTTTGTGGCTGTGCCTATAGTGTGGTGTCAGAATCCCAAAGCTGCCTACGGGCGGAAAAAAGCTGGAGCCAGTTTGGCATAGTGGTCGGGAGCGCAAACTCTAATCTGGGAGAGCCGGGTTTGATTCCCCACTCCTCCACTTGCAGCTGCTGGTGTGCCCTTGGGTCAAT
This sequence comes from Gekko japonicus, assembly GCF_001447785.1. Taxonomy (NCBI): domain Eukaryota; kingdom Metazoa; phylum Chordata; class Lepidosauria; order Squamata; family Gekkonidae; genus Gekko; species Gekko japonicus. Next base: position 1,739,662 of record NW_015170277.1, read on the forward strand.
CACAAGTTCTGTCAGAGCTGTTCTCTCAAGAGCAGGCCTCTCAGAACTGTCTCAGCCCCACCCACCTCACAGGGTGTCTGTTGTGGGGAGGGGAAGGGGAAGGAGTCTGAGACTCCTTTGGGTAATGAAGGGCGGGGTATAAATCCAATCTCCTCCTCCTCTTCTTCCTCTTCTTATGCAGTTCATATGGTACCTCAGTAAGGCCAATCAGGTCTGACACAAAGTGAGCTTGTACAGAGCCATAGCAGCCTTTCCGAGCTGAGGGTGCCATGTTTGTGGGCAAAGCATCAACAGAATGAATGGCAAATCAGCGACTGCCTCATAATCAAGAGGAACGTCTCTGCCAAATCTAGTGTCTGCGGGTTGCTACTCTGGGCTAAATAAGAGCTGTTCTCTTCAAGGTTTCATAAAACTTTGTCATAGAATGAACACCTTTTCCTACGTGAATAAACCTTCCGGCAGTTACCTCTCCCCTCTTCTAAGCACCCTGCCTTGCTCACCCTTAGAGCAGCTCAGCCTGGATCTCTCTTTTTCAGGATCATTTAAGCATCTGAAAGATTATTGTGGAAAATTCCATGCAGAGCCCAGGGGAATCATGGGTGGGCAGGGCAGGTGGGTGGAGCTTAGAGCAGGAGGCTGGGCAGGGGCTGCCTCCACCTCGTTCAAAAGCAGGAATGAGAGAGGAGGCTTCCCAGCGACGCTTTGCTCCATCGGTGCAGGAAAGCACACACCCTCTTCCTCTCCTGTGTGTCCTTTCTCCAGGCTCAAAGGTACATCACTCAGCTGAAGGCCCAGATCAACAGCCTGGAGGCCGAGGTGGAGGAGCAGCGGAAGCAGAAGCAGAAGGCCCTGGTGGACAACGAGCAGCTCCGGGACGAGCTGGAGAGGCTGCAGAAGGCCAAGCTGGAGAGCAGCAAGAACAGGAGCCTCTGCCTGGAGGCGGAAAGTAGGTGGCGCTGTGGGGCCACAGAAGGTAGCAAGCCGCTCTAGCTCTTCCTGTGTGTCCAGCTGCATACTCTGTACTTTACCTAGGGTTGCCAAGTGTCTTACCTGGTGCAGCGGGGGAGAGTTGGTCACAGCCTGGGACATTCGCAGGCGCACCGCTGTGACGTCGCCCGGAAGTGATGTCGTCATGCTGGGCACGTCGCCGGGTGGCACTCTAGCAATCAGCCTGAAAACTCTATGGTACCATAGAGTTTTCAGGCTGGTTGCTACAGCGTTGCCTGGTGACATGCCCAGCATGATGACGTCACTTCCAGGCGATGTCATTGCCCAAGGCACGTCAGCCCAAACTGGGCACTTTGGGGGTGGGGTTCCCCCTGCTGGCCGGATCTGGACTGGCGTGTTGGGGGCCCTTTGGGCTTGCAAACCCCCGCCCACCCGGGGGACTTGGCAGCCCTCACGTTACCAGCAAAAAGAAACCACAGTATTGATGCGGCTGTAACCAGAACAATATCAGGCCACCCTTAGTGGAATGGATTTGCAGGATCCAACTCCCCTGGCTTGCACAATAAGGTGTGGGGGGCAGACAGTATCCCTGGAGAAAAACTAAAATGAAAAATAAGGGCATATCCCTGGAGAAAAACTAAAATGAAAAATAAGGGCATTAAAGGAAGTTGTGGCCATAGAGTTCCTGGAGATTCCTAGAGATACCCAAAAATGACAAGGGTAGCTCTAGCAATTGCCAGGAACTCTGTCGTAACATTACCATAGAGTTTCTGGTGACTGCTAGAGCTACCCTTTCCCACTTCCAGGTAGCTCTAGGAATCACCAGGAGCTTTATGGTCAGGACTCCCAACTGGCAGGAGGTGTCCCATCATAAGCAGGGAAATGGGAACCCTAAATCCAGTGGCTGGACTGAGACCCCATGTTGCCCACCGTCTCTCGGGAGCATCAGTTTCACCGCTAGGGAAAAGTCTGAACTCTGGCTTTTGTCTTTCCCGTGCCAGAGAAGGCCAGCGCCACAGAACTCCGCTACACCAAGCTGAAAGAGAAGCACAATGAGTTGATCAACACGCACGCGGAGCTCTTGAGGAAGGTAAGGCCCCTTCTGCCTGCGGTTCTATTTTGGCCATGAGAGCCAATTTGGTGTACTGGTTAGGAGCCCGGACTCTAACCTGGGAGAACCGGGTTCGATTGACCACTCCTCCATGTGCAGCTGCAGGTGTGACTTTGGGTCAGTTACAAGTTCTCTCAGAGCTGTTCTCTCAAGACCAGTTGCCGAAAGAGCTCTCTCAGCCCCACCTACCTCACAGGATGTCTGTTGTGGGGAGAGGAAGGGGAAGGAGATTGTAAGCCGCTCTGAGTGAAGGGCAGGGTGTAAACCCAATCTCCTCCTCCTCTTCTTCTAATCTGAGAATCCCTTCATTGCGGCAGAGGGAATTCCCTGGCCCTAAATGCTTCCCAGAAGCAGTTAGGGGCTCTCTCCGGTGAACGGCAATTTCCCCTCCAAGTTTCTGTCAGTGCTGCACGAATGGCTCCTCATCTGCAGGACTAGTCCTGCCATGGAGGGAACAGCATTGCATTATGGGAAGATACCTTTTAAGCACACAGGCAGGATACTTCAGGTTAGAAAGGGTGATCGCATAGCCTCCAATGTGCCAAAAAGGGGGCGGGCGGGCGGGCGGAGGAAGCATTTTCAAAAGACAGGGATTTCAAATAGTGCTGGCAGGTGAGGACAGGAACTTTGTATGCTCTTCTTGTGGACGACGTGCGCGCTGTTCCAAGAGGTGTCTGCGACTCCCCACCATCTTTCTCACAGCCAGATGAAATACAGTCACTGTGAGAATTGATTTTTACCAGCAACAAGTTGCATTATGAGTGCTGGGCATAGAATCATCGAGTTGGAAGAGGCCCTACAGGCTATCTTGTCCAACCCCCGGCTCAATGCAGAATCAGCCGAGAGCATCCCTGACCAGTGTTCGTCCGGCCGCTACTTGAAGACTGCCAGAGAGGGGGAGCTCACCACCTCCCTAGACACCCACTTCCTCGGCAACCGCTCTAAGCAGTAAATGGCTCCTCTACAGAGAAGGAGTCTGCTTTCTAAGACGAAGAAGAAGAAGAGGAGGGGGGGATTGGATTTATCCCCCACCCTTCACTCGGAGTCTCAGAGCGGCTTACAAACTCCTTCCCCTCCCCACAACAGACGCCCTGTGAGGTAGGCGGGGCTGAGAGAGCTCTGACAGAAACTGCTCTTTTTCAAGGACAGCTCTTATCAAAACTATGGCTTGCCCAAGGTCATCTGGCAGCTGCGAGTGGAGGCGTGGGGAATCAAATCCGGTTCTCCCAGATTAGAGTCCGCGCTCCTAACCACTACACCAAACTGGCTCTCACACCAAACTTGGCAGAATTCTTTTGCCAGCCTTGTATGTTCAGCCAGTGGGGTGTCGTGGTTAAGAGTGTCGGATCAGGGTCTGGGAGACCCGGGTTCGAATCTTCACTCGTACCATGGAAGCTCGCTGGGTGACTTTGGGCCAGGCACGCTCACTCAGCCGAACCTGCCTCACGGGGTTGTCGAAGAGAATGCCGTAAGCCGCTTTGGGTCCCCGTCAGGGAGAATGGTGAAGTATACATGAATGAAGTAAGATAAGTAAATAAATAAATATCTTGACTCCCAGAATGCCGACACCGCCAAGCAGCTGACGGTCACCCAGCAGAGCCAAGAGGAAGTGGCCCGGGTGAAGGAGCAGCTGACCTTCCAGATGGAGCAGGTGAAGCGGGAGTCGGAAATGAAGGTGCGTCTTCCGCTTGCGGAGCTCTCTGCACCCCAGGGCAGGGCCGGATTAACCATGAAGCAGACTAAGCACGTGCTTAGGGCACCAGGGCCAAAGGGGGGCACCACAAAGTTGTGGAAAGGGTGAAAAGAACTTTATGTAGCCCAAGCTTGGCTTAGTTTGTACAGTATTATTGTGTTATCATATGAATACATTTTTGTATTGCTGCAACCTACATTGTATATCTGGTCAGACAGGTCAACCACTAAAATGGACTCGGTCAGTGTGGAAGGGAGGGGGGGCACCAAGATTGGTCAGTGCTTAGGGCACCAGCGAGCCTTAATCCACCCCTGCCCCAGGGCTAGAGATGTAAAATTTCCGGAAATTTTGAGGCTCGGAAAAAAACCCGGTTTTTTTCCGTTTTTTGGGGGGGGAAATGGAAATTTTCGGAAAAATTGAAAAAAAATGCTACATTAGCATTTCTTTTGTCTTTTCTAGATTGAAAGTCATTCTGTTACTTTAGGAACATAAAATATGACTATGGGCATTTTTACTTGGCATGAAATTATCACAACTAGCATATTAAAAATATAGTGTATCCAAACAATTATTACAAACAGAATACCCATCCACATGCAAAAACAAAACTGAAACCTTTTAATTTTCTTCTGACAATAGCACCTCCTAAAGGAAGAAATGCATCTTGTTCTTGCATTGGAGAGTTCAGTTTGTAACCTAGGACTTGCTTGTCCTCAGTGCACAGAAATTAGATCAATATGATACCATACATATTTTCTAGAAATGATTTGGAAAACATTTCAACACCTTGTCTTAAAATATTTTATTAATCATGTTAAAATAAAACGTTCCATAATCAATTTCTTTTCTTTTATATATTTTAGAAATGATTTGGAAAATATTTGAACACCTTGTCTTAAAATATTTTATTCATCATGTTAAAATAAAACATTCCATAGTCAATTTATTTTATTTTTTCAGTTTTTCCAATTTTTCGGAAAAAAACAAAAAAGGCTTCAGGAAAAAACGGAAAAAACCTGTTTCCCCCCCGAATTTTTCCGTTTTTTTCCCGGGCCTTCACATCTCTACCCAGGGCCTCCTC
>NW_015170277.1:1748755-1871988 GCF_001447785.1 Gekko japonicus
AGGCTCGGAAAAAAACCCGGTTTTTTTCCGTTTTTTGGGGGGGGAAATGGAAATTTTCGGAAAAATTGAAAAAAAATGCTACATTAGCATTTCTTTTGTCTTTTCTAGATTGAAAGTCATTCTGTTACTTTAGGAACATAAAATATGACTATGGGCATTTTTACTTGGCATGAAATTATCACAACTAGCATATTAAAAATATAGTGTATCCAAACAATTATTACAAACAGAATACCCATCCACATGCAAAAACAAAACTGAAACCTTTTAATTTTCTTCTGACAATAGCACCTCCTAAAGGAAGAAATGCATCTTGTTCTTGCATTGGAGAGTTCAGTTTGTAACCTAGGACTTGCTTGTCCTCAGTGCACAGAAATTAGATCAATCTGATACCTTATAGATATATTTTAGAAATGATTTGGAAAATATTTGAACACCTTGTCTTAAAATATTTTATTCATCATGTTAAAATAAAACATTCCATAGTCAATTTATTTTATTTTTTCAGTTTTTCCAATTTTTCGGAAAAAAACAAAAAAGGCTTCAGGAAAAAACGGAAAAAACCTGTTTCCCCCCCGAATTTTTCCGTTTTTTTCCCGGGCCTTCACATCTCTACCCAGGGCCTCCTCAGCCACTTCCTGTTCCTCCTGGGCCAAAGCGAGCGTATCCTGTAATGTCATCCCCTCCCAGAACCTGTAGGTAGAGCCCATTTTGACTGACCGCTTTGGCCCAGGGGAGGGCTGGCCTAAAACACCCCTGATGCTGGAATGTGGGGCTCTGTGGGGGCCTGATGCTGTGGCTAGAGGGTTTGGACCCAGATGACCCCATCTTCAAATCCTTCCTTCACTGCATAGCTCTTCGTGGCATGCTCACAGGCAGGCGATCGCTGCATCTTGCGGCAGTGAGTTCCATAGGCAGCAAACCTGGGCAAACTGCCGTCCACATCTGACAAGACAGAAGACCCTTGTGTCGGTTAAGAAGGGCCCATTTTTGTGTGTGTGCATGTTTCATTAGGGGCATTTTCCCTTTTAAAATGCCCAGGAGCCATAGCTGGCAGAGCATCTGATCCTTTTGGGAGGGGCTGTGGCTCAGTGGAAAGCATCTGTTTGGGATGCAGAAGGTCGCCGGTTCAGTCCCCAGCATCTCCAATAAGGATCAAGTTGTAGATGATAAGAACATCAGAAGAGCCCTGCTAGATCAGACCAATAGTCCATTCTAGTCCAGCATCCCATCTCACACAGGGGCCAACTGTTTTTTTCTGGATGGCCAACAACAGGGCATAGAGGCCGAGGCCTTCCCCTGATAAGAGCATCAGAAGAGCCCTGCTAGATCAGACCAATAGTCCATTCTAGTCCAGCATCCCATCTCACACAGGGGCCAACCAGTTCCTCTGGAGGGCCAGCAACAGGGTATAGAGGCTGAGGCCTTCTCCTGAAGTTGCCTCCTGGTTCTGGGATTCAGAGGATTAGTGCCTCTGAACATGGAGGTTCCCCTCAGCCACCATGGCTAGTAGCTGTTGATAGACCTATCCTCCATGAATCTATCTATGGGAACAGAAGAAGAGCCCTGCTGGATCAAACCATCTCATCCAGCACCCTGTCTCACACAGGAGCCAACTGGTTTTTCTGGATCGCCAACAACAGGGCAGAGAGGCTGAGGCCTTCCCCTGAAGTCGCCTCCTGGCTCTGGGATTCAGAGGATTAGTGCCTCTGAACATGGAGGTTCCCCTTAGCCACCATGGGTAGCAGCCATCGATAGACGTCCTCCACAAATCTATCGAATCCCATTTTAAAGCTGTTTATTCCTGTGGCCATCAGTGTTCCCTCTAAGCTGAGTTACTGTGAGCTAGCTCACAGTTTTTTACCCTCTGGCTCACACATTTTTGTCTCAGCTCAGGAAGGAGGGCTCCAGAGCAAACTAATTTATGCACCAGCCAAAGCTCCTGCTCACAACTTTAATGCCAGTAGCTCACAAAGCAGAATTTTTGCTCACAGGGCTCCATAGCTTAGGGGGAACATTGGTGGCCATCTCTATATCCCCTGGCAGCAAATTCCACATTTTGGTAATCACTCTCTGTGTAAAGTCATGATGTGGAAGACCCCCCTTCCCCCACTTGAGACCTTGGGGAGCTGCCGCCGGTGTGAGTAGACGATACTGCCTTTGATGGAGCCGGGGTCTGATTCGGTACAGGGCAGCCTCCTGTGCCCTTGGCTTGTGTCTGTTTCAGCGTGCCTTTCTTTTGGGGTCTTTGTGCAGCTGGAAGACCAGTCGCTGCAGGTGGAGCAGGTGAAGCGCGACTTGGAAGCCAAGACAGAGGAGCTGGCTCAACTCCAGCAGTCCTTAAGCCAGTCCAAACAGGTAGGCACAGGTAGCCTGGCAGAGAAGCAGGTAACCTAGAACTGCCCCAGGTCACCTTGGATCCTTGGGGTCTCCAGGTGGTGTGGACGGCCCAGGCTAGCCTGTTCTCCTCAGATCTCGGGAGCTAAGCAGGGTCGGCCCTGGTTGCTGCTTGAATGAGAGACCACCTACGAAATCCGGGGTTGCTACGCAGAGGCAGGCCATGGGAAACCACCTCTGTTAGTCTGCCCTGATTTGGATGGCCCAGGAGAGCTCCGTCTCATCAGATCTTGGAAGCTAAGCAGGGTCGGCCCTTGTTAATACTTAGATGGGAGGCGACCAAGGGAGTCCACGCTTGGCTTGGACCCAGGAGACAGAGGCTTCTCTTTCTTGGGGCTACAAAGCACCTTGAGCCAGCCCTAGCTAGGGTGGCAGTGAAAGTGGACATAAGAGCATAAGAGAAGCCATGTTGGTTCAGGCCAATGGCCCACCCGGTCCAAAACCCTGTGTCACCCAGTGGCCAAAACCCAGGTGCCATCAGGAGGTCCACCAGCGGGGCCAGAACTCCAGGAGCCCTCCCCCTGTTGCCCCCCAAGCACCAAGAAGACAGAGCATCACTGCCCCAGACATAAGAACACAAGAGAAGCCATGTTGGATCAGGCCAATGGCCCACCCAGTCCAACACTCTCTCACACAGTGGCCAAAACCCAAGTGCCACCAGGAGATCCACCAGTGGGGGCAGGACTCCAGGAGCCCTCCCCCTGTTGCCCCCCAAGCACCAAGAAGACAGAGCATCACTGCCCCAGACATAAGAACACAAGAGAAGCCATGTTGGATCAGGCCAATGGCCCACCCAGTCCAACACTCTCTCACACAGTGGCCAAAACCCAGGTGCCATCAGGAGGTCCACCAGTGGGAGCAGGACTCCAGGAGCCCTCCCCGTTGCCCCCCAAGCACCAAGAAGACAGAGCATCACTGCCCCAGGCATAAGAACATCAGAGAAGCCATGCTGGATCAGGCCAACAGCCTATCTAGTCCAACACTGTGTCACCCAGTGGACAAAACCCAGGTGCCATCAGGAGGTCCACCAGCGGGGCCAGAACTCCAGAAACCCTCCCCCTCTTGCCCCCCCCCCAAGCAACAGAGCATCACTGCCCCAGACAGAATGTTGCATCTATACCTCATGGCTACTAGCCACTCATGGACCTCTGCTGCATGAGTGCTTTGGGATGTGCTGAAGGTAGGCCAAGGTTGGAGCCCAGGAACGCTCCACAGTGAAGCAGCGAGTAGAGGTTTCTCCCTGCCATACTGCACGCAGGTTGGTTCCGACCTCAACTCCCAGTTGGAAGCCCTCCAGGCCGAGAAGGACGCGCTGCGGAAGTCGGTCAGCGAAAAGGAGTGTGAGCTCATCTCAGCCAAGGGCCTGATCCAGGAAAAGGAGCTCCTCTTGAGCCAGGAAGTGGACAGGAGGGCCAAGGAACTCCAGGAGCTGCAGGGGAAGCTCACGGATAAGGTATTGCAGGGGATCGGTGGGAAGCTGGTAACTTGAGAGACCATCTTGCTTGACAACAGCAGAGAACTCTCTAGCCACTGGACAGGGAGAGGAGGTAGTCTGTGGCTGGCTTGACAGGCCTTGGGTTACTTGGTGCCTGGGAAAGCACGACCCTCTTGCAAGTTATGCAGGGACAGCTAGTATGACGTAGTGGTTAATGTTGAATTAGGACTGGGGAGACCTACGTTAAAATCCAGGAAGCTCGCTTGGGTGACCTAAGTCAGTCTGTCTCTGCCTACTTCACAGGTTTGTTGTGAGAATATGGCAGAGGAGGGGAGACCCTACTCCACCACTCTGTAGTATAGCCAGGAGATCCTAAGGTTGTCTGGCAGCCTTAAGTTCTAGCCCTTTTAGCATCACGCACCACTAAGTGGCGAACTAGTAATGAAAAGGAACAGTGTGGATGAGATTGGGCCTGCAGCTCAGTTGGGAGAGCTCCTTCTTTGCATGCTGCAGGTCCCCCAGGTTCAGTCCCCGGCATCTTCAGTTAAACGATCTTTGAGAGCAGGTGCCCAGAAAAGACCTTTCTGTGCCTGAGAAACTCAAGAGGGTTGCCTCTGGTTAAAGGTGCCAGTTTGGTGTAGTGGTTAAGTGCGCGGACGCTGATCTGGGAGAACCGGGTTTGATTCCCCACTCCTCCACTTGCAGCTGCTGGATGACCTTGGGCAAGCCATAGTTTTGTCAGAGCTGTCCTTGAAAGAGCAGTTCCTGTCAGAGCTCTCTCAGCCCCACCTACCTCACAGGGTATCTGTTGTGGGGAGGGGAAGCGAAAGGAAAAGGAAAGGAGTTTGTAAGCCACTCTGAGACTCCGAGTGAAGGGCAGGGTATAAATCCAATCTCTTCTCCTCCTCCTGTTCATACGAGATTCTCAAAATGAAGAACCCAGCCAGGGTGGCTGTGTGTTAGAATGCTGGAACGGGACTGGGAAGACCTGGGTTCAAATCCTGGTTTGCTGTGATGCTTACCAAGTGACTTTGGACCCATCTTTCTCTCAGCCTAACCTACCTCACAGGGGAAGATAAAATGGAAGGGAGGAGAACTTTATATGCCGCTCTGACTCCTTGGAGGAAAGGCAGTGTCAAAATGCATGTCAATCAACGAAATAAATATGTAATAATTTAGTCAGAGCCCTCCCTCCCCTGGGACTATTTTGGATGAAATTGGTGTGAAGTACTGAGTTAGATGCCTGAAATTAATCAAAGGAGCTTTTACGTCCCCCTGCGTTGCTCCCCCACACACTGAATAAGGCACTTTTAATCTGCTTTCGGTGCACTTTGCAACTGGATTTTACGATGTGGAACAGTAACATCCACTTGCAAAAGATCGTTAAAGTGCACTGGAAAGTGGATTAAAAGTGCGTTATTCGGCGTCTGTTATGAAGCTCACTAAGGGGCGGGAGTACAGGTGCACGGCAGTTCCGAGGCTTCCCTGCACCCAGACTCGCTCAGAACGTTCAGCATGGGAGAGATCCGAGCTGGTGTGTTCCCTCCAACAGAAAAGCCAGGAACAGGCCCTGCAGCAAAAACTCCTGGATGACCAGTTCAACATCCTGCAAGGGACAGTGAAGGAGGCAGAGAACATCATCCAGGACGCCGTCGCCAAGGTGGACGATCCCCTCCACATCCGCTGCACCAGTTCGCCAGGTAGGCCGAGCTCTTAGCCATTCGGGTGAATCTCTTCCATGGTGTAGTGGTTATGTGCGTGGACTCTAATCTGGGAGAACCAGGTTTGATGCCCCACTCTTCCACTTGCACCTGCTGGATGACCTTGGGCAAGCCATGGTTATGACAAGAGCTGTTCTTGAAAAAGAGCAGTTCTCGAAAGAGCTCTCTCAGCCCCACCTACCTCACAGGGTGTCTGTTGTGGGGAGGGGAAGGGAAGGAGATTGTAAGCCGCTCTGAGGCTCCTTTGGGTAGTGAAGGGTGGGGTATAAATCCAATCTCCTCCTCCTCCTCTTCTTCCTCCTCCTCCTAAACTGGTGTGTGTGCATGTGTGTCTGTGTGTGCACATTAAAGCAAGCCTCTTTGCAAGACTGAGCATTATTCCTACAATTGTTTTGGCAAGGGAGTTTTTTGAATAGGCCCTACACTTTCGGCTTTTGCCCTTGTGGCCTTAACAGGTTTGATACATTACTATATCAAGCCTTTATTCACCCAGTCGTCGCCCTATCCTCCGGGAACCCTGGCTCCTTTACTCCCTGATAAGGATCCCAGGATCACTCTAGGAATTGCAAAATTTGTCTCAATCCTTTTAGCCCTTGCATCTAAAAAATAAGAAATAAGCGTCTCCTGCTGCTCAAGATTCATTAATCAGTGAGCTTCTAAGGGTACAAAAGGACAAAAGACAAAGCAAGCCTCTAGCCCTCAGTCAGGGCTTCCCCCCACTCTCATTTTTGTCACTCGTGTGCCCCAGTTGCTTCAGGGCTTTTTTCTCTTCTGCAAGTGTTTTTCGCCCTCTAGTGTTCAATTCTCTATTACATCGCTGTATCTCTGGCATATTTCCCGTCCGTTTTAAAGTGCCGGGAAAAATGCCAGAGATACAGCGATGCAATATAGAAGTGGCCACTAGAGGAAGCAAAATATGTGTGGAAAAGAAGAAAAAACCCCAAAGCAATAGGGGTGCACAAGCGACGAAAATGAGAGTGCAGAAGAACCCTCGAGAAAGGATGCCACGGCCTCCAGTTTGCGAGACTTGAGCAAGGCTGTTAATGAGAGCACATTCTGGAGGTCATTAATGTATAGGGTCGCCAGACGTGGGAAGCGACTTGATGACACATAATAACAAAACCCTTAGGGCAGAACAGAGAGCCTTTCAGCTTGCCAACATCCAAATCGCAAGATGTGATAGTCCCGTTGTACACTGCATTGGTCAGGCCGCACCTGGAGTATTGCGCGCAGTTCTGGAGGCCTCACTTCAAAAAAAGGATGTGAACAGAATGGAGCAGGTGCAGAGGAGAGCGACAAGGACGATCGGGGGCCTGGAGACCAAGAAGCCCTACGAGGAAAGGCTGAGGGACTTGGGAGTGTTTCGTCTGGAGAAGAGGAGGTCGAGGGGGAGACAGGATGGCTCTCTTTAAGTATCCGAAGGGCTGTCACTTAGAGGAGGGCAAGGAGCTGTTCCTGTTGGCAGCAGAGGACTCACAAGAATGTGTTTAAATTAAGTGCGGGAAGGTCCCGGCTGGAGATTAGAAAAAACTTTTTGACAGTAAGCGTTGTGCAACAGTGGAATCAGCTGCCTGGGGAGGTGGTGATCTCCCCCTCGCTGGCAGTCTTCAAGCAGCGGCTGGACAAACCCTTGTCAGGGATGCTCTAGTAGGCTTCTCCTGCAATGAGCAGGGGGTGGGACTAGATGACCTCTATGGCCCCTTCCAACTCTGTGATTCTATGATTCTAAGGGTGCAGGAGAGATGTCATAAATCTTTTCTTTCTCCCCGTCTTTGCTTGGCTGTCCTGGCAGATTACCTCATCAGCCGCGCCCAGGCGGCTCTGCAGTCGGTGGGCACCGTGGAGGGTGGGCACAGCCGTTACCTGGCCAACATGACAGGTAAGTGGCGGGTGTCGTGAGCCGTGAGTCAGAAGGGGGGTGGGGGGCTGGAAGAGGGGAGAGACGAGGGCCCCTTTCAGACAGCCTCTGTAATCCGTTTTGGGAGCTGGTTACTGACGGATTTTTTGTGTCGTTTCAGACACAACCGTCTTAGCAACCGGCTGCCAACGGATTTTATTTATCTTTCCATGCAAAGCCGCTTGCGTCCAGTTAGCAAAGGGCAGTTGAGCCATGTTTGAGGTCGACCGCTTTCTTTAGTTTTCACCTCAGCTTTGCGCATCTGAAGTGCTGTAGTGTGCTGTTTAACATGCTTGGAGCGCTTCCAGTAGCGCTGTGCTTTCCCTCCCGCCTTCTTTTGCCATGTGATCTTCCTTGAACTTTTTTTGGAACGTTCTAAGTTGAGCGCTATAGCGCTAGACCAGTATAGTGCTTTAGTGCTACAACGGCACCATTGAGATACACTGAGAAGTGGTATATTGATGTAGCGCTACAGTGGTCAACTTGGAAAGTTCCAAAAAAAAAGTTCAAGGAAGATTGAAAGGGCAAAAAGGGGCAGGTGAGGAAGTGCGGTGCTGTTTGAAATGGCCAGATTGCTTCAGAGACGGAACGAAATTCACTGTATGAAACTCCTGTCCCTGTATAGATTTACTCGAACTCATAAGAACCTAAGAGAAGCCAGTGTTGGATCAGGCCAATGGCCCATCCTGTCCAACACTCTTGTGTCACACAGTGGCCAAAAATAACAGGTAGGACAAAAAAGGGGGGGGAAGACTGAACCTAAAACCTAGAATTCAGAACCTATAAAGATTAGTCAAGAGGGCAACTCTTAAAATCTAATTATGAAACCTAAAAAATATACATGTATTTATTAAACACAAATTAAAATAATGAATAAGGGCCCATTCATACCTCATATACAAATATAAAAACATACAAAGGCTGATGAAATAGACCTAACGCGTTTCGGCCTTTACAGGCCTTCCTCAGAGGTCTAATACAAATAGAACATGTTGGCTGATATATAAAAATATATACAATTATACATATACAGAATATGCAATAGAGACTAGAAAACAATTGTTCCAAAGTTTAACCACTGGGCAAAGAAGAGAAATACAAAAATACAAATACAGCCTCCAGTGAAATCACATGTCCAGTAGTACTTCTCTCTGGTCAACCTATATATTCTCCTGAGCTTGTACAGCCAAATGTTCCCAATGAAATGTTTCTTAAGTTAAAAGCAGTATTTGTATTTTTGTATTTCTCTTGTATTTTTACATATCAGCCAACATGTTCTATTTGTATTAGACCTCAAAGCAGGAGCCAGAGGTGGCTGGCCAGGAAGTAGCCAAGTGGGCATGCTCTTGGTGGGTGGGTGAAGGTAGGAGGGGGGCACCAGCATAGACTGTGGGGTCCTGGCTGTGGAAGCCTGACCATGCAATGAAGCTGATGGGCAGTAGGTTCAGGATGGACAAAAGGAAATACTACTTTACACAGAGTGATTAAAATGTGGAATTTTGCTGCCAGAGAATGCAGTTTGGTGTAATGGTTAGGAGCGCGGACTCTTCTCTGGGAGAACCGGGTTCGATTCCCCACTCCTCCACTTGCAGCTGCTGGTGTGACCTTGGGTCAGTCACAAGTCCTCTGAGAGCTGTTCTCTCACAAGCAGTTCTCTCTCAGAGCTCTCTCAGCCCCACCTACCTCCCAGGATGTCTGTTGTGGGGAGGGGAAGGGAAAGGAGTTTGTAAGCCGCTCTGAGGCTCCTTCCGGTAGTGAAGGGTGGGGTATAAATCCAATTTCTTCTTCATCTTCTTCTAGTGATGGCCACAGGAATAAACGGTTTTAAAAGGGGATTCGATAGATTAATGAAGGATAAGTCTATCAATGGCTACTATCCATGGGGACAGAGGGGGACCTCCACATTCAGAGGTGCTATGCCTCTGAATCCCATAGCCAGGAGGCAACATTGGGGGAAGGCCTCGGCCTCTCTGCCCTGTTGTTGGCCCTCCAGAGGAACTGGATGGCCACTGTGTGAGACGGGATGCTGGACTAGATGGACCCTCACTGGTCTGATCCAGCAGGGCTCTTCTGGGGTTCTTCTCAGGGGAAGGCCTCAGCCTCTGTGCCCTGTTGTTGGCCCTCCAGAGGAACCGGTTGGCCTGTGTGAGACGGGATGCTGGACTAGATGGACCCTCACTGGTCTGATCGAGCAGGGCTCTTCTGGTATTCTTATCAGGGGAAGGCCTCGGCCTCTCTGCCCTGTTGTTGGCCCTCCAGAGGAACCGGTTGTCCCCTGTGGGAGACAGGATGCTGGACTAGATGGACACTCATTGGTTTCATCCAGCAGGGCTCTTCTGCTGTTCTTATGAAGGCCTCGGCCTCTGTGCCCTGTTGTTGGCCCTCCAGAGGAACCGGTTGGCCCCTGTGTGAGATGGGATGCTGGACTAGATGGACGCTCACTGGTCTCATCCAGCATGGCTCTTCTGCTGTTCCTGGGGAGCCCTTCTCGCCTCTCCTCTAGAATGAGGACGGTTGCCCTGAGGCCTCTGCTGGGTTGTCTTGACTCTTCCTCTTTGTTGCCACAGATGTCTCTGGACTGGTGGGTGCCTTGGCCCAGTTTGCCCACCTGACTGCGGACACCATTGTCAACGGCAGCGCCACTTCACACCTGGCGCCCACGGACCCTGCAGACAGTGAGTACCTCTCCGAGTGGCACAGACATGGTAGCGCACGGCAGTGCCTTTGAGCTGACGGGCGAATAGCACACGTCACGCATTGCTGCCGGCCCTACCTGCTATATTGTGCCAGTTTTGTTTGTGCGGTCGCCAGGTCCCCGGGCACAGACACCGGCAGCACCTCCTGTGGAGCTGAATCAGTGGTGGAGAGTGCCGCCGAGTCCCAGCTGGCTTATGGTTTGGTGTAGCGGTTAAGTAGGAGCTGCGGTGGCTCAGGTGGTTAAGACGCTGAACTGCAGGCTGTGGAAGGTCGGTAGTTCAGCAGTTCGAGACCTGAGTGTGCCGCATGATGGAGTGAGCTCCCATCTCTAGTTCCAGCTCCTGCCAACCTAGCAGTTCGAAAGCAAGAAATTGCAAGTAGATCAATAGGTAGCACTTCGGTGGGAAGGTAACAGCGTTCCGTGCACCTTGGTGTTTAGTCATGCCGGCCACATGACCACGGAAACGTCTTCGGACAGCGCTGGCTCTTCGGCTTGGAAACGGAGATGAGCACCGCAACCCTAGAGTCGGACTTGACTGGCTTTCGAGCAAGGGAACCTTTACCTTTACCTTTTAGCGGTTAAGTGCACGGACTCTAATCTGGGAGAACCAGGTCTGCTTCCCCACTCCTCCACTCGCAGCTGCTGGATGACCTTGGGCAAGCCGTGGTTCTCTCAGAGTTGTTCTTGGAAAAGAGCAGTTCCTGTCAGAGCTCTCTCAGCCCCACCTACCTCGCAGGGTGTCTGTTGCGGGGAGGGGAAGGAGTTTGTAAGCCGCCCTGAGACTCCGAGTGAAGGGCGGTGTATAAATCCGATCTCTTCTTCTTCTTGTTATTATGGCAACCCCACAGGGGGTTTCCAAGGCAAGAGACACTCAGAGGTGGTTTCCCCTTGCCTGTCTCTGCGTGGCGACCCTGGGCTTCCTGGGTGGTCTCCCCTCCAAACACTAACCGGGACTGACCCTGCTTAGTTTCTAGGCTCTGATGAGCTCAGCCTAACCTGGGCTGTCCAGGTTTAGGAAGTGGATAGTCCCTGTGCTGGAACTGAAGGACCAGTCCCATTTTGTGCTGGGAAGACTTTTTTCGTTCACCACCGACTCCAGCCATCCCTCTGTGTCCACGGCTGGTCTGGATGACTTCTTGACATCACTGGACATGCCTGTTGGACAAGAAACTGGGGGCCCGCAGAGCCGAGTCTTCTTTCCCGTTACTCTGTCGTGAATGAATAAATTGTATTGTGTATGGCTATCGGCCATCACAGTTTTATATAAAACTGGATCCCTAATACCTTCAAATACACATTTAGTTATTAAATCCAGCGAGAATTAAATTCATTTGTACAATATCTAAAATGTCTAAAATTACCTCAAATTAAAATTATATATGGCATTTACAAATTCCAGTTCTAATTGTAGCAGTGCGAAAGCCTTGCCTCTCAGTAAGCCACGCTCCCAAGAGCCACCTTTGCTGTAGCCTTCCTGGCTTCTACCGCAAAGAGTGCTGCCTTATAAGATACCAAAGGATGTGTGTCTGTGTTACTCTGTCGTGGGTCCCTTCGACTTGACCAGCGGCTGATCCACACAAAACAGGGGAACGAGATCTCATAGGAAAACCGTTCTTCTTTAAGCAATCAAATCTAAAGGAAGGGTTAAAGCAAGAATTCTCAAAACAAATCAGGCCGGCATTTCCATCCCTCCAAAAACCCGTGAGAGGCAGCAGGGTGCAAAGGCTAGGGTGTTCAGACAAGGATTTGGAAGACCCAGGTTCGAATCCCCTCTCTGCCATGGAAGCTGCCTGAGTGACCTTGGGCCAAAACACACACTCTCAGACTAACCTACCTGAGGGGGTAGAACAGTGCCCTGACCTGGATAGCCCAGGCAAGTCTGATCTTGTCAGATCTCTAAAACTAAGCAGGGCTGACCCTGGCAAGTACTTGGATGGGAGACCTCCAAGGAATACCAAGGTCATGACCAATGTTCCCTCTAAGCTATGGAGTCTTGTGAGCAAAAATTCTACTTTGTGAGCTAATGACATTAAAGTTGTGAGTGAGCAATTTGGCTACTGCATAAATTAGCTTGCTCTGGAGCCATTCTTCTTGAGCTAAGGCAAAAATTTGTGAGCTGGAGGCTAAAAAACTGTGAGCTGGCTCACACTAACTCAGCTTAGAGGGAACACTGGACTCATGACGCAGAGGCACGCAATGGCAAACCACCTCTGAAACGTCCTTTGCCTTAAAAACAAGGTCTAGCTCGCCACCTAGTGGTGCATAACGCTAAAAGAGCTAGAACTACGGGCTGCCAGACAATCTTAGGATCTCTTGGCTATACTACACACGATGCCATACGGTAGTCATTAATTATTATTACCTCAGAGGGTGGTTGTTGTGAGGATAAAATAGAAGAGAGGAGAACGATGTAAGCTGTTCTGGATCCCCGTCGGGGAGAAAGGCGGGGTATAGATGAAGTAAATGAAATAATATCTTCATCCCCGCCCCCAGTCCCGACTGCACAATTTTCACCAGTCTTCTAGAAACGGCATGGAAGCTTTCGTCTCCTTGCAACTGGATTGTTTCACATTTAACCCCTAAGAGGAAGTGGAATAGATCCTCCCCACTCAAATTTTGTATTCTGTTTTTAGTCTGTGGCTTCTAGGAACTGAACTCAGGCTAAACTTCTTCCTGGTTTTCACTTCTGTGTCACAAATGGCATTTCTGGTGTGTTCCTCTCCCCCCCCCCCCCCGGCTAGAACTGACCGAAACCTGCAGGGACTGCGGGCGGCGGAGCCTGGCCTATCTGGACAAGCTGAAAGACAAACAGTCCCTCCGACAGGCAGATCCAGCCGACGTGAGGAAGACCCTGCAGGAGCTTCTGCAGCTGGGACAGGTAGAGATGGAGGCAGCATGGCGGCGTGGTTAGGGGGTCGGGGGAGGATCTTGAAGATGCCAGTTAGAACCGATGCTCTGCCGTGAATTCCTCTCTAGCGGACCTTGAGCCTTGCCTACCTCATAGGGCTGTTGTGACAATAAAAAACAAGGTTGTCCTTACCTGTAACTGCTGTTCATCGAGTGGTCTTCTGTGCAGGCACACATGGGATCTGTGCAGGCGCAGGCTGGCCTGCGCGTGCGCAGATCTTATGTGGAACTGCACAGAAGCCACGATGATGAACAGACTGTATTCACCCCTCCGTTGAGGAAGGGCGGGATAAAAACTTGCTGGACGAAGCCGAGTTGTGGGTTCATGGAGAACATGAGGAACACAACGCCAGGGTTTTGCTGGGTCCAGAGTGCTTAGTTGAGTGCCTGTCGCAGTTTGGTGTCGTGGTTAGGAGCGTGGACTCTAATCTGGGAGAACCGGGTTTGATTCCCCACATCTCCACATGCAGCTGCTGGTGTGACCTTGGTCAGTCACAAGTTCTGTTCTCTCAGGAGCAGTCCTCACGAGAACTCTCTCAGCCCCACCTAACTCACAGGGTGTTTGTTGTGGGGAGGGAAAAGGAAAGGAGATTGTAAGCTGCTCTGGTGTTTGGTGTAGTGGTTACGTGCGCGGGCTCTAATCTGGGAGAACCGGGTTTGATTCCCCACATCTCCACATGCAGCTGCTGGTGTGACCTTGGTCAGTCACAAGTTCTGTTCTCTCAGGAGCAGTCCTCACGAGAACTCTCTCAGCCCGACCTAACTCACAGGGTGTTTGTTGTGGGGAGGGGAAGGGAAAGGAGTTTGTAAGCCGCTCTGAGACTCCGAGTGAAGGGCCGGGTATAAAGCCAATCTCTTCTCTTCTTCTTCTGAGACTCCTTTGGGTAGTGAAGGGCGGGGAGAAAAATCCAATCTCCTTCTTGGCAAGAGGAAGATGGGAGGCCAAAGAGAAGTGTCATGCTGGTCTCTCTGCAACTGGGCAGCAGTAGGAAAGAGCCAGAGCCCAGGAGCACCTTAAAGACGAACAACATTTGTGGCAGGGGAGGAGCTTCCGCGGGGCACGGCTCACTTCTTCAGATACCCAACAGGACAGCCGGAGTCACAGCACCTCTACGCAAACTCTGTCTTTGTCTGAGCCTCTCACCGCTGGGGAAAACTCAAGGCACTCTAAGGAGGCCAGGCTTGTTGCCACAAGGGCCAGGTCCTTTTCGGTGGTGGCTCCTATCTGGTGGAACGAGCTCCCGGAGGAGATCAGGGCCCTGCGGGACCTGTTACAGTTCCGCAGGGCCTGCAAGACGGAGCTCTTCCGCCAGGCTTTTGAATAGGAGCCGCCGCCGCCACTACCATCGACGGGTGGCTGCAGAGCAGTACCACCGGGCTGGTTGGATTGGCCACCTGAACATCGTGGCCCACGGTAGCCTCCTCATCGACCTTCAATGTGATGTGCAATAGGGAGCGAGCATGTTAGTCGCAATGGATCCTGGGAGCCGTCCACTGTGTTAAACTGTTTTAATTGTATTTTATTGCACTGTGTGCCTTAACTGTTTTTAACTTGTGGTGTATATCACACCTTTATGTTGTAAGCCGCCCTGAGCCCGCATGCGGGGAGGGCGGGGTATAAATGAAATAAAATAAATAAATAAATAAAACGCTCTGTTAGTGGAACAGATCCACGGAGGCCGACTCTTCGTTTTCCTTTTTGAGGCCTTGCTCTACGTTCCTCCCTCTCTTTCTGGCAGGAGCTGAGGCCCAAAAGCTTAGACATCCGTCAGGAAGAACTGGGCGACATGGTCGACAAAGAGATGGCCTCCACCTCGGCAGCGATTGAAGATGCGGTCAGGAGGATCGAGGTGAGCTGGGTGGTCCCCCCCCCCCCAACCCTTTCCCCACAAAACATTGTGGAGCCAAAAGGAAGTCCTTTTTCTCATAAGGCCTATTGTGAAACAGGCTGGGCGGCGGCCCTTGTGACACCTCCCAGTGATCTGTGGGAAATTCACACCAGGGGAGGGGGGAATGTACAATTTGCACTCTGTCGATGCTCAGAGTGTAGCCTGAACTTGCCAGTCCAGATGGTACAGGGCTATGAGACGGCGGCATTGTCTTCAGGCAGAGAACGCTGCAATTACATAACTGGCCGGCTGGAGAAAGGTACAGAGGTACAGTGGAGAGGAGAGAGGCGGATGAGAGATAAAATGAAAAATCCCCTTTTGACAGGGGTGTCAAACCTAAGGCCCGCGGGCCGGAACTGGCCCATTCCAGGGCTCCTATGCGGCCCGTGAGCAACCAGTGCAAGGGAAGGAATGGGAGACTGCTTATGGGGATGAGTGGATGGAGCCACTCCGACTGTGGCTTCAGCATGGCGGAACAACCTTATCCACAGCAGTCAAGCAGCGAGGGAGCGTCTGCCCAGTGCTGCGCTGCTGCCTCTCCAGTCCACCCATATGGGTTTTCCTTTGCATCCCCCTCTCAGCCCACGAGGCCTTGCAGTAAGAATACACCAAATCGGAGCTTATCAGCTGCTGTCCTTTATACAGTTTCTATCTCCGGTACCTGACATTACGTTTTATGGCACACGTGGCCCGGCCCGACAAAGTGACGTTTATGTCAGATCCGACCCTCGTAACAAATGAGTTTGACACCCCTGCCTTTTAAGGTTCCAGCTCAGATTGTATAGCTAAATCATCTGGTGATCGGAGCTGTCGGACTTCGGCAGTCCCTTCAGGGCCATCACCCTCTGCTATCCCTTTGGGGGGGGGGGGAGTCCCTTTTAAATATACAGCCAGTGAATTGGTTGATTTAATTACGATATCTGCGACCTGGGGATTTGACCCAAGGGGTGTCTTAGGGCTTAATCTGCAACACCAAAGAGGGGTTGTGGCAAGACAGACGGGGCGAAGGAATCAAGCCAGAAGGAGAAACTTCCTCCTCACTGAGGTCTGGTAACTTGTTACCTTGACCAGTGGGACAAATTCTTCACATGGAAGCTGCCTTCTACTGAATCAGACCATCGGTCCATCAAGGTCAGTACGGTCTATTCAGACTGGCAGCGGCTCTCCAGGGTCTCAGGCTGAGTTCACACGACCTCTTACCTGGTCCTTTTGACCGGAGATGCCGGGGATTGAACCTGGGACCTTCTGCATGCCAAGCAGAGGCTCTGCCACTGAGCTTCGGTCCCCCACTTGGGTAAAGCTTGGCTCAGATGGTTTTACCTTAAAATGAATTAGACAGATGTTCACAGGAGGAGAGATCTGTCAACGGGTGTTAGCCGTGATAGCTCAAAGGAGCACGCAGATTGCATTACTAATGACCTGGGACCCTCATACCCAATGCTCCCTCCCTAAGCTGTTGAGTCTTGTGAGCAAAACTTCTACTTTGTGAGCTCCTGGCATTAAAGTTGTGAGCGAGGGATTTGGCTACTGCGCAAATGAGTTTGCTCTGGAGCCATCCTTCCTGAGCTAAGACAAAAATCGGTGAGCCGGAGGCTAAAAAACTGTGAGGTAGCTCACACACAGCGTTCCGTGCGCCTTGGTGTTTAGTCATGCCGGCCACATGACCACGGAAATGTCTTCGGACAGCGCTGGCTCTTTGGCTTTGAAACGGAGATGAGCACCGCAACCCTAGAGTCGGATTCGACTGGCTTTCGAGCAAGGGAACCTTTCCCTTTCCCTTTTACTAGCTCACACTAACTCAGCTTAGAGGGAACACTGCTCATACTGACGGGACCACCTCTTCCATAACAACCCCTCACACTCCCTTTGGTCGTCGTCTAGGAGCCTCTTGCAGGTGCCTGGCCCCAGGATGGCTCCAATAGCTGTCACCTGGGGAAGGACCTTCTCGGTTGTGGCCCCTACCCTGTGGAATGACACCCGTGACCTGCTGGACTTGCAAGACATGCAAAGCTGAATTGTTTGTTAGTTGCTGTAGATTTTCCGGGTTGTGTGGCCGTGGTCTTGGCATTGTAGAACCTGACGTTTCGCCAGTAACTGTGACTGGAATCCTCAAAGGTATAACACAGAAAGATGGAGTACTTCGACAACATATTGAACGCCTCTACGGGGAGGTAACATTTCAACAGATCCGGAGATTGGAAACACTTCGGCACAAGAAAGCACATCTACTTTGTTCTTTAACTTTTCTGCTCTCTCCTTGACACAGAGAGTACTCCATCTTTCTGTGTGATACCTCTGAGGAGGCCAGTCACAGTTGCTGGCAAAACGTCAGGTCCTGCAGTGCCAGGACCACGGCCAGACAGCCCGGAAAATCTACAGCAACTAATGAAGTCCGGCCGTGAAAGCCTTCGACAACATACTGAATTGTTTAGGTTGGCCTTTGGAGGGTAACTGCATGTTTGGGCTGTTTTAATAGCGGTAATGGAGATAGCCACCTAATTTAATATTTTAGTTTTAATATTTTGTAGTTGTTACTTGTTTTTATGTGGCATTTTACCTTATTGGCTTTAATGTCGTAAGTCGCCGCGAGACCCTTTGGGTGAGTGGCGAATTAAAAAAACCCTAACAAATAAATATATAAACTAGCTGCTAGGGGAGGGAACAAACACCTGGCAGGCCACTATTAGGAAGAGGTCTGGCGCGTGGTCAGACAGTGCAGTGCTTGGAAGCCGGTTGGGGTCCTGTCCAGTAATGTCTGAATGCGACTGTCACCCAATTCTTCCGCAGGAGATGATGAACCAGGCCAGGATAGCGAGTTCGGGCGTCAAATTGGAAGTCAATGAAAGGTGAGTGGTGGGAGGAGGCGACATGGGTAAGAGGGTGGATTTTAAACATAAGAACATAAGAGAAGCCAAGGCTGGATCAGGCCAATGGCCCATCCAGTCCAACACTCTGTCACACAGTGGCCAAAAATACCAGGTGCCATCAGGAGGTCCAGCAGCGGGGCCGGGACACTAGGAGCCCTCCCACTGTTGCCCCCCCCCAAGCACCAAGAATACAGAGCACCCCTTGCCCCAGCCTGAGAGTTCCTATCTATATCTTGTGGCTAATAGCCACTGATGGACCTCTGCTCCATATTAAGAACATAAGAGAAGCCAATGTTGGATCAGGCCAGTGGCCCATCCAGTCCAACACTCTGTGTCACACAGTGGCCAAAGCCCAGGTGCCCTTAGGAGGTCCACCAGCAGTGGGGCCAGGACACTAGAAGCCCCTCCCACTGTTGCCCCCCCTCCCCAAGCACCAAGAATACAGAGCATCTCTTGCCCCAGACATAAGAACAGAAGAAGCCAGTGTTGGATCAGGCCTCTGTTATTCCCCCGCAGCACGCACTCCCAAACACTTTCTGCTAGCAGGAGATCCTAAAGCAATTTGTTATCTATTGGTTAAAACAGAAAAGAGGATTTAAAGAGAGGGGCGCTTAAGTAGTGCAAAGGAAGAGATGGCGTGGTGTCATCTCTCCTTATATATAATTGAATAGTGGGTGCCAAAGTTCTAATTCTAAAATGCACTCCCTTAGTGTATGGCTGATGGCACTGCTCCTCAGCATATATCGCCACCAATCAGAAGGCAAAGCCCGGGTCCTGCCCACACCACAACTGCTGCGACAACCTGGTCTTTTGCATATGGAAGCTGATTGGACTTCAGTCCATTCCACACCTCAAACTCCCCCCCCCCCGCAAGGCAGTTGGAATTTTCAGATGCATAACATACCTCATAGGGGAGAGGAGAATGGGTAACAATGGTTACCACTCTCCAGGTGAGGGCTACAGATAACTCAAACATACAAATGCTCTTCACGTAGCAGAGATCAGTCCCTCGGGAGAAAACAGTGGACTCTGTCATTAAACCCTGCTGAGGTCGCCACAGGAAACTGACACTGTTTGCCCAAAGCCAGAGCACTCTCCCAGAGCCTCTTTCTAGATCCCGTTGTATTTATTTCCGCAACGGGCATTATTTCTAGTAAGAACATAAGAGAAGCCAATGTTGGATCAGGCCAGTGGCCCATCCAGTCCAACTGTCAGGCTCCTGAGTCAGGTCACACCACACAGGGCTTCATAAGAATATAACTGTTTATTAGTGGGTCCAGTACTAAAGAACACGTGTACCGCTTGTGTCAGGAATGGCCGTCAGTACTAGGGCCTCTGACTTATAGTGAAATCAAACATTCCCCCTGTAAATATGAACCAATGGATATATTGTGTGCGCGGGGCAAAGCAAGCGGGCAAAGCAAAAAAGCCGTTAACTTTCCCATCCATGTAAACTGCAGCTGGAACTTCTACAAGGTCAAGCATAAGATAGCGCACAGTAGCTGAGCAGGAGAGAGCTGAGAACGAGAACGAGGGTACCCCTCCCCATTCCAGATCTATGACGGGGCTACCTGACACCAACACTCTGTGTCACACAGTGGCCAGAAATACCAGGTGCCATCAGGAGGTCCAGCAGTGGGGCCAGGACACTAGAAGCCCTCCCACTGTTGCCCCCCCCCCAAGCACCAAGAAGACAGAGCATCACTCGCCCCAGCCTGAGAGTCCCTATCTATACCTTGTGGCTAAGAGCCACTGATGGACCTCTGCTCCAGATGTTTAGCCAATTCCCTCTTGAAGCCGTCCGTGCTTATAGCCACCGCCACCTCCTGTGGCAGTGAATTCGCCACTTTGGGTGCCTGTTAGGGAGAAAGGTGGGACGTAAAGAAAGGAAATAGATAAACTAGCACGGCTGATAGGATAGATACCCCCCCAAAAAATGTCAGAAACATTTTCTCTGCATTATTTAGGCAACTTCTTGACATTTCATTACTTCATTTTCTCATGTGAATGGCAAATTTTCTTCAATCGTGCCAAAAGCATTCATGGTCATATTTCTTGTTCCCCAAAGGATTTTGATCTCCTGCACAGACTTGATGAAGGTGAGTGTCTTTCTAATGAATGAAGAACCAGGTGAAGTACAGGAAAACCCATTTGTAGGCAGACGTCTGGGGTAGAAGGGAGTTGGGAACTGCATGCCTGGCCGACTCTTTGGCTGACCGGGATAGACATTTGCGGAAGGTGAACTTTTCCGTTATTCATGAGGGCTTTTCGGAGCAGGCAGTAGGATAGCCCTGTACAAAATGCTTCACAAAGGTCCTTGGCTACAACTCAGGTGGGGTTAGCCGTAGTGGTCTGACCAGGGGTCATTTCGTAGAAAAAGAGGTGCAGGAGCTCATTAGCATAACTCATTAGCATAACTTATTTGCATATGCCACGCCCCCTGACATCACCAGAAGTGTGTCAGAAGGCAACACCCACCGCTCAGGCTCCACTGGACTGTTTTGGATTGCTAGCTATGGGGGGGGGGAACGTGCAGATCTGTCCTCGCAGAGGAGGGAGAGCTTGTACCTGAATAAAAGTTGGGCTTAAAGGTGCCACTGGACTGTTTTGGACCAGGGGACCGGGGGCTCTGCAACTTACCTGGCTGCTTCTTGCTCCTCGTGGCCCAACTGAGGGCTGCTGTGAGCAGGGGGTGGGGCTTGTTGCATGTGCCCGCCCCCTGGGCTCCTTATTGCCGGAGCTCCGCTCCTGTGCACTCCTGCAGGAAATGACCCCAGGGTCTGAAGCAGCAGAACGAAGTTTGAGTCCAGTTGATCCCCAGAATAAAACTGTT
This sequence comes from Gekko japonicus, assembly GCF_001447785.1. NCBI lineage: Eukaryota > Metazoa > Chordata > Lepidosauria > Squamata > Gekkonidae > Gekko > Gekko japonicus. The sequence continues at coordinate 1,769,400 of NW_015170277.1, forward strand.
GTTGTTCTTAAAGGGTGCCACTGGACTCAAACTTTGTTCTGTTACTTGGCTAAATTAAGGACTGTGGTCGCTCTATACTACTGTGTACAGTTTGCTGTAAATTGGATCCCACAGAGTGATGTTGCACCATTGACACCTGTGCTTTGCCTCAGTTTCTCTTTTTAAAACCTTCTGGTTGGTTCTGCAATCCTAATCCTTTTTTCACTGTTTATCGAATGTCCCATCCTGTCGATTTTAGTGACTCACTCCGTCATCCACCTTGCGTTCCAGCAAGACAGGTGGACGATAAATAATATAAATAAAAATAAATCAAATAAATAAATGTTGCCGCCGAGAGAATGGTCTCTGGAGATATCAGAAAGGGGGCCGGATTGTGCTGGAAATCTAAAGCCTCCGTTGTCGACTAACGGCACCCTGCTGTTGTGCTTTCAGGCCATCAGGCTCCTTGTCTTGACATCTACGCACTTGCAGAAGGAGATTGCGGAAAGCGGAAGGGTAAGGTTTTGTTGGCAGGATCCTTCTGTGTGCTTATTATTTTTTCAGGCAAGATGAGAACATAAGAGAAGCCGTGCTGGATCAGGCCAGCGGCCCATCCGGTCCAGCACTCTGTGTCACACAGCGGCCCAAACCCAGGGGCCATCAGGAGGTCCACCAGCGGGGGCCAGAACTCCAGAAGCCCTCCCACTGTTGCCCCCCAAGCCCCAAGAAGACAGAGCATCACTGCCCCAGACATAAGAACACAAGAGAAGCCATGTTGGATCAGGCCAGTGGCCCATCCAGTCCAATACTCTGTGTCACACAGCGGCCAAAAATACCAGGTGCCCTCAGGAGGCCCACCAGTGGGGCCAGAACTCCAGAAGCCCTCCCACTGTTGCCCCCCAAGCACCAAGATGACAGAGCACTACTGCCCCTGACAGTGTGTTCCTTCTATACCTTGTGGCTAACAGCCACTCATGGACCTCTGCTCCACATGCCTTCCAGCGGCTTCCCCCAGTGAGCAGGCCACCCTGGAGAGTATAGAGTGCACACATTTCCACACACGTACCCCCCTGCAGGAGGGAACTGGCCCTTTCCAATTCATTTAAAGCCCCAATGGTGCTGCCAACACCAAAAAGGCATGTGAATAAGAGGAGGAGATTGGATTTATACCCTGCCCTTCACTACCCAAAGGTGTCTCAGAGCGGCTTACAAACTCCTTTCCCTTCCCCTCCCCACAACAGACACCCTGTGAGGGGTTGAGAGGGCTCTGACAGAACTACGGCTTGCCCAAGGTCATCCAGCAGGTGCAAGTGGAAGAGTGGGGGACCAAACCCGGTTCTCCCAGATTAGAGTCCGCGCACTTAAAGGTTTCGCGACTGGCTCACTTTCCCATCTCTGTGGGACTTGAGGAGCCAGGATCCGGGCCTTGGCCCTGCGTGGAAACTCTGGCTGCAGCAGCTGTCTCACGGCCCCGCCTCACTGCCCCCCTTCCCTGTATGCCTTCTGTGCATACTTAAGGTTGTGGGTCTTTGAAAAGGGATTTGCCTTTTTTTTTTTTTTTTTTGTCCCTTTGGAGCACTTGAGTTTATACTCTTGGTTCAGGCTCTCCGCTTCTCCAAAGAAGCTTCAGGAGCTGGGCTGCCTGTTTTCCCTGCCTCTGAACGTGGCGAGCTGCTAATTGCGGGGGTGACAATTGGAAGCGGGCTGGACCCAGCATCTTGTTCAGAAGGTGGACCGCCGCTTTACATGCAGACGGTCAAGGATCCAGGTTCATTCCCTTGACAACACCAGTGAAAGAACTCGGGCAGTTCACGTGAAGCTGCCTTATACTGAATCGGACCCTCGATCCATCAAAGTCAGTGTTTTCTATTCAGACTGGCAGCCGCTCTCCGGGCTCTCAGGCAAAGGTCATTCACCTCACCTCCTGCCTGGTCCTTTTTAGCTGGAGATGCCAGGGATTGAACCTGGGACCTTCTGCATGCCTAGCACTGAGCCAGGGCCCCTCTTGTCCTCCTCTGCCTGAGACAGTAGAGGGGGGCAGCTGTTTGGAATGGTTATAAGCACCCCCTGCTCTGACTTAGTTTTGGTTCACTCTGGTCATCTTTGGCAGTCTTGATTTGGGTGAGGGGTAACCAGAGAAAAGGGCCTTCTTAGTTGTGGCACTGAAACTTTGGAACACCCTCTCTTGGGATATCCGTCTCTCTCCCTGTAATGATTCCATGTTTTGGTGTGCGTGTGTCTCTTTAAATGTTGAGTTTGACTGCAGTACTGTAAGAAGAGTGATAGAGGGAGACAAGTGTGAGTTGATTGGCTGATGACTGAGTGTGGGAGGAGATGTTCTGACATGAAACTGTGTATTTTAAGAGTTCTGTGTGTGCGTCTTTGGAAAGTGAAGTGTGGAAGAGCTACGAAGAGAGTCTGTGTGACTCTAAAAGTTTTGTGAGAGAGTCTATATGGCAAAGAAACAAGTAGTGTCTGAACTGTGTGGTTAGACAATATCTTGTGTGTCTAAGACAAAGAGCTTAGCCAGCGTGGCTACCTAGACGAGAGAGAGAAGCCCATCAGCGTGGAATTTTGGGGTCGTGATAGACTGTGTGTGACACCTTACTAGTTATAGTTTCAAGTTCCTTTTTCCAGAAACAGTTCAAGATAACCAGAAACCTATGTTTATTCAATAAATCAATTTTTGTTTAAACATATCCCAGGAATCAGTGCAGTCCTTCCTCAGGGCCACATAGTCCTCTGAAGCGCCCAGACCCTGGGTCATACTAACAAAAGAGAGAGAACTGGAATTTTTAATTCCTGGTGGCAGCAGAAATCTACCAAGTTTAGGTACACCAAGTGTGTTAAAAGGCAAAACCATCTTCCCCACAAGCAGGCACGTCACAGAGTGGTTTTAAAGGAGAAACCGTCTCCCCAAATAGCAAGGATGCCACACTCCCACTATCATTGTCTTCTGCCAAAAGGTGAAGTATTTTTCGTTTGGCACACCCCCCAATAATTGTTATTAGCCCTCTCCCTGGTTTTGGTGTTGTATGTTTATGTGCTTTTACTGAATTATTTTATAATTTCAAACGCTGCTTTTAAATGTTTTCATGTGTTCCTGTTCTCGACCTTGGGGATCCTAATTGGGTGGAAAGGCTGCATAGAAATGCTTTTAAAAGAAATAAAAACTTGGCACTTGACTAGTGTTTTTTTATTCTGCTCTCGAAGGAGCTTGGAGCAGTGTCTGTAGTACTCCCACATAGTCCCAGATATTGTCTAAGAAGCGAAGACATCTCTCCAAATAAGGGGCAGAGATTTCCGGGGTTGGGCGGTGTGGTTTCCAGGCAGAATGACACTTCAGCAACTTTGTCTATTTTGCGAAGTCGCCCGTTGTCCGCTCAGCAAAACTAACAGAGTTTTCTCTCTCTTGTGTGCCACTAGGGGGCAGCAACCACACAGGAATTTTACGCGAAGAACTCCCGCTGGACGGAAGGTCTGATCTCTGCTTCAAAGGCTGTGGGATGGGGAGCGACTCAGCTTGTGTAGGTATCGCTCGGTCAATGAGTCTGCCTCTCTTCGTCATTTCCTCCTCCAGGGCACTGATGCGCAGGGCAAGGGAATGCAAAGCCGCATTTAGTCGCCAGGCAAGGGACTGTGTTTGATGTCCTCTCACCTATTTTGTCTTTCTTTCTTTGACCCCACTTCAGAGAGTCTGCAGACAGAGTCGTCCTGCACACGGGGAAATATGAGGAGCTGATCGTCTGTTCGCATGAGATCGCGGCCAGCACGGCTCAACTGGTCGCCGCTTCCAAGGTACAGCTCCTGGGCGGAAAAGCAGCTTTGTAACCAGTGTTTCCCTCTAAGCTGAGTTAGTGTGAGGTGGCTCACAGCTTTTTAGCCTCCGGCTCACACATGGTTGCCGTAGCTCAGGAAGGAGGGCTCCAGAGCAAACTGATCTGTGCAGCAGCCAAATCCCTTGCTCCCAACTTCAAGGCCAGCACCTCACAAAGTAGAAATTTTGCTCACACGCAGAGGTCATTTCGGGGGGGTTCGCAGGGGATCGCAGTTCCCCCGGGTGAGGTACGGGGGGCGGGGCACATGACAAAGCCCCGCCCCCTGCTTCCGGCCACCCCGCTTCCGGCCCTCATTCAGCCAGGAGGAGGCAGGAGAAGAGGGAGGGTAAGTTGCTTCCTCCCTGCCTCTCCCCACCCCTGCCTTTGGGGGCGGGGTGTGTGGCCTTATGACACACTTCCGGTGATGTCAGGGGGTGTGGCATATGCTAGTGAGTTATGCTAATGAGTTCCCCTAGCTCTTTTTCTACGAAATGACCCCTGCTCACACGATTCCACAGCTAAGAGGGAGCATTGCTTGTAACATAACTCTTCTGTAGAAATTACTACAGAAGATTAAAACCACATTTATTTATCCACTGTACAAAAATCCCCTCTCAAAGTACATGCAATATCAAAACGTCTTATAGTTTCAGTACCAGTATAATGCTAGAAGCCATATCCGGTATTTTTGTGCTATCAGATGCCGCTTGTAGCACATCAAACAGCAGCAGGGTTACGTTTCATTCTCGCCACAATGCTGAATGTGTGTCGTGACCTGAGTCCCCGAGGTCTCTGCTTAGCTCCGTTTGAGCTTGTTGCCTGGAAGCAGATCAGGCGGCAGTTCTCAGTCTTTCCGCGAGGCTGGATATCTGTTGCCAGGTCAGTCCCCAAAGTCTCCGTAGAAGAACTTTCCAAATGAGACGGTCCCACAGTGAGGCTCTGGAGATCCGCAGGGGCCCTGTCCGTTCCCGCGGTTCACAGAAGGAGAACCTCCACACAGAGGCAAATGCCCTGGGGTTTTGTAACTTGGTTCGCTTTTGCAGAACTTGAATTGCCCTTGGCAGAAAGGGCACTGAGCAACGGGTCACCCCAAGCCGTAGGTTTAGAACAAAGAAGGCCAGCGCAGAGCCCGGACCCAACGCTCCCTCTAAGCTGTGGCGTCTTGTGAGCAGAAATCCCACTTTGTGAGCTCCTGGCATTACAAGTTGTGAGCGAGCGACTTGGCTGCTGCATAAGTTAGTTGGCTCTGGAGCCATCCTTCCTGAGCTAAGGCAGAAATGTGTGAGCCAGAGGCTAAAAAACTGTGAGCTAGCTCACACTAACTCAGCTTAGAGTGAACAGTGCAACGCTCCCTCTAAGCTGTGGCGTCTTGTGAGCAGAAATCCTACTTTGTGGCGTCTTGTGAGCAGAAATCCTACTTTGTGGCGTCTTGTGAGCAGAAATCCTACTTTGTGGCGTCTTGTGAGCAGAAATCCTACTTTGTGAGCTCCTGTTGTGAGCGAGCGTTGTGAGCGAGCGACTTGACTGCTGCATAAATTAGTTTGCTCTGGAGCCCTCCTTCCTGAGCTAAGGCAGAAATGTGTGAGCCGGAGGCTAAAAAACTGTGAGCTGGCTCACACTGGCTCAGCTTAGAGGGAACACTGGACAGGACCCCTCTCTCACCAAGGTCCTGGAGCATCATGCAGAGCATCATGCATCATCATGTGTAATTGCTCCCCCCTCCCCCAGTGGTCAGCATTTGACAGTGCTGGGGAGAATTCTGTCCCATCCTTGTTTTGACTTTCCTGGACTCCTCACACGAAGTCAGGACCCCTGAGTTGGGTCGCCCACACATCAGATCTCAGAAGCTAAGCAGGGTCAGCCCTGGTCAGTATTTAGATGGGAGACCACCAAGGAAGTCCAGAGTCCCAACGCAGAGGCAGGCAGCGGCAAACCCACCTCTGAAGGTCTCTTGCCTTGAAAACCCTACTGGGTCTGCTGCAACGTGACCGCAAGAAAAGAAGAAAGTGAATCTAGGAAACTGGTTCCAGGAAAGCCTCGTGCTCCTGCGGAAAGTTCTGCACTGAGCCTGCCGGCCCGTATTTGGCTGTATGCAAAAGGACTGACTCGTGCGTTTCCCCCGTGCCGAGAAATGCTAAGCGAGTCTCTCTGTCTGGTGCCAGGTGAAAGCAGATAAGAACAGCGGAAACCTGAGCAAGCTTCAGGAATGCTCGCGCACCGTCAACGAGATGGCTGCCAACGTCGTGGCGTCCACCAAGTCGGGCCAAGAGCAGGTCGAAGACAGAGGTGAGATGGTGTCCATCAGACTACCCAAAGGAGTCTCAGAGTGGCTTACAGACTCCTTTCCCTTCCCCTCCCAACAGACACCTTGTGAGGTAGGTGGGGCTGAGAGAACTCTGAGAGAGAACTGCTCTTGAGAGAACTGCTCTAACAGAACTATGGCTTGCCCAAGGTCATCCAGCAGCTGCAAGTGGAGGAGTGGGGAATCAAACCTGGTTCTCCCAGATTAGAGTCCGCACAATTAACCACTACACAAAACTGGAGACAGAGGTGCTGAATGAGAGCCTGAGGAGTGTTGTGGTTAAGATCGGCAGACTCACTCACTTGGCCTAACCCTCCTCACAAGGTCATTGTGAGGATAAAATAGGGCATATATGTCTCCTTGAGAAAAGGGCAGGAGTAAAGAAGAATGTGACAATGTGCAGTATGTCTCCTAGAAGGGGAACACGTCTCTTCTTTACCACGGGAAGCATTTATTTTATTTATATATTAAATTTGTTAAACATAAGAACATAGAAGCTATGTTGGATCAGGCCAATGGCCCATCTAGTCCAACACTCTGTCACACAGTGGCCAAAAATACCAGATGCCATCAGGAGGTCCAGCAGTGGGGCCAGGACACTAGAAGCCCTCCCACTGTTGCCCCCCCTCCAAGCACCAAGAATACAGAGCATCCCTTGCCCCAGACTGAGAGTTCCTGTCTATACCTTGTGGCTAATAGCCACCGATGGACCTCTGATCCATGTTTATCCAGTTCCCTCTTGAAGCCGCCCATGCTTGTAGCCGCCACACCCTCCTGCGGTAGTGAATTCCATGTGTTAATCACTCTTTGGGTGAAGAAGGACTTCCTTTTATCCATTCTAACCCGATTGCTCAGCAATTTTGTGGAGTGCCCATGAGTTCTTGTATTGTGAGAAAGGGAGAAAAGGACTTCTTTCTCGACCTGTTCTATCCCGTGCATAATCTTATAAACCTCGATCATGCAGTGCAGGGCTCTGGGCAACATACATCATTCATAAAAACATTGAGATAAAACAACTGAAGCATTGATATATTTCAAACAAGAAGATGGCGTATATTAACTGGTCCCATTTCAGACTGCCGGCTGCTTCGCGGGCAGGGGAGGGCGAGACAGATGTGAAAAGCAGCTGGAGTGAGCCTGTGTAACCTCTCTCCTATTTTCTGTTCCTGCCAGACACGATGGATTTCTCTGGGATGTCCTTGATAAAACTCAAGAAGGAAGAAATGGAATCACAGGTACCAATAAGTCTTTGAAACTGGGTCATGAGGAGATGTTGCTGTCACGCTTAGGTGCCTGTGTCTTTAAGGTCACAATTGTCAAAGTGGTCCTCTGTTCAAGAGGTGTTGCCACTGACACAGGGAGATGAGTAAGTCGTCTGGGACTTTTAACTCTTTTTGTGGGTGTGGAGATTGAACATTTCTGGGAGGAGGTGCTTATCAGCCACCCTGGGCTTTTAGTTTAGTTTAGTTTAATTTTATTTTATTTTAATAGCCCGTAGGCCATACACCATAAAAGAAATTTTAAGAGTTTAAAAGAACAGTAAAACAAAAAATTGCCACATCCACGAAGCAATTTTGGCAGAGCCTGCTCAAAAGTAGTCTTGCTGCATCAGGAAAAGATGGCGATTTCAACAGCCATTTTCTTAGGACTCTTTCTCTTGCTGCTGTATGTTTTGGGTTTATATGGTTATTATATACCCAAACAAATGGTAGCCATATCAACTAAGCTTGTTATTCCTGTTTGGTCCTTGAATCTGTTAAACATCTCTGTTATGCTGTATGCTAATTTCCTGCTCGTCCTCTACCTATACATACGGACTGGTCATTTCCATTCTGGAGAAGTGTGCTTGCACACGAAATCTTATACCTTGCATAAAACTTTGTTGTTGGTCTTAAAGGTGCCACTGGACTCAAACTTTGTTTTACATTAAATAAAGCAAGCTGACACCTGAAGCTTCCTTAGGGGACATCTCCCCGCAAACGGTGGCTTGACTGCTAGCCAGTGTCTGCCCCCCTCCCTCCTTCCCCGGAAACTGACGAGAACGGTTTGTCTCTTGCAGGTGAAGGTGCTGGAGCTGGAAAAGACCCTGGAGAACGAGAGGCTTCGCCTCGGAGAGCTCAGGCGGCAGCATTATGCCCTGGCTGGCATCTGCACAGAGAACGTCGACACGGGGAAGCCTGCTGTGGCCCGCAAGCCGGGTAGCCTGAAAAAGCCGCCCGTGGCCCAGAAACCTGCCCACCCCAGGCAAGGCCCTGAGGTACGCTCCCCCCCCCCCACCATGCGGCAGTTAGCAAGGCTCACTCTTGGGGGAGGTTTTTTTTTGAAGCGAGGCGAAAGGATGGCCTGGTCCAGTGTTCCTTCTAAGATGAGTTAGCGTCAGCGAGCTCAGTTTTTCAGCCTCCGGCTCACCCATTTTTTTTCTTAGCTCAAGAAGGATGGCTCCAGAGCAAACCAATTCATGCAGCAGCCAAATCCCTCGCTCGCAGCTTTAATGCCGGTAGCTCACAAAGTAGAATTTTTGCTCACAAGACTCCACAGCTTAGAGGGAGCCATTGGCCCGCGACCTCCGTCAGGGCTGCTGGGTCCCAGCGGGGATTCAGATGATCTATTTGCACAAAAGATGGATTCTGAGCAGGGAGCAGCTGTTTAGGGGCAGGGGAGTGGTGAGAATTGGGTCTTGGTATTCCTGAAGCCGGCCACCGGTCTGGGGGGTATCAGGTGCGAAATATCCCGGAGGCCTTTTGGGGTATCCATTCAATAACAAAGCAGGCGGTGGGGGTGTTTGGATTCTTTCTAACCCTTACATGAAGCATGCGGTCTAAATTCCAACTGGGGTGAAGCAGGAGAGAAGGGACGAGAAGAAGGGAAAAAATAAGAGATTGGATTTATTCCCTGCCCTTCACTCAGAGTCTCAGAGCAGCTTACAAACTCCTTTCCCTTCCCACAACAGACACCCTGTGAGATCGTTGGGGCTGGGAGAGCTCTCCTGAGAACTGCCCTTGAGAGAACAGCTGAGAGAAGGAGAAGAGGAGATTGGATTTACACCTCCGCCCTTCACTTGGGAGTCTCAGAGCGGCTTACAAACTCCTTTCCCTTCCCCTCCCCCTCCCCATAACGGAAACCCTGTGAGGTAGACGGGGCTGAGAGAGCTCTCTTGAGAACTGCCCTTGAGAGGACAGCCCTGAAAGGACCTGTGACTGACCCAAGGTCACACCAGCAGCTGCATGTGGAGGACTGGGGCATCAAACCCAGTACCCCTAGATTAGAGTCCGCGCACTTAACCACTACACCAAACTGGCTCTCAAGGGGAATATAAGGAAATTAATGTAATGGTTTCATTGGGGAAAGAGGGATGAATCAAGCTGAAAGGTGCCTGTGGGGGACGGGAAAGGAGACGGCGTGTGTGTCAAGCAGCAGGCAGCGCCTACCTGTGTGGAGTGGGGTTGGGACAGCTGCCCTCGTTCTCCCCCCCCCCCAGATCCCAATGTGCACTAAGAGCTTAGAGGGAGCCTAATAATCCCTCCTTCTCATGCAGGGGTCCCCAACCTGGTGCCCGTGGGCCCTACACAGCTTGCAAACACCTTTCCTGCTGCTAACGAAGAAGCCTTTTTAGAAAGTGGGTGGGGTGCTTGCCCAGCAGGTCTTCTGAGTGGCTGTGCGGATTAAAGTAACGCTTCAGTTAGAGCAGCCTCCCCAATGTTGGTTTTATTCTCTCACTCACTCACTCACCGGTGCATTCCTTCAAATGACTGGGCTTCTTCACACAGCACACAGGTACACATGAAACTGCCTTATACTGGGATCGAACCCTCGGTCCATCAAGGTCGGTATTGTCTATGCAGGCTGGCAGCGGCTCTCTCCAGGATCTCGGGCTGAGGTCTCTCCCATCACCTCCTGCCAGAACTTTTTAACTGGAGATGCTGGGGATGGAACCTGGGAACCTTCTGCCTGCCGAGCAGATGCTCTGCCAGTGAGCCACGGCCCTTCCTAAATTGTGGAACTCGCTGCGACAGGATGTGGTGATGGCTGCCAACTTGGAAGGCTTTAAAAGGGGACTGGACAAATTCACGGAGGACAGGGCTGTCAGTGGCGGCTATCTACTTCAGTACCAGAGACAGTATGCTCAGTCAGTTGCAGAGAGCCAGTTTGGTGTAGCGGTTAGAAGCACAGACTCTAATTTGGGAGAACCAGGTTTGAATCCCCACTCCTCCAGAGGCAGCTGTTGGTACGACCTTGGCTCAGTCACAAGTTTCCCTCAGAGCTGTTCTCTCAGGAGCAGTACTCGAAAGAGCTCTTTCAGCTCCACCTACCTCCCAGGGTGTCTGTTGTGGGGAAGGGAAAGGAGGGCGGGGTATAAATCCAATCACTTTTTCTTCTTCCTGTTTGTGGTCTTCCTAGAGGTAACCAGGAGGTTACTGTGTGATCAGAATGCTGAACCTGACGGGCCTTCGGTCTGATCTAACGTGGCTTTACTTACGTTCTCGTGTGGGTTTCACCAGCCCCCGTGGCAGCCATTTTGTAGTTGCGCCCCCCACTCTGGGTCACAGGCTCCCAAAAGCTGTGGATGTATACCAATATACATTTTTCTCTTTTCTATCAGGAAGAGGACGGTGGTGTGTACCAGGCCCAGCTAGTCAACTTCTAAGGGAGAGACAGCGGCACTCCCGTTCACCTGGAAGGCAGCCAGCACCAAGACGACAAAGCAGGACTCTCGTAGGATTTCATCTTCTGCCCATCTCGATCCTTCCTGCTGGCCCGGGGGATTCAGGGACTGCGTCCATCTGTGCAGCTCGTGGTACCTTAATGCATAGGTTTCTGGTGGAGGGCAAAGACTTCTCAGGCACCAATTTGCCTCTTGAAGGGGGGAGTGTGCTCAGGGAAGCCCCCCCCCTGCGGTGTAGACATTCCAAAGCCATTACACTGTCTGTGTTTTATACAGATATGGACTGGATTTAATTCTCAAGCTGCCTTCTGTCTGGCATTGCCTTTACGCTGACGTTTCTGTCCTCTGCCCGAGACGAGAAGGCAGGCACGGCCGACTAATCCGTAGTCCGAGGATCTCTTTCTTGCCGTGCTGACAAGCTGCTGGTTAGCGGAGGAGGGCGTCCTAAAAGTGGAGGGGGGAAGGACCTTGCCTTCATCGCATCAGTTCTCTTATTTATAAGCAATAGGAAAAAATTTTGGAGTAAATGTTGGTGTACCTATTACCGTAGTACAAAGACCTTTTTAAAGAAATGTGAATTTTTTTTTTTTAGTAGGCAAGGTTATTTTGCAGTGTTTGTGCTGCAAGCTAAAAGGAGAATTTTCAAGAGGGTGAGAAGTTCTATTCCCGAAGTCAGTTTTATATGTTTTAAAGAAATCGGGTATAAAGAGAGAGGAAGGAGGGTGAGGACGCACTGCAATTGGGGGGTTGTCGACTTCCGGGAAAAGCTACACTGTTTTAAATGTTTTAAACTGGAATTTTTGGGGTATGAAAGCTGGGTTTCCAGAGTCGTTAAATATATTTGTAGCAATATGCATATGGGGTGGGGGGAAGAACTTGCAACATATAGGATGGGGGAACGTTTGGTTTTGATTCTTGGGGACAGTTCCCATTCCTAAGTTGTAACAGACCCATGTAGCGTATTAAAATGGACTAGTTACCTCAAACACGTCTTTCCACTGTTCCATTTTGTTCTTGGTACTCTTGGGCATTGGTTTTTGTCGACTCGGGGGCCTAAGGCGGTGGTTCCCGACCTTTTAGGTATGGCAACCCACGTCGGGTTAGAACAGATAAAAGGAAGTCCTTCACCCAAAGAGTGATTAACACATGGGATTCACTGCCACAGGAAGTGGTGGTGGCTACAAGCAGGGGCGGCTTCAAGAGGGAATTAGATAAGCATATGGAGCAGAAGTCCATCAGTGGCTATTAGCCACAAGGTATAGACAGGAACTCTCAGTCTGGGGCAAGGGATGCTCTGTATTCTTGGTGCTGGGGGGGGGGGGGCAACAGTGAGAGGGCTTCTAGTGTCCTGGCCCCACTGGTGGACCTTCAGATGGCACCTGGTATTTTTGGTCAGTGTGACATAGAGTGTTGGACTGGATGGGCCATTGGCCTGACCCAACATTGGCTTCTCTTATGTTCTTATTCCAGCCTCTGACCACCAGTGGGAAGAGCAGGGGCAGCTATTAGGGAGGGTTGGCCTATGACCCCCCCCCCCTTTAGGTCCTGCCAGTGTTCCCTCTAAGATGAGTTAGTGTGAGCTAGCTCATTTTTTTAGCCTCCAGCTCACACATTTTTGTCTTAGCTCAGGAAGGGTGGCTCCAGAGCAAATTCATTTATGCAGTGGCCAAATCGCTCGCTCACACAACTTTGATGCCAGGAACTCACAAAGTAGAATTTTTGCTCAAAAGATCCCACAGCTTAGAGGGCACATAGGTCTAGGACCACGACAGCAACGTAACTTCTGGGCCTCTCTTAACCAGCTCAGATGGGTTCTACGTGAGTTACGCTTGCTGCCTAACAATTGCTCAGCCTTGCCAGAATTTGAAGGGAGATGCCCAGCTCTGATTCCCCATACCTGAAATGAAGAAGGCGGCTGTTCAAACAAGAAGAGGAGATTGGATTTATACCGTGCCCTTCACTCAGAGTGGCTTACAAATTCCTTTCCCTTCCCCTCCCCACAACAGACACCCTGTGAGGTAGGCGGGGCTGAGAGAGCTCTTTCTAGAACTGTCCCTGAGAGAACAGCTCTGACAGAACTATGGCTTGCCCAAGGTCATCCAGCAGCTGCATGTGGAGGAGTGGGGAATCAAACCTGGTTCTCCCAGATTAGAGTCCGTGCACTTAACCACTACACCAAACTGGCACTCTTGCCAAACGGGACAGAGAGAGGAGGGAGATACTTGTTCTTGTTTACTGCCTGTAAGTGTCGAGCAATGGAGGGGGGAGTGAATGCCATAACATTTGGGAAAACAGAAGAGCTCCGCTCCATCTGAGTCAAGCAGTGCCTTATCGACCAATGGGGGCTTTGGGGGGGGGGGTACAAGCTTTCAAGAGTCAACGCTCCTCCTGTTCAACACACAGCCTCCACGCACGAGGGGAAAAAAATACCAGTGCCGACCATGTGTACAAAATCTAGGATTTTATTCCATAATCACTGCAAAATCTTAAAACAGCCAATTCTACAAGAAAAGTGAGCAGCCCTGGACTTCTCGGAGGATGTCCAACCACATTCCCGTCACTTAACGCGGCACAAAGAAAGCTGAAATCTTTCGTTACACGTGAGGAGCAGCCTTGCGCCCGCAAACGACATTCCGCTGCAGACCTCCTCGAAGTAGTGTCTCTGTGTTTGGGGTCTGCAGTGGAGGATCTGCTGAAGGAACGCAGGTTATTGACACATCCAGAATCGTCGAGGAACCAGCTGAGGGCGGCAGGAGTAGTGGGTTTAAATGCCCCAGAATACGACCCAACTCTTTACTCTGGATTCTTATCCCACTTTGCCCTAACCAAGGAGACTTCGGTCTTCACTCCAAATCTGACCTCAACACAGCCAGTCTCGCTCAGAGCTTAAACACAGCCCCTTTTCGAATGGCCCCAAGCCAGTGGGCGTGAGAAGCCTTCCTGTACACCTGCCGCTCGCACTGAATGATGAAGCTATAAACTGGTGACCTTCACTCACTTCTTGCACAATCTGTACAAGACAAGAAATCGGTTATGGGTAACGGAAGGCTCACATGCCGTGCAATCCTCTTTCGCCAACCTGGGCAATTAAGACAGTTGCATTAAAGAGGGGGCTGTTTCTCCCCCCTCAGAAAACCCAGCTAAGGGTCCATGGCTTCCTTCACCTTGGATTTTTTTTTTTTTTAAGAGAACTAATTTTAACCACCACTAACTGTACGTTACAGGTATACTGAACAAACACACACACTCGCAACGTTTTCGTATAAAGGTCAGCCAAAGAAGAGCAACGACCCCAAACTGGACACTAAAATCATCATTCTATACTCGTAACACCAGGTTAAACCTCTGAGCTCCACAATCATTTTGATTTCTTTCTCTATCAAAAGAACAAATTCTTTTTAGGCAGTCTTCGCCATTTGCCGGTGTTCGGAGCCCATCGTGTTTGTTTGTTTTTTTAATTGCATCTTGGCACAAGATTGTAACCGCGCTGCTTCCTGGTGTAAGCCTGTTCAGCGATGCTGGTTTTTGAAAGATTACCCTTCAGCCCTTCCCCCCCCCCCTGCATAGGCGCCTCCCCCGCCACGCTGGCTGTTACTGTCCTAATCTTGCATGCAACTTTTCCTTATCATAAAACACACTTAACATCTGCAGATTAAGAAAAGACGACAAGCCAGATCAGGAATCCCCTTATCTTTCTTTCGTTTCTTTTTTTTAAACTGCATAAAGAAGAAATAGCAACCAGGTAGAGTCTGGTGCTCTCTCATACAGGCTGCGTTGTGTTCTCCAAACATTAGTAACTTCACAGCTTGACTTGGGAGTCCAACTTCCCACCTGTAGTGAATCGTCTACACTGGCCCAGCAGCCTCTCTACGTACACCTAAAGGTGAACTAGGCAAATCTGGGGGTTCTAAAAATGAAGGGCTTGAGGAGGCAGATAAAGATTTCCTCGTTCCCCAAATATATGCACATGTTTACAGACCTACAGTCTTAACGGTATTCTCTTCCACAAGCGGTTCAACTGCAGCGACACTTCGGTCACACCCACTAGACCTAGATGGGAACCACGGGCCTCTCGCCCGCCTCAGAGAGAAGTGGGCAGAGCTCCACGCAAGCAGCTCGGTCCTTAGCTATTCAGGGACGGGTAGTCCAGGCTAGTTGTGCCCCAAACTATTTGCTGACGGTGGGTCCAATTCCTCAGTGCTTGGCAGCAAGCAAACAGGAGACACTGCCCTAAGTTTACGTCCAAATACTCCCAACGCAAAAAAGGAGCTTACAGGAGAGGATAGCTCTGAATTAACCACTGAATTAAGATATGCAGCTGCCCCCCCCTTCCCACCTAGTCACAAGCAGTGATCCTAAGGCACACATCCACCACCTCTCCCCCACCCACCCCCCACAATGCTCTGCTTCTGGATAGAAAAAAATGGCTGTCCTTCATGTGGCTCTTTTCTGCACAAGGTTATTATCCCTGAATGGTTCCAGCCATTGCAAAAGTCTAGTTACTTTTTTAAAAAGCATTTTTTAAAAAAATTAGTGAAAAATACTTTTGGACTATTTTCCTGATAAGAAACAGTTGGACGGTGTCGGCCCCCAAAGTTTCCAGATAGTATAGAAAGATGCAGTATAAAGTTCGCCAGTGAGCCCCACACAATTCTGTCTTTACGCTTAAGATATGCTGTTTTACAAGTCAGGAGATGTACTGGTGGCTTACATATGAAAGTGTCTCTGGTGATACGGACTAAGGCAACGTCCACCTGACACACTTGAGTGGTTCAAAACACCTGTTCAATCAGAGCTCCTCCAAGTATCCTGGGAACCTGCCAAGTCGCTTCACCCAACCCCAGCCTCCCCAGACTACAATTCCCAGCATTCTTTAGAGAAGCCCTGAGAGAGAATCCAGTTCCTGAATATTTGGTTGCATGTGCTGTACTGCACCAGACCAAGGCAAGTGGTCTTTCTCCTTCCGTTTCAACAATACCTGACCCAGAAGTTCTTTTTTTTTGGGGGGGGGGGGCAGAGACGAGGAATTGCTTGAAAGGAAAAGAAAACATGACAAAGGAGATTGCAAGAAGACCACATTTCTTCAGTGAAGTGAAAGGTGTTTTCAAAAAGGCAGGAAGACATAATTGGTAACCCTGTTGAGTATTTTGAACAGCAGATCAGATTATAGCACCAAAGAGAGTCCTTTGTGCCACACAGGCTGAAACTCAAAAGGGGGAGTAAAAAACTAGGTATGTTAGTGCCATTAAAAAAGGGGGGGGGAGATAAGCTCCTTGTCATGCTGAATGAGTAACATACATAACTGGCTCACACTGAAATGAGCCACGTTCGCATCTCGCTCACCTTTTACTGAGCTTCCAGAACAAATTTTAACAACATCTTTAACACATAATTACCAGAAGCAGCCTTAGTGGAGAGACTTGCTTCTTGCACAATCTGTACAAGACAAGCAGTCTCCCCACCCCAATAGCATCTTAACAGAACCTTTGGAAAAGTCCCGCTGTAACTGGCCGAAAGACCCAGTGAAAGCGGTGGGCTGGCTCTGCCTCTAGCCAAGTCATGCATCTTCTTCATTCAGCCAAACATCTTCCTGGAGGCGGGAGCAGTCACGCCAGAAGCATCCTTCTAAAAGGACAATTACAAACAGAACTCAGTTCTTTGTGGAAACCAAATCCTTTTGCAGAGTCATTCCACCGAGCCGTGACCTCTGAGGGCTTGACGCTCAAGAGTACGATTAGCAGCACAGAAAAATCACAAGGACAAAACAGTTCACCGTGCCGGAATCGAGCTGTAATGGATACGCAGTGCTGAGCAAAGAGAGGGGCACCTTTGTTGGGGAAAGGGAGGAAGGAAAAGAAGAGGAAAGATCATGTGCCATCCATGAAGTATTGAAATATCCCAGGTTTCATTTGTCAGTGAGTCTCCAGGAGCCAGCTTTCCTTCTAGATAGACTAGAAACAGGGAAGGATTCATTCACACATACGGATTCACCAAACCATGAGCTCCTGGTCCTGTCAGGGTTCGCTTCAGAGTCCCGTCTCCAGATGGGAGGATACCCTGTTCCAAAAGAAACCTGATTGGCCGCCCGAGAGAGAAATGGCAGCTCAGTGATACACTAAGACTGGCCAATGATGACAAGAGCAGTTCCAAATTGTCCTCCGACACAAAAGATTATGGCTTCAAGAACGGGGCCTATGGGCCAAAGCGGTTTGCATTTTTAACCCCTGCAGTTTAAAAAAAGGCAGCACAGATCACAAGGTCCAACATGACGCAATAAGAATGGGAGTGTGGCTGCACTAAACTGGTATGGTTTAGCTTCTGTGTCACAAAATAAAAGGTTTTCGCAACAGGTTAGGAGGAGAAGTAGGGTGGGTAGAGAGGAAAGAAGCCACGAGTGTGTTGAAACCAAGACTGGCAACTGCAGGCGGTTTTAAGAGCAAATTAACGAAGACGTCCTGTCGAAAATAAGTCCACTTGAAACCTCCACGCTAAAACAATAAGGCAGGCTGATAATTAATGCACGGATCCGATGGCTTCGCGCTCTCGCACTCTGCAAGCTTTGCAAAATACAGCCCTTGTGAAACGCCTGATCGGAGAAGTATTTCTCCAGGGCCCGGCTGCCCGTTTCACACCCCTGCCCTCCTGAGCAGAGGGAGGCTGCGTGGATTTAAAGGAAGCAATCTGGTCATACTGACAAAAGCTTTATCTCCACTGCTTCCTCCCAATCAAATGCCTCGCCCACCATGATTAAGGGGTGACACTTTTGACAGAATAAGGCTGCCCAATATCATTAAGGAGGTATTCACGCCTCAGCTGGGGGGGGGGGGGTGGCCCAAACGAATCCACCTTCCCATACGGTGCTCTAAGACCTGCATTCAGGTAGTGACATGTCACCTTCCACAACAATAGGGTGTTAACGAGGCCTGGTTGAATCTTACTTCCTTTCTGCTTCCCCCATCACCGAAGCTTTCTTGCAGCGATCTCTCACCAACTTTGGACCCCACGCACCTGCTTTAGAAGCCTTCAAAGAATTAGCGGGGCACAATGCCAAAGACTCGTTTTCCTGGCCAGACTACTAGGAGGGGGAAAGAGGAAGACTGCTCTTCTGGAACTCACGTTCCTTAGGACTGTGTGTAGACGGCAAGGGTTCTGCAATGCTATCGCTGAAGTCACCACAGGGACACTGAATCCTGAAATGCTTGTCAAGTCTCCCTTCGTGGGGTTCTCCATTTTATGGGCATTTCTCATTAACCTTCTGGCAGTTCTGAGCAGAAGGCAGCAAGAATTTACACCCACTCATCAACAAGATTCCCTTGGCCAGCGTGACCTGCTCTAAAGATGATGGCTGACTTCCCAAAAAAATCTTCAGGTTCGGCACTAAAACAATTATTCCCTTCCGAAACTCTTCTGAACGACCGGCAACCACCCAAACACCCAGATGAACAATGGCTGTGCTGACCCTCTAAAACAACTTTCCCTCTACCAAACTTTCTGGAGAATCACTTATGCAATGAAAAGTGCCACTTTGCATATTATTTAGCCAGTGTTCAAATCACAAAGGCAAAAAACTATTTTTTTTAAAAAATCTAGCTGACAAGAATTCATACAGAGAAGAGAAACCACCAGCAAGATGTTTAAAAGGATGTGGCTTGTTAGTATGAGGAAACTAACAAATTTTGGAAGAGCAGAGAGGCTTCAAAAGAAGATCTCTCCTGGTACAGAAGGAGGCAGAGTGAAGGTTGAGTGCATACTCTTGGGGATGGGGAAAGCCCCTTTGGCTAGGGTCAGGAGACGGCAGGAATACAGATGCCGGGAATGATAACTGACCAATCTCAATATGGTCTCAAAAGAATATTAAAAAAATGAACTTTTTGAACAAAAGAGTCTCTTGTCTTCATGCTGTGGTGGGGAGTCTTCGGCATAGAAAACTGAGGCAGGCCACTACATCACAAACAAGAGACTAATATTCAAGATGGGGCCGATAAAGGGGGGGGGTACGCAGGCAGAAGGGGGTGATTGCAGTGAGTTCTCAAAATGGCACTAATTGTGTAATTTAGTCACCCTTCAAAAGTAGGAAAAGTTATTTTGCATTCACTGTCTTGGAAATCCTGAGACTTTCTGGAGGTTAAGTTTAAGAGGAAAGTGGGTTTCTCGCCATTTGAAAAAGCAGTCCAGGGAACCCCCCCTCCCCGGAACCAGCGATATTACATCAGGTGCCAACGGACTCCAACAGACACGATCACTTTCAGAGCCATGTCTCACAAGCACCAGGCACAGAGAGGACCGGGCTAACGGCCTGTTTCAAAGAAAGGTTTTCCACTGGAGTCTCATGGACAGAGTGCTTCTGCAATGGCCGGGTGTGTTGCATATCAGAACGGAGGCTTCTTTTGAGGAATCGATGGCCTGTGGTCCCTTGTGCTCGGAGTCAGAAAGGAAACAAGATCCCAGGGGGAAAGGCAGGCGTTCGGCTGAAATAATTGCTCCAGACCCCAATTACCATGGAAGTGTTTCGCCAGAGTGACGAAAATTCGGCTCCCCCCCCCCCGTGCAAGACTGGTACGGATGCCCATTCTGTACGAGAAGAAGACAAGCAGGGTCAAACACGCTGATGCGTCACTGGCTGTCACCCCAAACGCCTTCTGAAATCCTGTGCAAAGAAGGGGAGGGTTAGCGCCGCTTCCTCAGGCGAGTCACGGAGCTAAGGAATAAGGAGGAAAGCACCAATCCGTGAGTCCGGCCCCGATGGCATATTCACTGCAAGATAAAGCCCGGGTTGGGTGGGAGGCGAGGCGGCGGTCTTTGGGGCAGCGCTGGAGGGAACTGTGACGCAAACGGAGTCGGATATCCCGGTGGCGGCATCATAGGAGGGACTCCCGTTCGTGGGGGAAGCAGAGGGTACGGACTGCTCTGATAGGGGGCAGCCGGTCCAGCATTCATCGCTGCTGTGAATGGGGTCGGAAAGCGTCCGGCTGGGACCGCCGACGCCGGAGGTGGCGGCGGTGGATTGCGACGAGGCATAACGGACGGAGGGGTATTCGCCTCCAGAGTCTGAAGCGCCGGTGGGGTTTCGGTGGCTCTCGGCTGAGGCGGTGCCGCCAGGGGGAGTCTCGGCCCCTTCAGCACCATCTCCTGGAGTTTTTCGATTTTTACACGCCGCAGGTGGGCCAGTTTCCTTTGGCTCTGGTATTCGTCGATGAAGGCGTCCAGCGGCACTTCGCCATCCAGAAACTTCTCGGCCATGTTCTGTCAGAGAGGGGAAGAATTATTAGGAGGTGCCACTCTCAGCAAGTTCCGATCGGAGTCTAGCATTCCCTGGCTGTTAACCCGGACTGACGGGATGCACCAAGGGGGCCCTGATCCTGCGCACGGCTCAGCCTGCAGCAGCACAAGCAGTGTCTGCATGGTCAAGGGCACGGGGCCTCTATTTGGGAAGCCAAGGTTGGTTCATCCAATCCTTTTTTTAACCCTTCCTCCAAAGAGCTCAGGCAGACAGGGTGGCCTGTACCGTTTTACCCTTCCGTCCTCCAATGGTATGGTTTTATCGGCCACAGCCTTAAACCTAGCCAAGTTAATATTTTTTTCTAATCTCCCATTCCCCTTCTAAGACCACTCTAATTATAAAATGTTTATTCATTTTTATTTTGTGCTGAATTAGAAGAGAAGGAGAAATTGGATTTCTACCCCGCCCTTCACTACCCGAAGGAGTCTCAGAGTAGCTCACCATCTCCTTTCCCTTCCCCTCCCCATGACAGACACCCTGTGAGGTAGGTGGGGCTGAGAGAGCTCTTTCGAGGACTGCTCCTGAGAGAACAACTCCGAGAGAACTTGTGACTGACCCAAGGTCACACCGGCAGCTGCATGTAGTGAAGTGGGGAATCAAACCTGGTTCTCCCAGATTAGAGTCCGCGCTCCTAACCACGACACCAAACTGGCTCTACTAAAGATAAGAGGCCAAGGCTTGTTTTACACTCAAAACAACCCTGTGAGGTAGACTGGGCTAAGAGAGTGACACCCAGCAAGCTTCTGTGGGAGGGGAGGGAACTGGACCAGACTCTCCCAGATCCCAGGCTGTCCCTCCTTACCACCATGCCACACTGGGCCTGGCCCTCTCCCAGCATATTCTGCACTCAGAGCAGCAGCAGCAGCAGCAGCTGCTTCCCTGGGCATCAGGCAGGGGCCTCACTCTTGCACTCTCTCGGCCTGACTACCAGGGATCCTTTCACTGGATAGACCAGAGACTAAACTTTAAATAAATGGGGCTGCGGTGGTTCAGTGGGAGACCCGAGTGTGCCGCATGACAGAGTGAGCTCCCGTCTCTGGCCCCAGCTCCTGCCAACCTAGCAGTTCGAAAGCCAGAAATTGCAAGTAGATACAGAGGTACCACTTCGGTGGGAAGGTAACAGCGTTCCGTGCACCTTGGTGTTTAGTCATGCCGGCCACATGACCACAGAGACATCTTCGGACAGCGCTGGCTCTTGAAACGGAGATGAGCACCGCAACCCTAGAGTCGGATTCGACTGGCTTTCAAGCAAGAGAAACCTTTACCTTAAACTTTAAATGAGCTGCTTGAAAAGCATATTGCTCTAATGCTAATGTACCGGGGTCACCACCATGCCTGCATTCAAGCGCACTGTAAAACCAGAGGAAAAGAGCAAGAGTCCAGCAGTGTCTTAAAGACTAACAAAATTTGTGGCAGGGTAGCTTTTGGAAGTCGCTGCTCAGTTGCAGTGACTCATGAAAGCTCCTTCCCTGCCACAAATTTTGCCAGTCTTTAAGGCACTGCTGGACTCTTGCTTAGTGAGCAAAAATTCGACTTTTGTGAGCTACGAGCATTAAAGTTGTGAGTGGGCGATTTGGCTGCTGCATAAATTAGTTTGCTCTGGAGCTATCCCTTCCTGGGCGAAGACAAAAATGTGTGAGCCGGAGGCTGAAAAACTGTGAGCGTGCTCACACTAACTCAGCCTAGAGGGAACAGTGGTGGCCACCCATCTTGTAAGGCCAAAAACAACTGCTTAGGGCACGTCACCAGCAGGGTCAGGTTGGTGCTCCACTGTCTACTGGAGACAGGAATGTGCCATGACATCATTTTCCACACAGCCGGCCAAGTTGTTCACAGGGCTGCCTGGCCACAGGCTACGCCAACCCGGGGAAATATTTGACAGGGAACTCCTCCGGCAAACCTCCAGAAATTCACTGCAGAGCAGGAAGTCGGGGCTTTTCAGGCTGGCTTGGGGCTGCTGCAGCGACCGGTTTCAAAACGTCAACGGCAGTCAAATGGGCATCCCAGCACAAGTCAGGGCACCGGGCGGTCTCCTACCACTTCACTCCATGAACGGCAGCACAATCCTCTGGCCCGAAGAGCCCCCGGGGCCAGCGCAAGAGCCCATTTCACCAGCAACATGGGGGCACCTGGGTCAGGGGAGGTTCCTTGCACCGGAGGAAAGTTGCCACCCACTAGCGGAGCAGTAAAACAAAACCCACATTCTACACAAAATCCTCCCAACTCCAACGTGTGAACCTAGAATAAGCTGTGTACATCAGGCAAACAGGGGTGAGGATATGCACTTGAGTATTAGTATTATTTATTTATTATTTGTATTTATACCCCGCCCTCCATGCGGGCAAGCTCAGGGCGGCTTACAGAGGTCGGTACAATGTACCTAGACAACATAAAACTTTAAAACATTTTGAAACAGCTTAAAACATTCTTACAAAGTTATCATTCCTTCGTGACCGAGGGAAGAAAACTTTGTTGGGGGCTTGAGCGGCTGATCATCTTGATGGGATTTTATGCTCTAACTGTAAACCACCACCACCACTCCAAGATACGATAAGAACATAAGAGAAGCCAAAGTTGGATCAGGCCAATGGCCCATCCAGTCCAACACTCTGTGTCACTCAGTGGCCAAAAATACCAGGTGCCATCAGGAGGTCCAGCAGTGGGGCCAGGACATTAGAAGCCATCCCACTGTTGTCCCCCCCACCCAAGTACCAAGAATACAGAGCTTCACTTGCCCTGGACCAAGAATTCCTATCTATACCACTTTTAACTTTAAAAGGGGTAACGTCTCTGATATGAAGGGACATGTGAGGAAGAAACAAAAGAAAAGTAGAAAGGGTCAAAACCATTGGGGAAGCTTGGAAACTATTTAAAACTACAATTCTAGAAGCTCAGAAAAATTTATATACCATAGCTTAGGAAAGGCACAAATAGGTATAGAAAAAAGCCTGCATGGTTAACAAACAAAGTAATGGAAGCTGGAAAAGGTACAAAGGATTCCTTTAAGCGGTGGAAAGCTAGTCTCAAGTGAGGCTGATAAAAGGGAATATGAGGAGCATATAGCAAAAAATGTAAAGACCAACAATAAAACTTTCTTCAAGTACATTAGAAGCAGGAAACCAGCCAGGGAGGCAGTGGGGCCCTTGGATGACCAAGGGGTAAAAGGAGCACTGAAGGATGATAGGGAAATGGCTGAGAAGCTGAATGCATTTTTTGCCTCTGTCTTCACTGTGGAAGATGAGACGTGCTTGCCCACTCCAGAACCACTGATTTCACGAGGGGTGTTGAAAGACCTGAGTCAGATTGAGGTGACGAGAGAGGAGGTCCTAAAACTGATAGACAACTTAAAAACTGATAAATCACCAGGCCCGGATGGCATACATCTGAGAGTTCTGAAAGAACTCAGATGCAAACTTGTGGATCTCCTGACAAAAATAAGTAAACTTTCATTAAGACCGGCCTCCATTCCTGAGGACTGGAAGGTAGCTAATGTCACTCCCATCTTTAAAAAGGGTTCCAGAGGAGATCCGGGAAATTACAGGCCAGTCAGTCTGACATCGATACCGGGTAAGATATTGTTTACCTTGACTTCCAGAAAGCTTTTGATAAAGTTCCTCATCAAAGGCTCCTAAGTAAGCTCAAAAATCATGGGATAGAAGGACAAGTCCTTTTATGGATCAAAAACTGGCTAATTAATAGAAAACAGAGAGTGAGTATAAATGGGCAGTTCTCTCAGTGGAGGGGGGTAAGCAGTGGGGTACCGCAGGGATCAGTACTTGGTCCACTGCTTTTTAACTTGTTCATTAATGATTTGGAGTTGGGAGTAAGCAGTGAAGTGGCTAAATCTGCGGATGATACGAAGTTGTTCAGGGTGATGAGAACAAGGGAGGATTGTGAAGCTCTCCATGGTCGAGGATGGGCGAGTGGGCGTCAACGTGGCAAATGGGGTTCAATGTGGCCAAGTGCAAGGTGATGCACATTGGAGCCAAAAATCCTAACTATAAATACACGTTGATGGGGTCCGAACTGGCAGAGACTGACCAAGAGAGATATCTTGGAGTCGTAGTAGATAACTCACTGAAAATGTCGAGACAGTGTGTGACAGCAATAAAGAAGGCCAATGCTATGCTGGGGATTATTAGGAAGGGTATTGAAAACAGATCAGCCAATATCATAATGCCCCTATATAAATCAATGGAGCGACCTCATTTGGAATACCGTGTGCAGTTCTGGTCACCACACCTTAAAAAGGATATTATAGCTTTCAAAAAAGTGCAGAAAGGGGCAACTAGAATGTTAAAAGGGTTGGAACACTTTCCTATGAAGAAAGGTTAAAGAGCTTGGGGCTCTTTAGCTTGGAGAAACGACAGCTGAGGGGTGACATGATCGAGGTTTATAAGATTATGCATGGGATAGAACAGGTCGAGAAAGAGGTACTTTCCTCCCTTTCTCACAATACAAGAACTCGTGGGCACTCCATGAAATTGCTGAGTGGTCGGGTTAGAACGGATAAAAGGAAGTCCTTCTTCGCCCAAAGAGTGATTGAGACATGGAATTCACTGCCACAGGAGGGGGTGGCAGATGTGTCCCACCTCTCGGTCCAGGGCAAGTGAAGCTCTGTATTCTTGGTGCTTGGGGGGGTGGGGACGACAATAGGGGAAGGGCTCCTGGTGTCCTGGCCCCACTGTTGGACCTCCTGATGGCCCCTGGTATTTTTGGCCACTGTGGGACAGAGTGTTGGACTGGATGGGCCATTGGCCTGATCCAACCTTGGCTTCCCTTATAGCCACTGATGGACCACTGCTCATATGTTTATCCAATGATGACAGCGAACACCACAAACCAAGATGAACAATCAAGTGTGCATATCATTATCCTACACAATTTATTCGGGTGCCAGAATTAGGGCTCAAACACACACACACACGTTTTCTCTCTCCCCCCCCTTCTCTCTCTTTTGCTTTCCCTTGGGAATCTTTCCCTCAGAGATTTCTCTCTCTGCAGTGCTCGATTTTTCCCATGTGAGGTTTGTGTTTTGTTTTTAAAAAGCTTTAGGTCTTTTCAAGTTTGGGGGTGAAGATGACACAGGGCTCCCTGCGGCTCCTCCGCCCGCTACCCCAAAAGGAAGTCTCCGCCAGGCGCTTTCTGACTAAAGCCTTCGGCAAGCACTGCCTACAAGTTTGGAAATATTTCAGCAACTGCAAACAGATTTGTTTAAAAATCTGAGATTCTCAGGATGCGGAGCATTGAGCACATGAGCAGCCCTGAGCACCAGCAGCCCATGCTTCACGTGCACAAACACGAGAAATACTGATAACAACATATACTGTGCTCCTGCCAACATGTTGCTGGCAAGCTCAAGTGGAGGGAATGTGCTAACTTGTGGCCGTGATTAGGAGGAGGCTGAAATGGGGAAGAGCCCCCCCCCCGAGCCCCAGAGACAGAAAGGGTGACTGAGCCCACGCACTGCCACCCAGTTCCTCAAGGTAACCCAGGCCGGGGAAGGAAGGAAGGAAGGAAGGAAGGAAGGAAGGAAGGAAGGAAGGAAGGAAGGAACCCGAAGCAGGATGTAAAGAGGGGCAACAGAAGGCTCTGCCTTGACTGCCCTGATGGCCGTCTGGTGGAGGAGACGGTTTTTATGGCTTTATTCCTGATCAGTTTACACTGCCGTTTTTATCGTACTGTAGATAAATAGGTACCCCTTCGGTGGGAAGGTAACAGTGTTCCGTGCGCCTTGGTGTTTAGTCATGTCGGCCACATGACCACGGAAACGTCTTCGGACAGCGCTGGCTCTTCAGCTTTGAAACGGAGATGAGCACCGCAACCCTAGAGTCGGATTCGACTGGCTTTCGAGCTAGGGAAACCTTTACCTTTACTTAGTCAGGCAAAGTCTCCGGAGAGGGCAGCATACAAGTCTTCTAAATTAACCAAGCAGCTGGCTCTCATTGAGCCATCCTGAATTTTGCTCTCCTGTCCGAGCCACAGGTCTGAACCCGGGATTCAGCAGGGCTCAAGGAGAGACCGATAATCCTCCCCCCCCCCCGAGCTGTTGCTCAAACTCTCCTGGGACCAGCGGGCGTGTGCAGGCAAGCAGGAGACCTCTGTGGGTTAGCGAAATGCTTTGTTTTTATCTACAGATCTTTTCGGCAGAAGCGCTGCAGCTTGTGACAAGAGCTCAGAGGAAGCACCAATGTCAGCAGTTCAAATCCCGCAGGTTTCTCCCTCCTACCTCCGTGTCTTCTTCGATCTTTGCCCCTTCTGTCTGAAGAAGCGCCAGCAGGGTTTCCAGGGAAGCGTTACTAGATTGTCTGTCTGTAAAACGGAGCAAAAGCAGCAAGGGCCACAAATCAGAACACAGCTCTTAAGAGCAATACTAGTTAAGCTAAAACTCTGGTTATTTGCTTAACTTGAAGATTTGACTTTAGCAAGAGGGGTGATGGAAAATTTAAAAAAACACACTGCACAATTAGCCAAGCCCCTGGCAATGCTCCCTCCTCTAAGCGGTGGAGTCCTGTGAGCAAAAATTCTACTTTGTGAGCTACCAGCATTAGAGTTGCGAGTGAGCAATTTGGCTGGTGCATAAATTAGTTTGTTCCGGAGCCATCCTTCCTGAGCTGAGACCAAAATCTGTGAGCTGGAGGCTAAAACATTGTGAGCTAGCTCACACTAAATCAGCTTAGAGGGAGCCCTGACCACTAATAGTGTAAATCAGATGAACTTTCCACATTGCCATCTTTTCGATAAGGCACTGAGTTGAGGTCAGCAGGACACCCATGCAAAGGGCTGCAGGTCTCCCTCGCTGCCCCCGCTCCTGTGCAGCCATCACTGTCCCAACTGAGCTACCCCCAAAGCAGCTCCTCCCTCCAAGCTACCCCCACTTAGTTCTCTCTCCCTGTTTCCTTCTGCCCCCAAGTGAAGCCCTATCCCAGCTGGTTTTGCTCGGGGGGGGGGGGGATTTCAGAACTGCAAAACCAAGCAGCAAATGGCAACAGGGTAGGTGCGATCCCACCAATGATTAGCCGGCACATCTGCCCTATACATGCTAACATGGAAAGCCCCTTTGACCCAAGCACACTTGAGTTTCCAGCTTAAACTGGAAACGTTTCACCTCCGTTTGAGTGGGCTGCTAGCAAGTGAATCGCTACGCAGCGCTAAGAAAGTGGTTAATTGCAATGAAGCTGCTAGGTGAAGAGAAGAGGAGGAGATTGGATTCATACCCCGCCCTTCACTACCCAAAGGTATCTCAAGAGCGGCTTACAAACTCCTTTCCCTTCCCCTCCCCACAACAGACACCCCGTGAGCAACGCTCCCTCTAAGCTGTGGAGTCTTGTGAGCAAATTTTCTACTTTGTGAGCTACTGGCATTAAAGTTGTGAGCGAGTGGTTTGGCTACTGCATAAGTTAGTTTGCCCTGGAGCCATCCTTCCTGAGCGAAGACAAAAATGTGTGAGTCAGAGGCTAAAAAACTGTGAGCTAGCTCACACCAACTCAGCTTAGAGGGAACATTGCCTGTGGGGTAGGTGGGGCTGAAAGAGCTCTTGACAGAAACTGCTCTTTTTCAAGGACAGCTCTTATCAGAACCACGGCTTGCCCAAGGTCATCCAGCCAGGTGCAAGTGGAGGAGTGGGGAATCAAACCCGGTTCTCCCAGATTAGAGTCTGCGCACTTAACCACTACACCAAACTGCCTCGGGCAAGCTAATACACCCCTTGGTCCTGCCTCTCATCTAAAATACAGGGATACCACCCCAGACCTGCCTCGGGGACAAACTACACCGTCAGGTTTTTTTAGTTTTTATTAATGTGTTGGGCCAAATTCCCTGGAGCCACACAGCAGCTGCGGGGAATGGCTATTAAAAAATAAAGCACTCATGCTCTGACTGCCGCTGCGCAGGGAGAGGGGGCTCCTGCCTTCTCCCCCAAGCCATTTCCCTGCATAGAAACAGCATTATCCTTGTGTGGGGGGAGGGGGTTACTTCCAATGCTCCCTTCTAAGCTGCGGAGTCTTGTCAGCTACTGGCATTAAAGTGAGCGATTTGGCTACAGCATGAATTAGTTTGCTCTGGAGCCCTCCTTCCTGTGCTAAGACAAAAATGTGCGAGCCGGAGGCTAAAGAACTGTGAGCTGGCTACCACTAACTCGGCTTAGAGGGAACACTGCTTACGTCCCAATTTTGGTTGCTCCATGTGCACAGAATATTCCAGATGGAACAGCAAGACAGGGAAATAATTGCTCTCCTCCCCCCCCCCCCAGCTAGGGGGGGGACCCACCCACCCCGCCGCCGCCCAGCTATGTTCCAAGCCCTTCTGGGATCTCCCTTATTTTTAAAAAGCCGCCACCTGCAGCTGTGGTGTGACTGTAGGGAACCCAGACCCAGCTCTTTAAAAAGCCGAATGTTCAGTTTGGCCCTTACACTCCTCACTATATGCTCTATTGTCCGCTTTACAACACTCTAAGACATAATTTTTTAGCAGGAATTGTATTAGGTCTGCAAGCACTCCGAGAAACTGAGAAGACTGTGTGCCTGTTGTCAGATAATGATGCTTATCTATCCCATAGAGTTTCCCTGTCTACTTTAGCAGCATCTAAGACTAGATCTAAGGGGCAGGCTACTTGAGGGTGATCAAACCTGTTTTACCTTTTTACCACGGACCAGTAGTTAATTTTAACCCGGTCACTAAGGTTGTATTTTAACGTTTTATGAATGCTCTGCTGTATTTTGTAACGGCCAATGGCTAAATACAATAAATTACTTGAGTACTTGAGCAGTCGTAAGAATTACTAAAACGAAGTGCTTTGAACATTCCACAGTGCTATCCAAATGCTAAAATGTACTACTGCTGCCACTGAAGCCATGACTGTTTAGAAGGCTGGAGAACTGAGCTCCGCTCTTTCACCACCAACTTTGTGAAAAAGTCTGGCAGTCTCCGGGGATAAGATGGACAGCATACGGGACACATCTGCTTCGAACAGTTTTTATGTCTCAAATATAAACAGCGTCGGTTTTTCACCCTCAACAGCCTGTAATGTAAGCATTTTTAGAAACAGTGCCTTGAATGTACTTAGCACTCAGACGTGCGATATCTGACATTCTGCTGTTCTGTTGGATGCTTCAGAGAGAAAGACACAGAAAGGGGAGGATTCGGCACGGAAGCAGCATTACCTAGCTTGGTTTTCTTAATCTGATAAGCCTCAAAAAGAACGTGCAGCTCCTGGTACTTTTGTGTCAACGCAGCTTTCAAAGAATCCAACTTTGGCTGGTACAGGAGGTTGCCCTCGGCAAGGCTACGATTGCTGGCGAGGGTCATGTCCTTGCTAAGCTGGACGTTTTGGGCCTGTAAAAGAAAAATGCAGAGTTGCGTGAGCACGTCCATGATTTCTGTTTGGAGCAGACACTGGAGTCTGAAGCACCTCCCAAGCTCCGACAGCATCAGTGTCCAGTCTCTGATTTAGGACAACATTTCAGATAGTGTGCAAACTCCATGGGGTCTTCAAATTACCATCAGCCTCAGACTAAACAGGAAACACAGTGTGTGGTCATAATCTCTGGATATGACTGAATATCTTTGCATGCAGTCTTCTCCAGAGAAGGTTCTGCCCAGAAGGGAGAAGAGGAAAAGATTGGATTCACTACCCGAAGGAGTCTCAGAGCGGCTTACAATGTCCTTTTCCTTCCCCTCCCCACAACAGACACCCTGTGAGGCAGGCGGGGCTGAGAGAGCTCTTGACAGAAACTGCTCTTTTTCAAAGCTCTGAAAGAACTTGTGACTGACCTAAGGCCACACCAGCAGCTGCATGTGCAGGAGTGGGGAATCTCCCGGATTAGATTCCACACTTTTAACTACTCCACCAAACTGGCTCTCTTAAAGTCAAACTAAAACTGAGGACACCCCGGCTCAAATCCCCATTTTGCTATGAAGTTCACTGGTTGATTCTCGGTCAGCCTTAGGCCGAGCTACCTCGCAGGGCTGTTGTCAGGATAAATGGGAGGGGGAAGCGATTTCACCCAGAGCTCCTTGTAGGAAAGGTGGGATAAAGATCACAAGTGTTTTAGAAGGTGGCAAGTTTTGGATCACTTTAAGGCAAGCACACACTGACAGGCACAGTTCACAGAAAAGATCTTCTACACCAGCGTTCCTCAGCATGGTGCCTGCTGACCCCTTTCCCGGTGACCACCACGTGTTTTCCGAAAATGGGCAGGGCCAGGTGGGGCCAAGTATTAGCATGACACATTAAACCAGTTTGGTGTAGGGGTTAGGAGCGCAGACTCTAATCTGGGGGAACCGGGTTTGATTCCCCGCTCCTCCACGTGCAGCTGCTGGTGTGACCTTGGGTCAGTCACAAGTTCTCTCAGAGCTGTTATCTCAAGGGCAGTTCTCGGGAAAGCTCTCTCAGCCCCACCTACCTAACAGGCAATATTCCCTCTAAGCTGTGGAGTCTTGTGACCAAAAATTCTACTTGGTGAGCTACTGGCATTAAAGTTGTGAGCAAGGGATTTGACTACTACATAAATTAGTTTGCTCTGGAGCCCTCCTTCCTGAGCGAAGACAAAAATGTGTGAGCTGGAGGCTAACGAACTGTGAGCTAGCTCACACTAACTCGGCTTAGAGGGAAGATGCTCACAGGGTGTCTGTTGTGGGGAGGGGAAGGGAAGGGAGATTGTAAACTGCTCTGAGACTCCTTCGGGTAGTGAAGGGCAAGGAGTATAAATCCAGTCTCCTCCTCTTCTTCTTCACAGTGCAAAAATTACGTAATAGGATCCTAGGTAAAGGTTCCTTTGCTCGAAAGCCAGTCAAATCCGACTCTAGGGTTGTGGTGCTCATCTCCGTTTCAAAGCCGAAGAGCCAGCGCTGTCCGAAGACGTTTTCGTGGTCATGTGTCCAGCAAGACTAAACACCAAGGCGCATGGAACGCTGTTACCTTCCCACCGAAGCGGTACCTATTTATCTACTTGCAATTTCTTGCTTTCGAACTGCTAGGTTGGCAGGAGCTGGAACTAGAGACGGGAGCTCACTCCATCATGCGGCACATTCGGGTCTCGAACTGCTGAACTACTGACCTTCCACGGCCTGCAGTTCAGCGTCTTAACCACTTGAGCCACCGCAGCTCCAATAGGATCCTACTGAACAGTAAACTATACACAGCAGTATAGAACACAGTCCTTCATCATTTATCCATGCAAGTCTGTAAGTACGCAATTTAATCTCATGCCCAGCTAGTGAGGTACACAGATCAGGAGGAGGAAATGTAAAAGCTAAACTCAATTATGCAGCTACAATCGACAGCACGTTACTGTTTTCCCTACTGGGATAGGGAGAACAAGGCCCCCCGTTTCCTTCATTACACCAATCTGATAAGAGGTCTTCCATCGCATTCTGAGGTTAACATAGTGCCCGCACTGTTCTCTCCTTGCTCTCTAGAGAACGGATTCCTTTTCATTCACGACCGTTCATTCACTTACTACAATTATACGCTGTCTTTCTGCCAACACACCCAGGCAGTTTGTGGATCAAGATAATGGCTCACAGTCTAGTACAAATATGAAAAGAGATTGGAGAAGGAAAGGGGGGGGGGGAAATCAGCAAAAGATACAGATCCTTTTATAATCGTATCTGACCACCAAGCGGGACAGCCACTGAAGGGGGCGCTGGCCTGTAGCCCAGCACCCACGCACGGAATGCAGAGTTTCCCTGCACCCCTTCTCCATCCCCATGGCACCCCTAGGACACCCAAAATGATGATTACTGGGGTGGTGGGACCCACATGGAGGAACAGCTGTGTGGGTTGGGGGGCTGAAGTTAGGAAGGTCAGGGTATATTTAGTTAGTTAGTTAGTTAGTTATTAACGTTTTTACCCCGCCCTCCCCGCAAGCGGGCTCAGGGCGGCTTACAAGAGGGCACAGGCCCACGCATAAAAACAAGATAAAACAATAAAACCATTAAACAACAACGAAAACAAGAAACCAAGCTGATGAAATCACCCCTGGCAAACAGATCCAGTGATGGGGTCGTTTCACCACCTCGCCCTTCCTTATTCCAGCCTCCCGATCTGCACTGGCTGTTCCCTCTGTGCAAGTTCCACAACTCTGGGAACTATCTCCGTGGAGAACGAAGGGGCTGCAGGCATGGAGAGGAATGCAGGAAAAGAAAACTCCATGTGTCTTCCAGGCACAGATGGTTGGACACAAGCTGTTCTCCTGTCATTTGCGGCTTGGCTCACTCTGCAGAGTTGTCGGGAGCCGCTGCTCAGTCCACGCCTCTTGCAGTGCAGAAATGAGTTATCAGAGACCCCACCCCCATACCTCGTTCCGGTGACCTCCCTCTTAGGGGGGAAAAAACCCACACAGCACTGTAATAATTCCATTTTTGGTGTGTGTGTTTCTTTAAATGTTTAGTGTGACTGCAGTAATGTAAGGAGAGTGATAGAGGGAGACAAGTGTGATGTGATTGGCTGATGACTGAGAGTGTGGGAGGAGGGGTGTCTATGAGGTGATTTTGTGTGTGAAATTTGGAGAGAGAGCATAGTCTGTGTGACTATGGGAGTTTGAGTATTCTGTGTGAATAAGACAAACAGCATAGTCTGCGTGACTATGAGAGTTTAGATTGCGTGAGATATATATATATATATGAATGAGAGAGAGAGAGAGATTAGACTGAGTGTCTAAGCCTGTCAGAGTGGAGTTTGGAGTTTGAGAGACTGTTTGTGATACCAAGCTTTGCCAGTTATATTTACAAGTTCCTTTCTTCAGCAACAGTTCAAAAACCAAAAACATGTTTTGTTCTTTATTAAATCATTTTTTGTTTAAACTTATCCCAGCAATCAGAATAGTCCTTCCTCAAGGCCACATAGTCCTCTGAAGTGCCCAGACCCTGGGTCGTTCTACCAAAAAAGAGAGATTTGGAATTTTTAATTCCTGGTGGTAGGAGAAATCTACTAAGTTCATGTACACAGAGTGTGTGTTAAAGGTAAACTGTCTCCCCAATAAACGAGGATGCCACAAGCACCATTTATTTATTTATTTCTCATATTTCTACCCCGCCCTCCCAGCCAAAGCCCTACCATACTTAGCACTCTACTCAATACTTAGCACTCTATTCAAGAGTTTTATTATTACATGCCACATTGAAACACTACCTTCAAAGATATGCTGATGAGTCATAGCAAGCAGTGTTCCCTCTAAGCTAAGTTAGTGTGAGCTAACTCACAGTTCTTTAGCCTCCGGGTCACACATTTTTGTCTTAGCTCGGGAAGGATGGCTTCAGAGCAAACTAATTTATGCAGCAGCCAAATCGCTCACTCACAACTTTGATGCCAGTGGCTCACAAAGTAGAATTTTTGCTCACAAGACTCCACAGCTTAGAGGAAGCATTGATAGCAAGCACACCCTCTTTTCTCCCTTCTCCCATAATACTAGAACCCACAAGCTGAAAGGTGAGAGACTCAGGACAGACAAAAGGAAGTACTTCTTCATACACTGTACAGTTAACTTGTGGAACTCGCTGCCACCAGATGTGGTCATGGCTGACAACCTGGAGAGCAAAAAAGGGGAGTGGATAAATTCATGGAGGACAGGGCTATCAATCACGATGGATATCTACTCCCTCCAGTGCCACAGGTAGTAATGCCTCTTTAAATCAGTCACTGGTGAGCTCAGGCATAAGAACTTAAGATGAGCCCTGCTCGACCGGACCAGACCAGACCAGACCAGACCAGTGGTCCCTCAAGTCCAGCATCCTGCCTCACACAGTGGCCAACCAGTTCCTCTGGATGGCCAACAACAGGGCACAGAGGCCGAGGCCTTCCCCTGACAAGAACCTAAAAAGAGCCCTGCTGGACCAGACCAGTGGTCCTTCAGGTCCAGCATCCTGCCTCAAACAGTGGCCTTCCCCTGACAATATCCTAAAAAGAGCCCTGCTGGACCAGGCCAGTGGACCCTATAATCCTGCCTCACACAGTGGCCAACCAGCTCCTCTGGACAGACAAGAACAAAGGCCGAGGTCTTCCCCTGATGCTGCTTCCTTGCTCTGGCATTCAGTGGTTTAGTGCCTCTGAATGTGAAGGTTCCCCTCAGTCACCATGGCTAGTAGCCATTGATAGACTTCTCCTCCATGAATCTAATTCCCCTTTAAAACGGTTTAATTCCTTTGGCCATCACTACATCCTCTGGCAGCGAATTCCACATTTTAATCACTCAGCGTAAAGTAGTATTTCCTTTTGTCCACCAAGAACCTACTGTCCATCAGCTCCATTTTGGATGCCCCAGAATCTTGGGAGAGGGAGAAAAAGGCCAGGTGACGCTGTTGCAGCCTTCCTGTTTGTGGGCTTCCTAGAGGTAGCTGGCTGGCCACTGTGTGAACAGAACGCTGGACGAGATGGGCCTCTGGCCTGATCCAGCAGGGCTCTTCTTATGTTCACCCAGTTAATGCGAGGCTGTCGTCAAGAAAGCCTAGCAACAGCTGGGCTCCAGGAAGCCTCTTAACTGACTGGAAGCTCCTGGACACATTTGGCTCGCCGACATGCAAAACAGGATACTGGACTAGATGGCCTCTTTGTCTGACCCAGCCAGGCACTTCGTATGCTGCCCTTAGGTCTTAAGCCCAGCTCTCCCAAATCCCCGTCACACAATGTTCCAGAGCCATACATTTCCTACCACACGAAGTTTAAGACTGTCATCGCTTATTACCTTAAGAAAAAATGGGAACCCTAAGCAACACAAAGTGAACTGGCTTTCTGCATCGTTAATTGCCGGTTCTTTTCCACATGATTCACTGCAAAACGTCCCCTTCCATCAGCCTTCCTTGTGATCTACTTTTAATTCCTTTCCAATTAATCTATGCACTGCCTCCGCTAACTATTTTTACATTTAGAACACTGTGCACCCCCCCTTTCTCTCTAACACACACACATTTCCAGCCATGTCTCTGACATAATGCAAGAATTCCAGCTGCCGAGCACAAGAGAAGCCAGCGTGCAGACTGCTTACAACTTAATTCGCTAAAGTTAAATATTTCTGTTCCCGGTTAGCAGTGTGCACTGTGCATTTACAAAAACCAGGACAAGATTACGTTCCATGCCATAAATTAACTAAGCCGAAGTGCTCCTGCCAGTGGCAGTTTCCACATAATACGGGAGGGATTGCTAGCATGTGCTAGGTTTTTCCAACTCAATTACATTAAAAGGGGTTACAGTATTTCCAGAACAGTAAAAAGGCACCATCACATTTCCCTCCCCCTTGACATTATTCCTTAAGGTTTCGTCACCTGCTGTTTTAAATCTAACACCACAGGTGAGCACATAGTCACACTAACCATTTAACAAAGATACGAGGGGGGTCTCAGATCATAAGCTGGCAGGCTTCATACTAAAAGGGCTTAAGCTGATGAGAAGGGAAACATATCCCCATTGAAAATGACCACACAAGTATACATTAATGGCTCATGGTTGCAAAGAAAAATTACGGTTTTTTTCCCATCGGTGGAAGAGGGCACCCTTGAACAGGTTAGTCTTCCAATCCTACTGCAAAGGTAAAGGTTCCCTTGCTTGAAAGCCAGTCGAATCCGACTCTAGGGTTGCAGTGCTCATCTCCGTTTCAAAGCCGAAGAGCCAGTGCTGTCCGAAGACGTTTCCGTGGTCATGTGGCCAGCATGACTAAACACAAAGGCGCACGGAACGCTGTTACCTTCCCACCGAGGTGGTACCTATTTATCTACTTGCAATTTTTTGCTTTCGAACTGCTAGGTTGGCAGGAGCTGGAACTAGAGATGGGAGCTCACTCCATCATGCGGCACCCGGGTCTCGAACTGCTGAACTACTGACCTTCCACAGCCTGCAGTTCAGTGTCTTAATCACTTGAGGCTGTGCTAAAGATCTTGAAGAATCTTTCCATTTCTGGTGGGAGGGAGATCTCCAGTACACATCATGCCTGCGCTACGGAAGCAGGACGCTCCGCTCTTTACTTTGTCCATTTTCTTTTTCTCGGTGGAGTATATGACTTCACTGTTGACCCTTCTAGGTGGTACATTCAGCCGGGTAGCTGTGTTGGTCTGAATCAGCAGAACAGAGTTGGGAGTCCAACCCTTAAAACCAACATATAAGCTAAGCACACGTCTTCAGACACACTGAAACAGACTTCACCAACCAATCCCCACCCTCTCTCTACCTATGTGTAATGGTTGGCGAAATCTGCTTCAATGTCTCTGAAGAAGTGTGCACCAAATACCCGAAGAAGTGAGCAATGACTCAGGAAAGCTCCTACCCTGCAACAAATTTTTGTCAGCCTTTAAGGTGCTCCTGGACTCTGACTCTTTTCCACTGCATCTCTGTGCCTGTCAGCTGGGAAGTAAACTGAAAGAAACTAGTCTATTCTAAGGTGGCACAGGATTAAAAAAACCCTCTATCCTTCCTGGTCTACCTAGCAGTTAAAATGTTCAGACTACCTGAGGGACCGCCTTTCCCCACATGTTCCCCAGAGAGCACTGAAATCAGGGTTGCAAAACGGCCTGACTCTCCCTGGTCCGAAAGACGCCAGATTGGCCTCAACCAGGGATAGGGGCTTCTCAGTGGCGGCTCCATACTGGTGGAATGAGCTCCCGGAAGACATCAGGGGCCTGCGAGACCTTCTACAGTTCTGCAGGGCCTGTAAAACGGAGCTCTTCCACCAGGCCTTCGATTAGGAGTTGCCACTAGCACCAACACATGGATAACCCCTGAACTGCTAACAACTGAACAGTTAAGGCCCTCATGTTGAGAGCAATAAGAACAGCTAATGATGCTGGTATGGCCACAGTGTACTATCTACTATCTAACACAGCCTTGGGGAGGCTACCGCCATCTACATGCAACAGCACTTTTATTTACAAATTTGATTGTCTGACTTTTAGATTATTGCTCTGTTGATGCATCTATGTTTTATTGTATTTGTTCTGTTGTATTTTAACTTGTTGTAAGCCGCCCTAAGCCTGCCCATGCAGGGAGGGCGGAATATAAATCGAAAATATAATATAATATAAATAAATAGACTGAAATCGTTTTTCAAAATTTTAAACAGGGAATGAGCAGAATGGCATTAAATAAAGCTCTTTTTGCCTCGGTTTTCACATATTACCAGGAAGTGACGGGAAGAGACCACAGAGGGCTGATGCTGGAAATCCTTAAGCCCCTAGCACCACCAGCACTGCAGCGGAAACCTCAGCCATGGCTATTGCAGCTGAAAACATCTCACCGGGATAAAGAAGTTTCACAGAGCATGGATCATGCACAACGGAAAAGTGTTGCTATAACAAGGTAAGGGGAAAGATGCGGATAACTCTCGAGTTGTACAGCCGACAGCATTACCTATTCCATAGTAACTGAATGCGGAAGCATGGAGACAAACTTCAGTCTACGCAATCCTTGGGGGTTTTTAAAAAGCAAAGTGCCCTCTCCCTGGTGCAATTCCACATACAGCAAACCTAGACCGTAATAAATGGTGCTCAGCTTTGCCGACAGCTCTTCTAGAGCCTCGCTCCTGGTACAGTCCTCAATTCACAACTCGACCTACGCATGACGCTCGACTGTTTCCACCCATACGACATCCCCCACACTTCCAACCCTATTTTTCTTATTCTCAAGAGCTGAAAAGCTTTTCACTACTCATAAGCCCTCTGTCAAGTCCTGCCTCCCTCTCTGCTACTTGTAAAGCACTTTTCCAACCAAGTTGTTTTTCAACCTGCCTTTCTCATTCAGCCTAAAACCCAGACAGTTCAACTGAATGGAAGAAGAAGAAGAGGAGATTGCATTTATACCCCACCCTTCACTACCCCAAGGAGTCTCAGAGCGGCTTACAATCTCCTTTCCCTTCCCCATCCCACAACAGACACCCACATACAAGCTCCCTCTAAGCTATGGAGTCCTGTGGGCAAAAATTCTACTCTGTGAGCTACTGGCATTAAAGTTGTGAGTGAGCGATTTGGCTACTGCATAAATTAGTTTGCTCTGGAGCCATCCTTCCTGAGCTAAGACAAAAATGTGTGAGTCAGAGGATAGAAAACTGTGAGCTAGCTCACACTAACTCAGCTTAGAGGGAACACTGGCTGTGAGGTAGGTGGGAGCTCTTTCAAGAAGTGCCCACGAGAGAACAGCTCTGAAAGAACTTATGACTGACCCAAAGTCATACCAGCAGCTGCATGTGAAGGAGTGGGGAATCAAACCCAGTTCTCCCAGATAAGAGTCCACATTCCTAACCACTACACCAAACTGGCTCACCTGGAACTGAAGGTCCAATGCTAAGTACATTCGTTTGTATTTTAAATTACTTTTATGCATGACGACACAGGTAGAAGATACAGCCTCACAACAAATACTGTACAAAGACATTCTATCTGCCAGTACAATGTAGGCAACAGTAACTGGAGTGGAAACTAACAGCCAAGTCCAAGCATGCCCGCTGAGAGCAATCAATCTATTCTTTGCATCTCCCAGTTTTCGCTATGGAATACATCATTTACTGGTTAACACAGGCTACGTCTATATATGCACATTGTCTTCACAACCATCCCATACTCATAAGCCCTTTGTCAAGACCTGTCAAGTCATACTGCAAATAGGAACTGAAGCCTGAAAGAGAGTGCACCTTGGTTGCTAACAATCCGGGTCAGGTTTCAGCTGGGACCCTCACTCAAAGACCACTTTTCCAGCCACTAAACCAGAAAAGCACTGAAATAAATGGTTAAAGATGAGGCTCATGCGTCCCAGGCAACTATGAAGAGATACACGGTAAATGGAGAGACTCATGGTTATTAGAAAAGGCCCTGTTTAACAACCTACACAGCATCACTTACTCTCCCTCTTCAGGAGCAAAAACCTTAAAGCTAGTATCGCAGTAACCTTTGGACACAGAAAACCCGCCCACAATATCAACCAGGTGGCATAAAAGCAGCAGGGTGTGGACAGATCAGAAAGATATGGCCTCATATCCGATGAATCCTCTGTCGCTATCCTCGCTTGCAGCTCTCAGTTCTTGATAAGCCCACACTTTCGTTTCCCCACTTTGTGTTTTTGAATATTCTAACAACCACAAGCCGAAACCTCTTAGAAACCTGACAGTTTTCAGAGTTGAAGGAAGTTAATTTGAGTACAAGTAAGATTCCTGACTGATCTTGTGGGTTTTGCGGGCAGGGTTCTAGGAGGCTGATGTGCATCAATGCTATAGTTCAACGTTCAACCGTAATTAACGGTAACGTGGGAATACAGGAACAAACCAGAAGACAGAACATGGAATATATGATGAGAAATATAGCCAAAACTCATCAATAGGTAAATGCTAAAAGTAACAGCAGATCGTTTAAGGTGTTTAGTTGTGAATTTATCGTCATTAACCTATATTAGGAAAGATATCCCTCCTTTTTGCGATTCCAAATGCATTTTCCCCAAGTATTTAAGGTTGAATTCTTCTAATCTACACCCTAAACAGTTAAATAATCCCATGTGCTTTGCTAACACAGTAATGGCTAGACTGCTCTGTACGTTGGAAATAAACAAAAGGATAAAGATCCACTCCTGAAATAGACATTCAAGCAAATTTTCTCTGAACCTTTTCCAGATAGAAAGGGGAACATTACTCCCATTTATGGCCCCATTAATTTTATGCTAGAGCTTTGATAATTGTGTTTATATAACATTCACATCATGGTCCAGAGGAAAAGATTAAGCACGTCAGAAGAAGCAGCCTGTCATCAAGACAAATCACAAACAAAAATGGCAGTCCCACGTCACACACTCCCATAAAAGAGGCAATTCAATAAGCTCTTAGGGATGCATGGAGCAAACAGTGGGTTCGTACCCAAGAAAAACTTGGCTTTACGTCAAGGAAGCGTGCCCAATACAAGCAAGCTCACCACAACCCAACCGGACCACCAATCCATCATGGGTTTCTTGACAATTGCCAACCAACTGGAAAGCAGATAAGGATTGAAGGAAGCTGGACTGGATTTCGAAACTGACAGAACCCTCCATACTGTGGAGAAACGAAAGGGACAGGCGTGCATTGCAAAATCCAATCAGCAGATGGCATTAAAACTG
Source organism: Gekko japonicus (assembly GCF_001447785.1). NCBI lineage: Eukaryota > Metazoa > Chordata > Lepidosauria > Squamata > Gekkonidae > Gekko > Gekko japonicus. The sequence goes on from NW_015170277.1 coordinate 1,809,498, forward strand.
AAATGCAAGGCTCTGAAGCTTATTACTTCAAACTAATCTGGAGTCCACAATGATGACGGGGCAGTTTCATGCTGCCCGGGCCACTCTGAAGTTACAACATCCAACGGCACATAACGTATGAACTGCGGAGACTCTGAAGGCAAACCCCAGTCACTGCAAGGCATGAGCTTAAAGAGTTTTCCAACCACTGTTCATGTGTTCGACTGGAACAGTAGGGAACGGAACAAAGGGATAAGAGCCAGAATGCAAAACCCCACAGCCACCAACCACACTTCCCTTCTCAAGGGATAAGCAGGAGGGACCCAGCCAATGCTGGTTTGCTTCAAAACCATCTGTATTGATTTACAAAACAACACAGTAGTTAGAAAAAAGGAACAGGAATGCTGACTTCCCCCCCCCCTCCCTTTTGAATCCACCCTTATTCAAAGCTTTTTGTGTTTAAAGAAGAGAAGGATTTATACCCCGATCTTCACTACCCAAAGGAGTCTCAGAGCGGCTTACAAACTCCTTTCCCTTCCCACGACAGACACCCTGGGAGGTAGGTGGGGCTGAGAGAGCTCTGACAGAAACTGCTCTTTTTCAAGAACAGCTCTTATCAGAACTACGGCTTGCCCAAGGTCATCCAGCAGGTGCGAGTGGAGGAGTGGGGAATCAAACCCGGTTCTCCCAGATTAGAGTCCGCGCACCTAACCACTACACCAAACTTAACCACTACACTTAACCGCGCACTTAACCAGTACACCAAACTGGCTCTTTAAATCTATACGCACTTAGATAGCAGGCCCAGACTTAGTTCAGAACAAGACGGGAGTCTGGCTATTGCTACGATTAAGTAATGACCCTATTAAATAGCTAACAGCTGCTGTGAGGAACCGTGACCTTCCCCCTCTCTCGCCAACACACACACTTTCTTCTGAGTTTTGAAGGGGAATTTGTAAGGAGGGAAGGGCAAGGAAAGAAGGGGCGAACCGATGTGAAATAGCAGTCTTCCCACCACAAAATTACCAGATATCTACAAAACAGTGATTCACAGGCACAACTCGCCAAGTTGAGGAATGGAAAACAATGCTGGTCTACAGAGAGCAGCTCAGGGTATGGCCGACATATACCTTCTGAAATGCGATCTCTGAATTAGACTAACCCCAGCTGCTCACCACAGGCTCGCAAATCTAGTCATAATTATAAACTGCCTTTGGCAGATGCTACAGCAAGGAATTCTATCAGCATTTCCATTAGATTTTTTAAAAATAGGGGATTCACAGAAGCATTAGCTTTTGACCAAGACAGCATCTGTTTAATATAACTAAGATTTAGAAGTCCTAATATACTACAGCCACAGATTTAATTCACCCTTGCAAGTAACCATAAAAGTAAACTGGACACGTCCATGAGACGCAGAAATGCCTTTGCTCAACATATTTAAGTCCTCCTGAATTCATCCATCCACATGGACTTCTCTGTGAACATCAAGAGGCAAAGACCGCGATACACATACATCCAATCCAACTGTATGCCTTATCTCTGGTATGAATGAGAAAGTCCAGTCACGAGTATCAAGACTCTCTTTACTAGGGCTAAAGGTAAAGGTTCCCTTGCTCGAAAGCCAGTCGAATCCGACTCTAGGGTTGCGCTGCTCATCTCCGTTTCAAAGCCGAAGAGCCAGCGCTGTCCAAAGACGTTTCCGTGGTCATGTGGCCGGCATGACTAAACACCAAGGCGCACGGAACGCTGTTACCTTCCCACCGAAGTGGTACCTATTTATCTACTTGCAATTTCTTGCTTTCGAACTGCTAGGTTGGCAGGAGCTAGGGCTAGAAAGTGGCAAAAGGTTTATTATCCACCAGCCATATAAAAGCAATGGCAAATCAGGTTTTCACGAGACACATTCAAACCTAATAAAACAAGTCAGAATTTATGTGGCTCTTTATCTGCTTTGCAGCAGGAGTTATGAATTCAACATCACCACCAACAGCCCAAACAAAAGTGGGGGGAAATTTTGTGTCTGGGGAAGGGAAGGATTAAAACAGGGCTTTCAACATAAATTTTACCCCCCTCCATAGGACTGTATGTATGCATACATGTATCTCTATTTTAACTCTTTTAATTTGTTTTAATGATGTGTGTTGGGAGGGCATCATTTTAACGGTTTTGAAACGTGATTTTATCGTGGATGTTTTAAATTTGTTAGCCACCTTGGTGGCGGGATACAGATTTTGTAAATAAATGAATAATATCTGAGGGAGTTATTTCATTATGCCACGTAAAAACTAATGAACTCGCCGTTCTTAACATTTTGATCGGCTTGCCAAAGCATCTCCTTAAACGGAACATTTTGCCTTGAGGAATTTTTTTTAAATGTAAGCTATACTTGGAAGACTGAAACATATTTCACACGTGTTATCCAGCTGCAAACTGGTGCTGCAAGTAAGTTCAGTCAAGCTGCAGCCAGCCAACGTATGGTAACCCCATCGGGCTTTCAAGGCAAGAGTGATTCAGAGGTGGATTTGCCATTGCCTATGACCTCCATGTAGCAATCCTTGACTTCCTTGACGGACTTCCATCCAAGTACTAAGGTTGATCCAGCTTAACTCCAAGATCTGACGAGTCTGGACTAGCCTGGACTATGCAGGTTAGGGCAATGATATTCTTAGGGTAGGCAAACTACTCTTGCAGTTACAGCATCCAGAAGTCCTTCGTTACCTTAGAGACTTTATCCAGGTTGCCATCAAAATGGAGCCCGGGTGTAAGAGAACATAAAAGAAGCCCTGTTGGATCAGGCCAATGGCCCATCCAGTTCAACACTCTGTGTCACACAGTGGCCAAAACCCAGGTGCCATCAGGAGGTCTAGGCCTCCCACTGTTGCCCCCAAGCACCAAGAATACAGAGCATCACTTGATGTACGATGCCCCAAGAGCTCCTTGATGTATCATGCCCCGATGAACCAGCACCTCATTTCTTCCTTGTGTTTAGAGAATTTATTTCCTCTGTGTACCCACACAATGTGAGTCCGATCTTCTTCTGATCTTCCCCAGGAAGAGGTACTATCTAGCATTTGGACTCCCTTGTCTGAGGGATGTTCCAGCCAAGGTGTTGGCTGGTAGATAGTCTGCTCTGCTGACTAGACCCATTAGCATATCTTAAGCACTTGAGTGCTGGGTCTTTATGTGAGCTAAACAGTTCCCTTCTGTAGTTTTCTGTTTGCCAGACTTTTGCTAGCAGAAAGGTATCTGGATCCCTTCTGGAGCATGTGTGGGGTGCAGCAATCTTTCAATTATTTTAGGGTGAATTGTAGAATGGAGGATATTTCTCCATAACTCTTTGGCAACGGATTCTTTAAGGCCAAGATCCCCCGAACATAATACAGGGCAGATTACATACTATAAGTCAATACGATCAACAGAATGGAACAGTCAACAAACAATGCAATAGGGAGAATATTGAGTGCTGTGAAGGCATAGCCCACTTTTTTGAACAGAATACGTTGAGACTGTTTTTCAGTGATAACCTTCAAGTTACTGGTTCTAACTTGATAAAGCCATATTGAGGGAGCCAGCAATTCCGTAGTTCTTCTTTTGGAACCATTCAAGTGTTCCTCTTTGGGAACTGTTGGAGTATATATCTTCTGGAAGCTCGTTTTGCCCCTTTACACTGAGAAGCATATTACCCATTAGGTGGGACTGAGCACTTTGAAGTGTTTTGGACTTTGTGAGCCATCTACAGGACTTATGTTAAATCATTTATGCCCTGATTGTGTACTGTATGTATAATTTTGCTTAGGATTTGGAAATTGTATAAATTGTTTATTTATTTATCTATAAATGAATTATTGGTTTATTATCATTAATTATTGATTTCTGAAATTGGTATTGATGCCACGCACAGTTAATTTCTTCGTGTTCACAGACATTTGGAAACAAGCAGAAATCTCAATACAGAACTGGAACAACGATTAAACAAAGCATAAGTATTTCAACATGACACACTAAATGATGCAGAAATTATTACAGTAGGAGCATCCATAACAGCAAGAGAGTCTACAGTCGGACATTTTGAACCCAAGTCGAGCCATGTCAGTTAACAAAAATGCAAAAAAAAGACTGCATTGTCTTATATTAACAGACTTATTTGACAGCCAGTGCAGTGATCAAAGTGTGAGACTAGGACCTTGAAGTCTCGGGTTCAAATCCTCCATTACAAAGATCACTGGGTCATCTAGTCACACTTACCCTTCATACACTTTTACAGGGTCATTGTCAGACTAAACTGGGAACCAGGTACGCCACCCTCAGCTTCTTGGACGGAGGGCAGGATTAAAATGTGCTAGGCAGAAGTCTAAGCTTCCACAGGCTTCATTAGATGCATGAAACTTCTTGGTGATAAAGACAGACAGGGAGCATTTATGGGAAAAACTGTTCTTTTTGCCCTTGCAGATATAGGTTTCATTTCAGGAAGTTCTGACACAGAAACAAGCAGCTCATCAGAGGAAGATTCTGCATCAGAATTGGGGGCAGCTGCCCCCAAAGTATTAACTGTCAAATTAGACTTTGATAAAGATAAAAAGAAGGGAGAAAGGGGTAGAAGGGGAAAGTAATTGATAACTGTTTACTAAATTAGTTTGATGAATATTATTACTTGTTCAAACCAAATACACTAACCATGAATTGTGGGGTGGGTTTGTACTTAAGCTGATAAAATGAAAAAGAATTTCACTCACGAATGATATATTATGAGAATGATGCATACATATAGAATATCAACATGTCTATAAACTCCTGTTTTGTTCTTTTTTTTTTTAGTTTTAGTCTGTAGATGTTTAGGTGTGGTAGTGGGTGGTAGTTGTCGTGTGTAGTGAAAAAACCCCAAATAAAATCTATAAAAACATCTATGAGAATTTAAGGCATCACAAGATTACATTTGGGTGGTTAAAATGTTATCTGGTAGAGCCACCCTACAATGGAAAAAAAACACCCCTCCACATCTGTTGATGTAGGTGGTTTCTATTATTTTTGCCCAGTTCTGCTTGGTAGTTCATTTCCTGCAACCACCATTCTGCAGCACGCGTTGAACAGCCAGCTAGCCTTCTACCCTAGGAATCGACATCCACCGTTTGCCACTCCCTTTCCTTTTCAGCAACATTCAGGTAAACCCCTGTTGGTACAAAACTAGCCCACTGTAATATCCTCTCAGTCTGACCCTGGTACCCCCCACTGTCATCCTAAGGCCTGTTGAGGGTAGCCCCAGGACAGACCTCGGTGCAATAGGACGGTACTCTTATGCCAGGGTGTCAAAAAACAAACTCTGCTTGTTAGAAACCAGATTTTTCTAATTGACATAAATAAAAGAGAAAAGAAAACCAGCCTGTAGTTACAGACATGTTTAATTAGTAGCCTTAAAACCTAATTTCATGTTGGCTAGGAAAACACGACCACATTTTGTAGCGGGGTTTAAGAACTGTAGTTTAGAGCCAAGGGATCTGGGCAACTTAACATGCTTGGTTTTTCCTCCCTCCTGGCCTGCCTCGAAAGAGAACACCAAGAACTGCCAACGAAAGCCATCTTACCATCCCCCTGAGCTTCCAGGGAATCAAACCACTTGTTTAGGAGCTCAGCATTAAGAACTTAGCAATCCAACAGTGTTATAGCTATTCCTTTGCCAATGTATAAGACACAAAAAGGAGATATTTTTCAACCAACCTGTGACAGTGAAATGGAATTAAAAAGCATTCAAGTTTTGCCTGGGTACATCACAATGCATGGAGGCCAGAATGAAGCTGAAATTCTGTGGTTTTACTAGGAAACCCCGCCCCACAAGAAAATCAAGGTTCATACAAACAAGGGTTACATCCTGCACTGCTTATAGGAGGCAACAGTAACTGGAGGGGTGTGTGGCACTGGCACTGTTCTAAAAAGTTTAAAGACCCCATTCTGCTACTTCGCGAGCTCTTCAGCCTATGGAAAACTCTTCTCTAAATATTAACTAGTCATGGAGAAACAAATGTTATGTGCCCAGGAAAGGTAGGCAAAGGTACTGAGCAATCAAGTGAGGTTGAAAAGTCAAACGTCATTTCCTAAGCTCCATAATCTTCTAAAGGAAACTTTCTTCCAATTAAGTGGGTGAAGACTTGGCACGACTAAATCCTCATTTTATAGAGCAAACCATTACTAGCATGGAGCACTGGTACAGGGATAAACTTACTCCTTTGTTCCAGGACGCTGGTTTCAGTGCAGGTCTATGTGCTTAAGAGACAGCAAGAGATTGGCAAACGGTTTGTCACTTTGGGAAGAATGGAGGAAAGTTACTATCTTGCTTGGGGCAGGATTCCTAAGCCTCAAGAAATATGTTACATGTGAAGTATAATTTACTATCCCATCTCTCACATATGATTTGGTAAAAAGCCCCATAAGGTCATTTCTGCAAATGCTTGCTAAGCGACAGAGAGATGAAAAAGAGCCAAGATCTCTAAGAACACAAAAAGCTGCTTCATTACATTCTTTTAATGTACAAAAGGTGGAATGAGCTCCCGGAGGAGATCAGGGCCCTGCGGGACCCTTTACAGTTCCACGGGGCCTGCAAGACAGAGCTCTTCCACCAGGCCTTCAATAAGGAGCCACCGCCACTACCACCACTACCATCATTAACAACAACTGAAGCCTGGTGTCTGGTCCATTACTGAGAGCCTGTGCTCGCCAACCAAAACTAAGACCAACGAGCTGAATATCAAGCGAAGTTACAGAATGCACGAGGCCATCTTTGATATCGTTAAGTCAATTGCTAGCACTTTAATATATTGTAAGTTGGTTTTAATGAACTGTCTAATTGAACTGTTTGCAGGATTGTTTTCAGATGTATGATAGTTATTGCCTTTGTTATGTGAGCCGCCCTGATGGGGAAAAAATTTAAATAAATAAATAAAATAGCCCAAGTGACTAATTTCAGACACATAAGCACATTTGGGAGCACCAGATCACAAGAGAACTTCTCTCAATGGAAAGTTATAAAAATGGCTGGGGATCCCAGACATTCCTCTTACACAGAAGTTAACATTAATCATAGCAATAGGTTATAAAAACTCTGCTCTTCCGTGAGCATCAGTGTATTTGCACTGCTGGTCATGGAAACACTTTCTCTAAGTAGTTACAAGGGCTAGTTACAATTGCTACGGTGCTTCACCATACTTCAAGGCTATGCTGCTGGAATATGAAATATCTGTTTACCCCCAAGCGGAACTGACACAAAGAATTCGATGCCACCATCAAAGAATCTGAAGTATTTTGCTTGCCTTGCACTACCTAAAAGGTAGTGCAGCCGGTGGAACGCCTTCAGTGCCCATGTCAAAACCATAATAGGTATGACTCCATCACCAAATTACAGAGCAGCGGAGCCTTAAGAAACCTGCTTGATTAATTTGACATCCCTAATTAAAATTACTTGAATGAGACCAGAAGTATGCGTTGAATAAGACATGTATTGTAATGGGTGGAATGCAGAGTTGCAAAACTAATCACACGAACCCGGGAGTAGGTCCAGTTTAACTCAAAGGGACCTGTTTCTCCATAAACATGCATGTGGTTAAGATGCAGGTGGCCACTCAAAATAAAATAGGTTTTTACTGGGGGGGAAACACTTATTTCAAAGCTGTCACCGGCTTCTCCTCCTAGAACTTTCTTTCTCAAGGTGTCAGCAAGGATTACAAATGGAAAGTACAAATGTATTTGCATTTCCCTTTACGACTTCTGCAGCATTTTAATGTTAAGACATATAACCCTATCACTACACAAAAGAACTCCTGCAAACATCTAGAGTAACACAGAGCATGCAGAAAGGCATTGGGAGCATGTCTGTAGCCCCAAGAATTATGTTTGTTACATCCGAGGTAAGGCTGGACCAAGATCTACTAAATTTCTGGCTAAAAGGAACAAAGTTGTTTTAAAAGGGCAGGCTCCATCTTTCAGCCACTTTGGTTTTTCATCTCTGCATGAACTGGGAACTATGAACAGAACTTTGTTTCATTCCATGGCAAAGATTTCCTTATAGCCTTGGAAACAAGGACAGCATTATCAGAAAGCTCGATACAATCTTGGCTACAGCGGGGATTTCTTATAGCTTAGTACAATGATCTGCTGAGAACTTTTCAGACCTGTAGCCTAGGCATCCCCCCCCCCCCCATGATAGGCTGGCTTTCGGGGGGTTTATATTAGCCAGTTACCAAGGAGGAACTGGAAACCAGAGACCCTCTCTCTCTCCCTCTTTATGAATTCCAGACAAACAAAAGAGCCCAGAGCAAAGCTCCGAAGATTTCTAAAGCTTTTATTTGACCAGCTGCTACACTGACAAGTTCCAAAAAATTCAGGAGTAAGTGGGAAAGACTGTCACGTGCTTTTCACCTGAGAACTATGCGGGGGGGGGTGGTACTGGCAAACCAAAGAGAAAGTGAGAAGTCACAAATCTGAAAGGTGTAGATTTGGTTAATTAACACCGCTTATATTTTGCTAAATAGCAGGGGAGTGGAAACAGAGAGGCATGTCTCCAAGGAGCAGTGATTTTTTAAAGGCGGAACAACTAGATCTACTTAACCTTTTCATGTTCCGAATAAACGAGAGCGCTGAATACAGTTCTGCAGAACGCTGTGGATTGCATAAGATGTCAACTCCAAATGAGGAAACAGCATTTGATCCTAGGAAAAGCTGGGGAGGAGGAAGGGATGCATACATCTGCGACTGAGGCAAAGCTAAAACGAACAATGAATGTAAGCTACCCCCATGGGATAGGGGTACCAGATGTCTTTCCTTTTAGGGAAGTGCCCCTTATGCCAAGAACACCACAGCTCCACAGAATCATGAACACGGCCTTACTCATTTCAGGAAAGGAAACAAAGATTCAGGAATTGCTTCCATTTTCTGTTTTTTAAGTTTTGGCCAGAGTGTCGGAAAAGGCTGAAGACGTTGACTACAGCATTGATTTTAATGCCTGCTTTTGTCCTTCAAAGGTCATTAAATGGAATTAACTGGCAACAGGTGGCCAGCAGAGGGTAGGCCTCCAGGCAATTTTATTTAACCTTGTAACTCAAACCTTCTCGTGGGTTCGGAAAAGGGACTGAACAGGAAGCCTCCTGTTCTCTGCCTCTCACTCCCACAATGACACACAAAGCTCCTGGGTCTGAACTGAGGTGTTCTTCTCACCCCACCTCCAGGCGGACCGGGACACTTCCCACTCTGCCAACAGACGGCAGCCTCCTGACCTTCAAAGTATGCACTACGTCCATACTTGAGGTGAAAGAACCGTTCTGAAAACAGGGGTGTGCCCTAGACGACAGGGACATTCGCACAGATGCTATAAACCCTAAAATAAACAGGAGTCGCCTAGCACCTAAAAGACTAGCAACATTTTTATTCCAGCACAAACTTTTGTGCCCGCTTCTTCAGATGCTATAAATCCTCGTATCTCTGCCCTAGGGTGGAAATCACAAGGATTCCAAGCCAAGGTAAATTCACTGTGAACTATGGTGCTGGAGAAGACTCTTGAGAGTCCCTTGGACTTCAAGAAGATCAAATCAGCCAATCCTAAAAGAAATCAACCCTGACTGTTCCCAATCCCTGGAAGGCCAGATAATGAAACTGAAGCTCAAATACTTTGGCCACCAAAGGAGAAGGGAGCGCTCCCTGGAGAAGACCCTGATGCTGGGAAAGACTGAAGGTCAAAGAAGACGGGGAGGGCAAAGGATGAGATGGTTAGACAGTGTCATCGATGCAACGAACATGAAATGGAGCCAACTTCAGAGGACGGCGGCAGACAGGAGGGCCTGGCGTAATCTGGTCCATGGGGTCGCGAAGAGTCAGACTCCACTGTGCAACTGAACAACAACAACAAAGAGACCCAATCCTACCACAAGAGGCCTTAAGATTTCAGCAGAGAATTGTTAATAGCAGAGCCCTTACTGTGTGTGGGGGGGGGGGCAGAACAAGGAAGGGGCTAGCTAGGCAAAAGGGACACCCACTCTCACTTGCTTCCCAAACCAAAAAGCATAACTTCTCAGGAGTGAGGTCAAGGGTTAGGCAACCGATAGATATCTGAAGAAGTGTGCATGCACATGAAGGCTTATATCCAGAATTAGACTTGGTTGGTCTTAAAGGTGCCCACTGGACTCCAACTTGGTTCTATTGATAGATCCTGGGTTTAAGAAAGCATTCTAAAAAGCAGAAAGGGCCCTTGATCTAGTCCTGTCCCTACCCCCTGACAAAATTTCTCTAGCATGTTTCCCCGGCAACAAAGACAAGCGAGAACATATTTAGGGTGGGTGGGGGACAATTAAGTCCCCTTCCCCACCCACATAGCCAAGAATAGCCCACCAGAGATAACGCACACGCAGATAGCAAGATTTGCTCCCGAGTAAGCCTGCATAGCATCAAAGGACATTAAAAACAAAACCATTTTAGTAATATCTTTTCAGTATCACACTAACACAGTAGGGAGAGGAGTTGTGTTTCAAGCACCGCAAACAAATCCAAGTGTTTTTCAGTATTACACTAACTTAGAAGAAAGGTGGGATGAGAGATAAAAGTTTATCACTTAAACAAAGGCACGATAAAGGATTGCAACAGCTCACAAAGCTCCAAGCCCTACGAGAGAGCCAGCACAGTTAGGATCAATGCTCCCGCTACGCTGTGGAGTCATGTGAGCAAAAATCCTACTTTGTGAGCTCCTGGCATTTAAAGTTGCGAGCGAGCGGTCTGGCTGCTGCATAAATTAGTCTGCTCCGGAGCCCTCCTACCCTGCGCTGAGACCAAAAAATGTGAGAGCCGGAGGCTAAAAAGCTGCGAGTCAGCTCACAGTAGCTCAGCTAAGAGGGAACACTGGTTGAGTTAGTGTGAGCTAGCTCACAGTTTTTTAGCCTCCGGCTCTCACATTTTTGTCTTAGCTCAGGAAGGAGGGCTCCAGAGCAAACTAATTTATGCAGGAGCCAAATCGCCCGCTCACAAATTTAATGCCAGGAGCTCAAAAAGTAGAATTTGTGCTCACAAGACTCCACAGCTTAGAGGGAACACTGGTTGAGACCACCCTCCGTGCCTCGGATCGGCGTTGGCTGCAGGGCAGGCGCGAAGCTAAACCCACGAGGACCTCAGCACTGCTGCCGAACAACAGGGGAGAAGAGACAATAAGCACGGGGCAAAATAAATAAAACACATCGTTTCCTATCCAGTCTTCTTAACAATAACAATGCCTAAGAAGAGCAGCTGCTGCTGCAACGGGGGAGGGCAAAGTGACAGAGAGGGGGGGGGGGCGCGTTGGTGGAAAGACTCTCCTAAAAGCTGGTTCCCTAGGCAACAGGGACACGAGCTGCCCCCCCTCCAGGGGCTGTTCCATCCACCCCCCCCAGCTCCCTCTACAAGGGCTGTTCCGTCACCCCACCCTCCCCGGCTCTACCTCCTCCATCTCCCGGGCCATGCTCTGGAGTTGCTCCTCGTCGTCCAGCAGCTCGTTCAGCTGTTGCAGGCTCAGGCCCTCCAGCCGCTTCACGTCCACCGCCATGGCGGGCCCGGGATGAGGAGGGGAGAGAGAGAGACCCGGGCAAGCCGCCGCCGGTAGCCTCCGCGCTCCTTCTCCTCCCGGAGCGGAGGCAGTTCCGGCCCCTCCCGCCGCCCTGGGCGCTCCACCGGAAGTGCCGCGGCCGCTCTTCTGGGCTCCCTCCCTCTGACCTCACCGCCAAGACGACTGAGCCTGAGGAGGTGGGAGGGGAGGGGAATGGCTGAGCCGCCGCCGCCGCCGCCACGCCCCCTCGACCCGCCCCTCTGACGTCAGCAGCGCCTCCTGCTGGAGCGGGGCCGGGGAGGGGGAGAAAGAGGCGGGAAAACGCCTGAGGCGTCGCGCGATGGAAAAGCGCGGGAAGCCGCGCCTTAAAAGCAGGGCGAGATTGGCGTCCTGTCAGAGGCCCTTCTTAGAGACCGAAACAATAGAAAGCACCGTGTATAAACGTACAACAGATGCAATAATGCTTAATAAAAATATAAATTGTGTGCAATAAGTATAATCAGAATTTACAGAATGCATACAAATTCATATATAGGCAATCAGATAAGAACATAAGAGAAGCCAAATGTTGGATCAGGCCAGTGGCCCATCCAGTCCAACACTCTGTGTCACGGTGGCCAAATATACCAGGTGCCATCAGGAGGTCCAGCAGTGGGGCCAGGACACTAGAAGCCCCTCCCACTGTTGACCCCCCCCAAGCACCAAGAATACAGAGCATCACCTGCCCCAGCCTCTGAGTGCCTATCTATACCTTGTGGCTAAGAGCCACTGATGGACTTCTGCTCTGTATGTTTATCCAGCTCCCTCTTGAAGCCATCCATCACTAGCCTGATCCAACATTGGCTTCTCTTATGTTCTTATGTGCTGCTGGACTCTTGCTTTTTTCTACTGCTACAAACAAACATGGCTACCCATCTTGATAAGAGCATAACAGAAGCCACGTAGGATCAGGCCAATGGCCCATCCAGTCCAACACTCTGGGTCACATAGTGGCAAAACCCCAAGTGCCATCAGGAGGTTCACCAGCGGGGCCAGAACTCCAGTGGGGCTAGGGTTGCCAGGTCTGGGTTGGAAAATACCTGGAGACTTTGGGGGTGGATCCGGGAGAAGGTGGGGTTTGGGGAGGGGAGGGGGCTCAGCATGGTACAACGACATAGAGTTCACCCTCCGAAGCAGCCATTTTCTCCAGGGGAACGGATCTCTGTCAGCTGGAGATCAGTTGTAAAAGCGGGAGATCCCCAGGCCCCACCTGGAGGCTGGCAACCCTAAGGCAGGGCCCTCCCACTGTTGCCCCTCAAGCACCAAGAAGACAGAGCATCACTTCCCCAGACATAAGAACATAAGAGAAGCCATGCTGGATCAGGCCAATGGCCCATCCAGTCCAGCACTCTGGATCACACGGTGGCCAAAAACCAGGTGCCATCAGGAGGTCCACCAGCGGAGCCAGAACTCCAGAAGTCCTCCTACTCTTGCCACCCCCAAGAACCAAGGATACAGAGCAGCACTACCCCAAACATAAAAACATACAAGAAGCCATGTTGGATCAGGCCAGTTGCCCCTCAAGCACCAAGACGACAGCACGTCACTGCCCCAGACAGAGTGTTCCATCTATATCTTGTGTCTAATAGCTACTCATGGACCGCTGCTCCGTATGTTTATCCAGTGCCCTCTTGAAGCTGTCCATGCTTGATCTAAGGCCAAGGGTTCAGGGATCCTACTTGTGTCTGATGAAGCGAGGTTTGACTCTCCAAAACTCATACCCTGAAACTCCTGTTGGTCTCTAAGGTGCTGCTGGACTCGACTCTGGCTCTTTTACTGCAGACCAACACCCCACTTGAAATATACAAGGGAATCTGGCCCGTAACTACCATGGGGCCCATGGGGCCTGGCCCCCTCGTGTTTCTTATGGGCCTCCTCCCTCCCGGGCTGCCCCCAAAGTGCTCCAACTTACCACCTGCCCTGTGCTTTCATTTAATCAGCTGGCGGGGCCCCTGAGGCCCCCTCCCCCTAAATCCCCTAGCTACGGGGCTGAAGGGAATCCGCACGTGCCTTAAAGTCTGCACACACACATATACAAAGGTAGGTGTGCACAGATATTTATTCAATGTCTTATACAGGTTGAACTTTCCCCCGTTTTGTATTCCCCCTTGATTCTGGGAGAAAGACAACCTACAGGTGAAGTCAACAAAAGCATATATGTGTGTGTGCATGTCTGTGGACACATTATACACAGATATGTATATATCGTGCACATACATGTGCACACATCAAGGCCAGACTGCCCAGTTAGCTTACAGGAAAACTTCCCCATGGGCTGCTGATCTCAAGGTAGAGTTGTAAGCCGCCCTGAGCCGCTTCGGTGGGAGGGCGGGGTAAAAATCAAATAAATAAATAAAATAAATAAATAGAGTTGGCCACAGTGTTCCCTCTAAGCTGAGTTGGTGTGAGCTAGCTCATAGTTTTTTAGCCTCCAGCTCACACGTTTTTGTCTTCGCTCAGGAAGGGATGGCTGCAGACCAAACTAATTTATGCAGCAGCCAAATCGCTCTCTCACACCTGGAGGTTGGCAACTCTATGTGTGGATGTTGTGCGCATAGCTGCTTCACACAGGGAGCACCCCAACTGAAACCAGTGCCACATTTTTCGCTTCAGCGGTGTCATGTTATAATCGTTGCTAGTCTTTATGGTGCTACAAATGTTGTAGCTGACTCATGGCTCTCTGTGCCGGACTGGGAGGGGTCAAGGGAAGTGGCTTTGTGCCATTAAGTTTAGTTATACAACTGCGTAACAGTGACTGAGGGCGGGCACTCAACACACCTGTAACTTCCTCTGGCAGATTGCCGATATCAAATCCACAGGTTGCAACAAGCCCCCCAAATCTCACCCAAAAGTAAAGGAGAACCCTTGAGAAGATAGCGCTCTCTTTCAGCGGTAATGCACGACCCTTTCACACGAGCCTTTGACTTTTTACCTCTGTGGGTTGGGCTGCCAAGCGACTGTAGTGAGACCTTTGCAGCTACTGTTAAGGCATAGTGCCCAAGCCAACATGGGCATCACTTGGCACTCCCGCACATGCCCCACTCGAACTTTTCAGCTGTTTCTTGCAGCACTTTCTACTGGTGCAGTCTTATGAGAAGTATGAGAAGTAATCAGGGTTACCAACCTCCTGGTGGGGCCTGGAGATCTCCCAGAGCTTCAACAGATCTCCAGACTACAGAAATCAGTTCCTCTGGAGAAAATGGCTGCTTTGGAGAGTGGACACTATACTCTACCAACTTGACTCTCCCCAGCCTCCACCTCCCAAATCCATAGGAATCTGAATTTCCCAACTCAGACCTGGCAAGCTAGAAGCAATGGACCCATTTTTCCTGATCTTAGGGATACATTTCTCCTGGGAGGTTGGCAAGGAGCAAAACTTCCACTTTGCATCTTAACAGGTTTTTTCCCCTCTGGGAAGAGAACAGATTGGGAAGGAGGAAGTCTGTGCAATGGCTTCCCAAATGTGCCTTGGCTGCCTCTTAAGAAATGTGAATGGGTCTAGCTAAAGGCAATGGGATGGTCAAGCTTCCCCCTTCTTCCCCCCTTCTCCTAGCAGGGAACAGAGGTTTGGAGGAATTAAATGCTTGAATCTAGTAGGGTATCTCTTGGTATCATTTCTGACCTTGTTGATCTGTTTCCTTACTACTCAGTTGGGTATTGTAATTCCAAAAACGTCTTAGCTGGGAAGAACCTTGTAACATGACTCTCTCCTAGGGCTGCCAGCGCTGGGTTGGGAAATACGTGGAGATTTTGAGGGTGGCGCTTGAGGAGGGTGGGGTTTGGGGAGAGCAGGGACTTCAGTGTTGTATAGGGTTACCATATTCTGAAAAGCAAAAAAAGAGGACACATTTCCCAACTGACGACTTCAAACAAGTGGTCACTATGACAAATCTCCTTCTAAATACCTCTGCTATTTAAGCTGTGATAATTGTTCCTAACTAGGAATATTTCTAACCTGCCAACCCAAAAAAGAGGACATTTCTATCGTTTTTTTAAAAAGAGAAGAGGAGGAGATTGCATTTATACTCCACCCTTCACTACCTGAAGGAGTCTCAGAGCTGTTTATAATCCCTTTTCCTTCCCCTCCCCACAACAGACACCCTGTAAGGTAGGTGGGGCTGAGAGAGCTCTTTTGAGAACTGCTCTTGGGAGAACAGCTCTGAGAGAACTGTGGCTTGCCCAAGGTCACGCCAGCAGCTTCATGTGGAGGAGTGGGGAATCAAACCCAGTTCTCCCAGATTAGAGTCTGCGCTCCTAACCATTGCACCAAATTGGTTCTCAAAGAGCCCAAAAGAGGATGGACACTAAGAAATTAGGACACGTCCCCTAAAAAGAGGACATCTAGTAACCCTAATGGTGTATAATGTCACAGATTCCACCTGGCCAGGACTCCCTAGGCGCTAATAAATTGTACTCTTTCCCCTCCACACACCCACACACTTTGACTATGTCTACAGAGCCAAGTTATTTCCTGCAGAGGAATGTCCCCCATGAAAAAGGATTACCTGCTTTTTCCAGGAACGCTTTTGCTCCAGGCAAAAATTGCTCTCCCTAATTATTCAGATGTGAATGAGTTTTAGGATTCCTCGGGTGGAGTAACTGGGTGGCCTGCTGCTGTCTAGTTGGGTAAGACTCTTACCTTTCTGTGCAGAGACTCAGTTTTCTTGTTGGGTAAGAAGGACAATTAAAGTCAAATGGGAATAAGAGGGCACCGAGAAAGTTCAAGTACTGTCTCAGAGGCGTTATATATTCCTCCATGACCTCAGTAGGCAATTCCATGCAATGTCCTGAAGGGAAAATTAAAATACAGCATGCGAGAAAACAATTCTCCAGGTATTAATACATGATTTGGCCTTCCCATATTTTAAATAATCCGTCTTTCAAGAAACCGTAGTGTCGCATCCACTGCTGTTAATATAGGCATGCCAGGGGTCTTGTTGTAGAAAAAGAGCTGCCGGAGCTCATTAGCATAACTCATTAGCATAACTTATTTGCATATGCCACGCCCCCTTACATCACCGGAAGTGACAGAAGGCCACACCCCCTGACATCACCGGAAGTGTGTCAGAAGGCCCGGCTACTTACCCTCCTGCTTCATCCTCATTCCCAAACGGAATGAGGATCGAAGCAGAGGGCGGGGTAAAGAAGGGGGCGGGGCTTCACCACGTGACCGCCCCGCCCCCTAGAGGTTCTCTTCCGGAGCTCCGTACCTGAGAGCTCCCCCCCGACTAGAGCCCTGGGCATGCCAGTATATACCTCAAGGAAAATTTTAAAAAATGTAATAGAAAATGAGACAAAAGTAAATGTTAACCATTCCTAAGGCCAGAAGCACAAAGGTTAGTAATTTGGGCACCCACAGCCATAGACTGAGAGCCAGTGTGGTATAGCGATTAGAGCAGGGGTGTCAAATATGCGGCCCGGGGGATGGATCAGGCCCCCAGAGGACTTCTATCAGGCCTGCAGTGGAACTGGCTGTCTTCTGCTGCTTCTTCCAGTTCTGCTGCTGCTGTGTCATTGTAGGTTTGCAGCTTACAGATACACACCTGAACAACATACTCAGGATTGCAACAGGACAGACATTTTGATGCAGTAATTCAGAGCAAGAGGTGTCAGTTATCAGATGCTGTTAAATAAAGAAAACATTGCAAGAGTGCTAATGTTTTAAGCATGTTTTTAATTTAAGTTTAAAAAAAACTTTTGTGTTTGTGTCCTTTATAAAGTTTATATCTCTGCTACCTGGCATTACATTTTATGACACACGTGGCTTGGACCAACAAGGTCTCATTTATGTCAGACCTGGCCCTCGTAACAAATGAGTTCGATATCCCTGGGTTAGAGTGTTACACTAGGATCTGAGAGACCCAGGTTCAAATCCTTACTCTGCCTCAGAAGCTCACCGGGTGACCTTGGGCAAGTCACAGGCCCTCAGTCTAGGGTTGCCAGCTAAGGTTTGGCGAATTAATGGAGATCTAGGGGTATAGCCTGGGAGGGTGGGTTTTAGGGAGGGGATGAACCTTAGTAGGATGGAGTGCCATGGAGTGTTCCTTCTGGGGCAGCCATTTTCTCCAGGAGGGAGAAAATGTGGTTCTGGGAGATCTATAGACTCCCCCTGGCGGTTGGCAACCTCAGCCTTACCCACCTCGCAAGGTTGTTGTGAGGATACAATGGAAGGCAAGAGAATGATGCAAACCCCATTGGGGAGAAAGGTGGGGTATAAATTTAAGTAAATAAATACAAAAAATGGTACTAGATCAAGATGGGTAAGCCGTGTTAGTCTGTGTAGTAGTAGAAAAAAGCCAGAGTCCAGCAGCACCTTAAAAATTAACAAAGACTAACACAAATCTCTGTTGTGACACAGACTAACAAAGTCTGTGGCAGGCTGAGAGCTTTTGTGAGTCACTGCTCACTTCTTCAGATACACAGGGCTATTTTTGGGCAGGAACACACAGGAACAGAGTTCCGGCTGGCTCCCGAGTTGGCCATGCCCAGCAGGAACACATTAGCATAATAGGCCACACCCAACAGCAGAAACTCATTAGGATTGGCTACGTTAGGGGTGTGTGGCAAAGGAGTTCCTATTAAAAAAAAAGCCCTGGGTTTTGACAACAAACAGGGTAAACAGAATACGAAGCAAAAGGTGGGTGTGGCTGGATGACTACACTTCTGGTAACATGGGGGTGTGGCCTAATATGCTAATGAGCTGTGTAATCAGGGGTGTTCCATAATATGCTAATGAGTTCCTGCTGTTGGGTGTGGCCTATTATGCTAATGAGTTCCTGCTGGGCTTTTTCTACAAAAAGAGCCCTGCATACAGCTAGAGTATGAGTCCATCTGTCCTTAGATGGACTCACACACTGTAGCTCTAATGTATCTGAAGAAGTGAGCAAGCTCAACCCTACCACAAATATTGTTAGTATTTAAGGTGCTACTGGACTCTTACTTTTTTTCTAAAAATGCTACTACTACTAAGACATTTTTATCCTGATGCACTTTTATCCTGACATACCTCAGATTTTTCCACCCTTGAAGATTAGGAGGAATCTAAGAAGAAGAAGAAGAAAATCCCACTTCAGTGTTGGGTGAAGATAGTATCTTACATCTTATGCTCTGAAAATTGTTCAGCAAGATCCTTTTGCAGCAATAAAGACTAAGATGCTAAAGTTTCCCTAGTGATTTAATTAATTCTGCTACCACTTAATTTTTCATTTACACCTTTAATTTGAAGAGCTTAAGGCGATATAGATAAGAACAGCCCCCATTTTTAGACTGAGAAATTATCAGGGGCCATTTCCTGTGGGAGCGAACAGGAGCAGAGCTCTGGCGGTAAGGAGCCCAGGGGGCGGGCACATGCAACAAGCCCTACCCCCTGCTCCCAGCAGCTCTCAGTCGCTCCATGAGGAGCAAGAAGCAGCCAGGTAAGTTGCAGAGGCCCCCCCCCGCCCGCCTTCAGGTACAAGCTCTCCCTCCTCTGCGAGGACAGATCTGCACATCCCCCCCCCCAATAGCTAACAATCCAAAACAGTCCAGTGGAGCCTGAGTGATGGATGTTGCCTTCTGACACACTTCCGGTGATGTCAGGGGGTGTGGCATATGCAAATAAGGTATGCTTATGGGTTATGCTAATGAGCTCTTGCACCTCTTTTTCTTCGAAATGACCCCTGGAAATTATGATTAGTAGCTTTAAACTTCATGGATGAGCCGGTGTTTGAACACATATTTGTGTTATGACTTCTTTCTTTCTTTCTTTCTTTCTTTCTTTCTTTCTTTCTTTCTTTCTTTCTTTCTTTCTTTCTTTCTTTCTTTCTTTCTTTCTTTCTTTCTTGAGAAAGGACCCAGGACTCCCCCGCTATTAAGCAGGTAAGACTTGGCAACCCTAAAGGGAACTGATCTCTGTAGTCTGGAGCTCAGTTGTTAAAAGCAGAAGATCTCCAGACCCCACCTGGAGGTTGGCAAGCCCAATTTTAAATTAGAATCCAAAATCTTGTTACACCCCCATAGCTTCTTGGTGTCCGTAATCCAACAAAAATTTGCTGTAAATCCCATTGCTGTTAACATTAGCTGGCTTGGAGCCTATGTCTGCCAAGTCTGATACAGATCTTGTCTTACTGACTGGCTCATGTGTTTAGCAAACAGGAGTGCACTGTTGTATTGGTTGTGTGTGTGTGTGGGGGGGGGGTTCTGTGGATTTTTGCCATGCAAAGATGCAGTTTACAGATTTCTATGGACGAAGTTCAAGGACAAGGTTGCTGGCCTAACCCATAAAATGGACAGGGTGGGGTTTGTTTGGCTTGGAACAATTCTCAAACAGCACGACGTGCACACAAGTTTACAGGATATAAACACTTGAACACCTGACAATTTTCAGGCAGGACTTCCTGGTTCGGTATCTAAGCAGGGTAGTCCCAGTTCTCACAACAACAAACCCCCCCCCCCCGTGGAATCCTTTTGATACTACAGAACAAAAAGCAAACTCAAGGTAAACAGGAATTATGTTTGATTAAGCCATCAGTGCGGTGGTGGTCTGTGATGCTTGTGGATGATAGATAGGGAAGGGGGTTGGTTCTCGCTGCTATCGGTTTCGTTCTGGTTTCAGTGTTAAGGTTCAGCTGCTGGCTCGAATGTTTATTTATTCGTTCAGACATTTTATATCCCACCTTTCCTCTTGGTTCAAGGCAGCTGACAATAATAATTAAAAAAGATTCCCAACTGAAACCAAAGATAAAATGTGTGTATGTGAGGTGTCATCAAGACGCAACAGACTTATCGTGTCCTCAGCAAGGGGCTTTCAAGGCAAGTGGGAAGCAGAAGTGGTATGTCATTCCTGTCCTCTGCAGAATTTTCTAGGGTCACCATTTGATTTTGGGGGGCCCAATCCGCCCTTGGGCAGCTGGCCGATGGGGGAAGCCCCACCCCCAAAGAGCACCGCTGTACCCGACGTGCCTGATGTAATGATGTCACCCAGAGATGAAGTCATCATGCTGGGCACATCACGTAGGGGACGCTCTAGCATTTGGCTAAAAACTTTATGGTCACCATAGAGTTTTTGGAAGGAGGTTGACCATGGTGACCATAGAGTTTTTGGTCAAATGCTAGAGCAGCCCCTGCATGATGTGCCCGGTGCAATGATGTCACCTCTGGATCTCAGAAGATCCCAGGGAACAGCATGGAGCCCCCCACCGGCAGACGGTAAGCACCTGGCAACCCTAGAATCTTCCTTTGTGGTCTCCCTTTATGGTTGCCAACCTCCATTTGGGGCCTGGAGATCTCCTAGAATTACAACTGATCTCCAGACCATGGAGTTTAGCTCCCCTGGAGAAAATGGCTGCTCTGGAGGGTGAATTCTATGGCATTATAGCCTGTTGAGCTCCTTTAGAAGGCCTTTACTGAACGATAGGAGTTTGTGTGTGGAGTGTCCAAGCACATTTCACTTAGAAGCAAATACCACAGGGTGGGTCCCTAGCTCAGGAGGTGTTCCTCTCTAAGCTGAGTTCACCTGAGTAGGCAGTGGAACAAAGAGAAGAGAGCCAGTTTGGTGTAGTGGTCAGGAGTGCTGACTCTAATCTGGGAGAACCGGGATCCCTCACTCCTCCACATGCAGCTGCTGGTGTGACCTTGGGTCAGTCACAAATTCTCTCAGAGCTGTTCTCTCAGGAGAGGTTCTCGAAAGAGCTCTCTCAGCCCCACCTACCTCACAGGGTGTCTGTTGTGGGGTGGGGAGGGTAAGGGTAAGGAGATCGTAAGCCGCTCAGACGCTCCTTCGGGTAGTGAAGGGCGGGGTATAAATCCAATCTCTTGTTTTCTTCTTCTTCCTGATGGACCAATGCTCTAATTTAGTAAAAGGCACCTTACATGTGTTCATATACCCAGTTTTGCCCCTCATACCATACTTCAGGGCAGCTATGTCTCAACAAATCATGTCTAATGCAGGCCGGCTAAGTACTGATCCTGCCTAACTAGTAGAAGAAGAAGAAGAAGAAGAAGAAGAAGAAGAAGAAGAAGAGATTGGATTTATACCCCGCCCTTCACTTGGAGTCTCAGAGCGGCTTACAGACTCCTTTCCCTTCCCCTCCCCACAACAGACACCCTGCGAGGTGGGTGGGGCTGAGAGAACTCTGACAGAAACTGCTCTTTTTCAAGAACAGCTGTGCCAGAGCTTGTGACTGACCCAAGGTCACATCAGCAGGTGCAAGTGGAGGAGTGGGGAATCAAACCCGGTTCTCCCAGATTAGAGCCGCACACTTCACCACTACACCAAACTGGCTCTCTAGTGAAATCCTGTCCTCATTAAGAGTGGAGTGGAGGGATGCCAGCCTCCAGGTGGGACCTGGGGATCCTCTCTAGGATTACAGCTCATCGCCAGACTTCAGTGATCAGTTCCTCCAGAGAAAATGGATGCTTTGGCGGGTGGACTGTATGGCTTTCTACCCCACTGAGGTCCCTGTCCTCCCCGGTCTCCATCCCCAAATCTCCAGGAGTTTCCCAACCTGGAGCTGGCAACCCTACGCCCCATATCCCACTGGCGGCAGGCGTCTTTTAAAGGGAGGAGGGATTGGGGGCTTGTTAAGAAGCTTTGCTAGGCAAAAGCCACACCAGTCCCCACACAACACTTGGCAGGTGCCAGGAACAGTGTCGGCAGGAAGGGAACTGTGTTGGGGACACCTACTATAGAATATGTCTGTTATTTGGTGTAGTGGTTAGGAGCACAGACTCCAATCTGGGAGAACTGGGATTGATTCCCCACTCCTCCACATGCAGCTGCTGGTGTGACCTTGGGTCAGTCATAAGTTCTCTCAGAGCTGTTCCCTCACGAGCAGTTTCTGTCAGAGCTCTCTCAGCCCCACCTACCTCACAGGGTGTCTGTTGTGGGGAGGGGGAGGGAAAGGAGTTTGTAAGCCGCTCTGAGACTCCTTTGGGTAGTGAAGGGCAGGGTAGAAATCCAATCTCTTCTCTTCTTCTTCTTATGAGGGATTATGATGAGTAGGCCTCAGATCTCTCCTGACCAGGGTTTTTGCCCCTCATACCATACTTCAGGGCAGCTAGTTTCTCTCTCTCTCTCTTTTTTTTAATACCATATGTGCATTAATTGTCTTAGTTAAAAAATAAACTCTGGGGGGGAAAAATAAACTCCGAAAACAATTGCAGAAGTGCTATAGAAACTACTGTTCTGGCGATATCACAGCAAGTAGCCATTCAACATGTCCAAACTTGAACTAGCTTTTCTCTGTGTTCAGCCGTGTCAGGACTGGTTTATGCTGAATGTAGTAAGGTTAGTTCCAAATGCGCCTCACTGGTCGTGGGGATCGTATCTGTCTTCGCTCCAAGATTTATTTATGCTCCATCTAAATATCTGGCAGTATATGGATAGCAGGAGTGAATCGTTTTCTATATGCAAACCGAACAGCATGTTAGAGCACTGGCCGGCTGCTTTTAAGCAGGAAGAATGCAAAATAGATTTCGAAGGTGGTTTGAACAAGTTCTATGACTGTAGCAACCTACTGCGGAAGAGGCGAGAGAAATCCAGAGATTAGACTTGCAAATTGCGTTCCCAATGCACTTTCCGGCACAAGCAGACTACTGTGAGGGTGACTCATGGAACATGGACACGCCCAAGAACCCCGTCGAAGTTAAACCTAAAAGGAGACAAGGTCAAGGGTTTGTGGGCTCGTTGTGAATAGGCATAAACCACATGTGGAAATAAATAATATGTCTCAACAAATCATGTCTAATGCAGGCCGGCTAAGTACCGATCCTGCCTAACTAGTGAAATCCTGTCCTCATTAAGAGTGGAGTGGAGGCATGCCAGCCTCCAGGTGGGACCTGGGGATCCTCCAGGATTACAGCTCATCGGCAGACTACAGTGATCAGTTCCTCCAGAGAAAATGGATGCTTTGGCGGGTGGACTGTATGGCTTTCTACCCCACTGAGGTCCCTGTCCTCCCCAAATCTCCATCCCCAAATCTCCAGGAGTTTCCCAACCTGGAGCTGGCAACCCTACGCCCCATATCCCACTGGCGGCAGGCGTCTTTTAAAGGAAGGAGGGATTGGGGGCTTGTTATTTCATCTATTGAGGAAAGGCGGCATGCAATGCTCCCTCTACGTTGTGGAGTCATGTGAGCAAAAATTCGACTTTGTGAGCTACTGGCACTAAAGTTGTGAGCGAGCGATTTGGCTACCGTATAACTTAGTTTGCTCTGGAGCCCTCCTTCCTGAGCTAAGGCAAAAGTATGTGAACTGGAGGCTAAAACCCTGTGAGCTAGCTCACATTAACTCAGCTTAGAGGGAACACTGGTGGCGTGGTATAGCCCGATCTCAGAAGCTAAGCAGGGCCAGTACTCGGAAGGGAGATGGGGTTGCCAGCTACAGGTTGGGAAATGCCTGGAGATTTGGGGGTGGAGGCTGGGCCGGGCAGGGTTTATGGAGGGAAGTTCTGACATACAAATACTTAAACTGCAAAGGTCCAGAGGAGGCTTGCAGGAGAAAATGCCAGCTATTGAGTTTAGTTAAATGTGTGTGGTTTCTGTTTTTTTTAAAATTGTATTTAAGATTTTATTTCGACCTTGTGTACCGATCTTATCAGATTTTTATGATTTTCGTTTTAACACTGTGTGTCATTTGGGCACTTTGAGTAGGGTGTGGTAAGCTTTTTTAAAATAATAAACAAACAAAAAAAACCGCTTGAAAGGCCAGGTCTTCAAAAGCAAGTGTGGCCCTAATCCTGACGTGTGGCTGGCGTTTTGTGAAATAGTAAAGATAAAGGTTCCCTTGCTCGAAAGCCAGGCGAGTCCGACTCTAGGGTTGCGGTCCTCATCTCCGTTTCAAAGCCGAAGAGCCAGCGCTGTCTGAAGACATTTTCGTGGTCATGTGGCCGGCATGACTAAACACCAATGCGCACGGAACGCTGTTACCTTCCCACTGAAGTGGTACCTATTTATCTACTTGCAATTTCTTGCTTTCGAACTGCTAGGTTGGCAGGAGCTGGAACTAGAGACGGGAGCTCACTCCGTCATGCGGCACCTGGGTCTTGAACTGCTGAACTACCGACCTTCCACAGCCTGCAGTTCAGCGTCTTAACCACTTGAGCCACCGTAGTAAAAACCAGCAACCAAAAGTGACTGCGGGTAAAGCAGTGTCGGGAAAGGGGGTTCCTCTTGCAGCCGGTCATGAATTTTGAGATAATCAGCAGGTGATGATATCCAGGGACTCAACAGCCCCATAATTCCCCCCTCCCCCAAGCAGTGGGCCTTAAGCTACCAAATGCATCCCAAGCAATCAGCGATAAAGCCAAGCCCCTCTTAATTACATGAGCCGCTGGAAAAGTAACAGTGCCCTCGCCAGGCTTTTGGGTGCCCTTTGCCAAGAGACCCTGAGCAGGACCCCTCCCCCCCGGGAGGTGTGAACGAATTCTTTCACACTGCTGTTGCCCTTCTCCATTAAATGAAAATGGAGGCCAGATTGGAGTGGAGATCCAGTTTCAAGTCTCGGGGGCTCTGGCAAAAGGCCTCAGCTGATCAGCTTCCGAACCCAGCTGCTGCTGTGCAGATTAATATAACATGGTGGTGGCAGTCAAACGGCAGCCGACTTATGTTGGCAATCCCGGAGGGTTTTCAAGGCAAGAGACCAACAAGGTTGGTTTGCCACGGCCTGCCTGGACTGCCTTCCAAGCCGGAACCAGGACCGATCCTGCTGAGCTTCCAAGATCGAGCTAACCTGGGCAATCCATAGGGATGCCAGCCTCCAGGTGGGACCTGGGGATCCCCTAAAATTACAGCTCATCTCCAGACTACAGAGATCAGTTCTCCTGGAGAAAACGGAGGCTTTGGAGGGTGGACTCTGTGACACTGTACCCCACTGAGGTCCCTGTCCTCTCCAGTCTCCATCCCCAAATCTCCAGGAGTTTCCCCAACCTGGAGGTGGCAACCCTACCCCCCACTGGTGAGCCGGGGGGGACCTGAGAGCCCTAGCCATCCAGGTCAGGCCTAAAAGACATCAAAACACCCTCAGACGCCCAATGTGAAAACCGAGTGGCAGAGGTAGTCTTTTTATTCTGTAAAGAGTTCGTAAAATATCACTAAACCAATATATATATATATATATACACATACATATATTCGCGCTTCTGTTAAATATTGCAAACAACCAAAGCTGCCAAAAAAACACAGCAGCGTCAAAAATACCAAGAAAGGAATTAGGTGCTAAAGTGCTTGAGGTCATTTCAAAACCAAGTGCAACTTGAGAGACGGGAACGAACACCAGTTGTTTAGAAAAAACCAAACAAGCTGAGTTTTCAATTCACAGTCTAGGGTTCAGTAGTGTCTTTTTTTAAAGCATATTAACGGCTACACAGGAGCTTCTCCCAATCGTTTATGGGATGACGAGAGGACTGGTTCCCATTGGGTGGCACGAAATGGAACTCGGGTCTGATTCTGGGTCCATTCTCTCGCCACTTTGCTAGAACACAACAGACAACGGACCAACCAAAGAGAGCAATTGCAGGCAACCGAGGCTTGATTGTCAAATAAAAGCAAGTGATCTGGAAGTAGCAGGTGAGTCTATACCGAGACAGAGGATCGTCTTCTAAGCAAACCTTATTGAAAGAAAAAGGGAGTTGCGGGTGAAAATGCTCTTCTGCCAACTTCTTTAAGCAGGGCTTGTGTATGAGATGTTCCTGTCTCAATTGCTAACAGCTCACACCTGGATTTTAGGCATTTTAAAAGAGAGAGAGAGAGAGAGAGAGAGAGAGAGAGAGAGAGAGAGAGAGAGAGAGGCAGCACCCGCAAAACCTGATGAAAGAGAGAGAGAGAGAGAGTGTCCTGTACCACCCTTGGAACCTGAATTTTGAAACGAGGATTGACTCACTGCCTGTGAATCAGAGGGGAGGGGGATGCCCTGTTCAACCAACGATGAGCAATAATTAAAAAAAATAAGTTACAGACATGCTTTGAAATGTTCAAGTTGCAATTAAAAGCTGCTTCTCTGAGCCCGATGCTAAACACCCCCCCCAGATGCTTTGCAAGAAGAGAACTGCTGTAAGCCAGGGATGAAATCCATCGCCCCCCCCCCCATCTAAGCCCCATCATAATAATGGAGGTTCTGCACCTATTGGGCGACTGAGCGTAAGTTTTTTCAGAAAGGCATAGTGGCTCTGGACGCCCAATCCAAAAAAACTCCTCCAAGGCTTCTATTTTGTTTTTAAACGGACATGCATCCTCTCTGTGAATATACCACCACATAAAGCTGTGCACTCTAAGCTAGATGTACCCACCAGTTTAGGGGGGGTGGGGGAATCCAGGTCTCAGACCGTCGACATTTCACATATGTCGAGACCCAGGCAAAACGTATACTTCGAAAGTACTTGAGGTGCAACTGAACATTCACGGAAGTAGAAAGGTTGTCTACAGGCACTAGAGTGATCTCACAAAGCGACTACTGGTTTAGGCCCCAGCTCAACACCGGTACTTCCTTAACAGTCCGCACAATCTGTCAAAAGGGTTATCGTTCTTTCCACCGGATGCGTGTGCCTAAAAAAAAAAATCACACCCGTTTATAAATAACAGCAAGTTTTGCATGCGTGTTAGCAGGAGAAGAGAACTCATGGATTGCTTTGGGAACTGCCAACCTACTGGGGTCCTCTTTCTGGTCAGCAGGGCTACGCCTGCCAGGAGTCATCTGCCCAAGGAAATGGAGCGCTTAAGACTTGTAAACAGAACGCGTCGTACGGGAAATCTCTGGAGACCTTGTGGTTAAAGAGGACTCCTCTTCCAGTGGGATTCCAACCAAACTCCTGAGTGTTTTTACCTCAGAGTTCTATTCATAGCATGACCTCCCAGTCCAAATAGAGTCCGGACGTTAAATCCGCAACTCTTCCAGCCGTCCAGTCTTTGGAGAATCTCTCCGGATGTCCGCCAAGCCGCCGTCCAGCTGTGAGCTGTCCCCCGTGCTGGTTTCGTGGCCCAGGATCTGCCTCTGCACCAGCTTGAGATAAAGGCCTCCTTCTTCCATGAGCTGCTTGTGCGTCCCTTGCTGTACCACATGGCCCTTGTCGAGGACAATGATGCTGTGTGCCTTCTCCACAGTGCTCAGTCTGTGGGCGATGACCAGTACTGTGTGGTTCTGGACATCTCCATAAATAGCCTGCTGAATCTAACAAGAGGAAGAGAGTTTTTTAAAAAAGAAGGCACCGACGAGCAAACATTACAGTGTTAAATCCCCCCCCCCTTCACTTTTCCAGCCAGGTCCACCCCAGAAACCCGGAAGAGGTAACGGTGTAGTCGTTCACAAAATCAGAGTATCAAACCAGGCTTGTAAACAGCCAGCTTACAAACCACCTTTGGAATTCTGCTACAGGGTAGTAGTGAGTGCAACCACACATTGGCCACTGTGGAAGGTGGGCCACAAAATGGCCACCATGGCCCGTAGCCAGGACTTTGTGGCTTCTGAGGCACTTTTTTTCTGGTGGGGCTGAAGTTCTCAGTGCAGAAAGAAAAACCATTTAGCCAATAGAAAGCTGTTACCAGGTTAGGTCTCTAAATTGCAAGTGGTCAACCACTTTAGATGACAGTTCTTAGCTGCTGCATAAGATCATAAGAGAAGCCAATGTTGGATCAGGCCAATGGCCCATCCAGTCCAACACTCTGTGTCACACAGTGGCCAAGTTAATCACTTCTGCCAGCCTAAGCAACAATTCTGATAATGAGCCAACAGGTGGGGGTGAGGACTTCTATAGTCAAGAAAGCCAACACTTAGGCAGAAAAAGTCTCTTAAAAGAGACCAGTTTTTTGACACAGAGTTAGAAGGGATCCTAGAGGTCACCAACTCCAACCCCCTTGCTCAGTGCAGGGGACCAAATACAGTAGGGGAAAAAAATAAGAAAGAAAATAAAACCAACACTATAGTGGCAGCTGCTGCTGAAACGTGATTTTAATCTGCACAGCCAATCTGATCTGCAACGGGCCATCAGAAGCCCTGCTGTGCAAAAACCCTGCCTGGCTTCACCCACCTTCTAAAAACACTCGGCGAGCACCAGGAAAGGTGAAGGAAAGCACCACAGCTCCCCACTGGGGACCCCTGGTCTTGATGGTCCTGGGCTAGATAGACCCATGTTCTGTCTCAGTGCAGGGCAATTCCTTGCGACGGTATCACTGGCATCCCAACCCCATCCCAAAACAAGAACACGCCACCCGCACTCCTCCTCACCGCATGCTCGCTCTCGGCATCCAGGGCACTCGTGGCTTCGTCCAGGATCAGGATTGGTGGGTTTCTGATCAACGCTCTTGCAATAGCGACTCTCTGTTTCTGGCCGCCAGAAAGCTGGGCTCCTTTTTCGCCGGCTTCTGTTAAATGAAAGGAAGGGAAAGAAGAATCGTTAACAACTCTAGTTTTGTGCAGTAGCTGAGCTGTGTACTGGGATCTCCCTACACACCTACACATGCAGAGTCTCTCTGTCCTTGCACGTACCCAGGGTTGAGCATGGTTGGTCTTGGGGATGGCTGGCCAAACTTGCTCGACGTAAGAGCCACATAGAATAAACATCAGACGTTTGAGAGCCGCGAGACATGAACAAATATGACATGCACGTTTTTATTTTATTTAAAAATATGCAAATTTGCTTTTTATTAACATTAAACGAGACTGCCAAAAGTAAAAACAGAAGGGGTAAAAACAGATATTGATAATGATATTCATTTGTCCAATGATATTTGTTTACGAATGGTATGTATTTGTCTAAGAGAGAGGGGGGAAAGAGAGAGAGGTGGAAAGAAAGAATAAAAGAGGTGGAAAGAAAGAGAGAAAGAGAGAGAGCCAGAGAACCAAGAAAGCAAATAGATGGGATGGAGGGGAAAGGAAGGAAGACAGGAAGGGAGAAAAAGTATGCTTCCCCTTCGCTTCCCCAGCTACCCTGCCAGGAGCTAATGCACAATATGTGTGAAAGAGCCGCATGTGGCTCCCGAGCTGCAGTTTGGCCACCCCTGGTGTTGGGGGTGCCGCTGGACTCAAGCTTCATTCTCACATCTGCTTGTTAGCTCTCGTGTTCGTGTTTGTCTGCTAATTGGCTGCCATTCATTGATCTTACCGGGCTGCCTTGATACAATCGCAGCTTTACTTATGCATCTTGGCTGAACTGGCCCTTCCTTACGGCTCAAACCCCCCCCCCCCCCCCCCCCCCGGATCCTCCTGTATGTAGGGCTTGAGGAAATCCTGGCCCTGAAATTCCTTGGAGGTCTCCCTTCTAAGTACTTGCCAAGGTCGGCCCTGCTTAACTTCTGAGATCTGACGAGACTGGGCTTACCTGGGCTCTCCAGGTCAGGGCGCCTTGGTGGCCCTTACGAGGGGAGAAAGGCAGGGTTTACATTTTGTAAAAGAAATTTTAAAAAGGGGGAACTACACCTTCAGTTTAAGTTCAGAAACAACAACACCGTCTGTGTCGCAGGCACTGAAAGGTCAGGAATCACCATTAAGGGTTACTGAGAGAAGGTTCATGAAGCAGTTTCAAGGATTGCTCTAGAACTGAGGTCCCCAACCATTTTGAGCCTGCGGACACATCCGGAATGTAGAGACAGTGTGCTGGGCATGGCACAAAATGGCTGCCACGGGAGGTGGAGACAGCCACAAAATGGCTGCTGCAGATTACTTTCAGTCACACAGTGAAAATCCTTGTGCTGTGGTGGCAGCTGCTGCCAAAACAACAGTTTAAAAAAATCTGCACATCCAATCAAATCTCCATTGACCAATAGGAAGCTTTGCTAGGCAAAAGCCACACCAGGCCTCACCCAACACTTGGCAGGTGCCAGGAAAAGTGTCGGCGGGAAGGGAACCGTGTTGGGGACACCTGCTAAAGAATATGTCTATTATTTGGTGTAGTGGTTAGGAGCACGGACTCCAATCTGGGAGAACTGGGTTTGATTCCCCACTCCTCCACATGCAGCTGCTGGTGTGACCTTGGGTCAGTCATAGGTTCTCTCAGAGCTGTTCTCTCAGGAGCAGTTTCTGTCAAGAGCTCTCTCAGCCCCACCTACCTCACAGGGTGTCTGTTTTGGGGAGGGGAAGGGAAAGGAGTTTGTAAGCCGCTCTGAGACTCCTTTGGGTAGTGAAGGGCAGGGTAGCCCAATCTCTTCTCTTCTTCTTATGAGGGATTATGATGAGTAGGCCTCAAATCTCTCCTGACCAGGGTTTTTGGTGGAGTCACCTCACATCTCAGTTTGAGAGGAATCAAGGATGTTCCGCCTCAATAAGCAGTGATTTGGGAACATAGATAATATACTGATCTGACAGAAGCAGGAGCTACGGACCTGTCTCTCTACTTCACAACTGAGGTCCCCAGCACTAGAAAGTTCCAGACCTTGCCTCTGCTGTGGATGCCTCAAGAGAACAAAGTTAAGCAGGCTATTCAGTACCTGTATGGTAGCCGTCTTGCAATTCCGTGACGAATAGGTGGGCATTGGCCTTCTGGGCCGCCTGAACTACCGACTCGTAAGGGACAGGCCCCAAGCCATAGGAGATATTTTCTGCAATGGACCGGGCAAACAGCACTGGCTCTTGGCTCACCAAGGAGATCTACAGAGAGAATCCACAGAACGGTCATAATTTAATTATTAATGATGATGGCTCAAAGAGGCATCCACAGCAAAAACAACAATTGAAACATTTGGTGAAGGGGGGGGGAATCACCGAGGGAAAGTCAAGAACAAAAAAGTCTTCACTCACTGGCATAAAATGGCAACAGAAGGAGCATCTCCCTGGGGAGAGAGTTCCAGAGCTTCGGTGCCACAACTGGGAAGGCCCCGTCCCAGGCTGCCACCTGCCTAATCTCAGAACACGTATCCTCGGGGTGGGGTGGCGCGGCGCTACAACTTTCAGCAGGCAGGTAAAGAGCTGAGTCCCAGGGGTTCTGGAACCCTGCAGGGGGCCACTTAAATCAATTTCCTCTGGGGCCATTTTCATGGTGCATTCAGCCTCTGCATAGCCCAGTGGTCAGGCCAAGAAAAGGATGGAGTTGAGTATCCGGGGCAGAGCCAGTTTGGTGTAGTGGTTAAGTGCGCGGACTCTAATCTGGGAGAACCAGGTTTGATTCCCCACTCCTCTACTTGCATCTGGCTGGATGACCTTGGGCAAGCCGTAGCTCTGATAAGAGCTGTTCTTGAAAAAAGAGCAGTTTCTGTCTGAGCTCTCTCAGCCCCACCTACCCCACAGGGTGTCTGTTGAGGGGAGGGGAAGGGAAAGGAGTTTGCAAGCCGCTCTGAGACTCCTTTGGGTAGTGAAGGGCAGGGTATAAATTCAATCTCTTCTCTTCTTCTTCTGGAGTAGTTGCTTTTAATTGATTTTTACCAGCCGAAAGTCTCCTGACAGATCTTGCCGATTTCACCCTTCAAGTATCGGTTTGGGTTAAACGATTAACTTTTATGGGGGCTTTAAAAATCTCATTGAAGTGCTTGTTCCTTTTTGGCCTGGCTTTGGGTTAGGGTTAGGGAGTCAGTCCCGGAAGATAGAACTTGTGGGCTGCTGTGGGGAGGCAGAGAGATAAAGATGCGAGAACAGATGAGGGTCCTAATGTGCTCCTCCCACCCATTTCAGTGGGGCTTACGCAGGAGAACTTCCCAGTGGACTGTGCCCTTGAGCCAGTTGATAAAATAATAACGTCGTCTGCACCCCAAAAATCAACAAGCGCCACTGTGGTGTAGTGGTTAGAGCACTGGACAAGGCCAGGAGAGATCAGGGTTTGAAACAGCTGTGGGATTTGTACAATGGCTGTTTCTACAACACCACCCCACAGTGATTCCAGTGGTGTGTACATACGACAATAAAGTGTATGTGAACATAAGAAGAGCCCTGCTGGATCAGACCAATAATCCATCCAGTCCAACATCCTGTCTCACACAGTGGCCAACCAGTGCCAGGATGTGGTTATCGATGACCCGTACCGCTGAGTGCAGGTACTTGTGCTCGTACAGGTGAATGGGCTGCCCGTCCAGCAGGACCTGTCCGTCTTGAAGAGGGTAGAAGTTCTCTAGAATGTTGACACACGAACTCTTCCCGCTGCCAGAAGGGCCCACCAGGGCGGTCACTTTCCCAGGGTAGAGAGTGAAAGAGACATTCTGCAGAACAAAAAGATACCTTCTGAGCAGAGTTCCCTCTAAGCCGAGTTAGTATGAGCCAGCTCACAGTTTCTTAGCCTCCAGCTCACAGATTTTTGTCTTAGCTCAGGAAGGAGGGCCCCAGAGCAAACTGATTTATGCGGTAGTCAAATGGCTCGTTCACAACTTTAATGCCAGTAGCTCACAGAGTAGAATTTTTGTCCATGACTCCACAGCTTAGAGGGAGCACTGCTTCTGAGTGTTCCAAAAATGAGAAAAGGTATGTGTGACGACCCCTTATTTGTGGAGGTCTGGTTTCCCTTTAAAAGCGTTCTTATGTTTTATTTTCCTATGGGTATCTGGCTGCCACCAGGAATATTTTAGGCTTTCCAAACCTTTATACTTTCTGTTTCTGGTTTTGGTATTGTGACCCAGGGTCTTGCCTTTCGAGGAACTATGTGTTTCCAGAGGAATAATGGATCAGGCTTCTGGGATAAACTTAAATAAAAAGCATTTATTTGAAGAGGAACAAAACTAAAGGTTGGATATTATGTAACTGGCTGGGAATAAGGTTCTTGTAACTATATTTGTCAACTGTATCACACACACTGTCAGTTTTAGTGCTGACAGGAATCTCTTACTTAGGCAACCACACAGTTTAATCTCTTTGTAAATTTAACTGCTTTCAGAACTTTAAAGATTCCTTATTGAAGATATATGCTGCGCTCTCTCTCAGATATCACACAGAACAAAACTCATATTAACTGCTTTTACACAGCATTCTCTGCTGACTGACCATCAACTGTCATTCACACCCAACAGTCACCCCTGATAGACATTCAAATCATCCACACAGCATCCATTCCAAAACCCCTCCCCCTCTCTGTCACTCACCAATCATATCACTTGCCTGAGTCCAGCACTCTAGATTATCATCACACAGCCGCGAACCAAACTTTTAAACACACACACACACAGTAAAACATGGAATCGTTACAGTATGTATTAGGAGTCCTGCTCTGAGTTAGATGGCTCCGGCTAGCCTGATCTCATCAAATTTAATTTATTTTATTTTATTTTTCAAATGTACAGTCCACCCTCCCTGTGAATGGGCTCACGGCGGATCGCAGCAATGGTTAGGCCATCCAGCAACGCAAAACATAATAATAGTTAATTAAAATTTTAGAACAGCATTTAAAAACAATTTGCACGGATACTGGTGGTGCTGCTGGACCACATGGAGAGGGTTGTCTTCAGCAGGGGAGGCCAAGATGTTTTTACTGGACGCCTGCCACCTCAGCCAAAGGCCTGGTGGAACAGCTCTGTTTTACAGGCCCTGTGGGAATGGTAAAAGGTCCCACGGGGCCCTGAGCTCATGCGGGAGCACGTCCCACCAGGCCGTGGCAGGGCAGGAAAAAGCCCTGGCCCTGGTCTAGGCTGAACGGATGTCCCTCGGGCCAGGGACCATCAGCAGATCTCGCTCAACAGAGTGCAAGGCTCTCTGGGGCACATATGGGGTTAGCGCTTGGATGGGAGACCACCAAGGAAGTCCCAGGTTGCGATGCGCAGGCAGTCAATCACAAACCACACCTGTTTCGTCTTTTGCCTTGAAAACCCCTCAGAGTGGCCGTAAGTCAGCTGCTACTTGATGGCACTTTCAGCCACCTTTCGCTGCCTTGACACAACAGGGTGTGCGTGCATCCTCAAACCCCCCCCCCCCATGTTTCTTAAGTTTCTCTTGTTGCATTAATGCAGGGCCTTGCAAACACGCCCTGCTTGGAACAGGAGGCTGTGGAACCTTGTGAGCAAAAATTCTCCTTTGTGAGCTCCTGGCATTAAAGTTGCAAGTGAGCGATTTGGCTAGTGCATACGTTAGTCTGCTCTGGAGCCCTCCTTCCTGAGCTCAGGCAAAAATGTGAGAGCCGGAGGCTAAAAAACGGTGAGCTAGCTCACATTGACTCAGCTTAGAGGGAACACTGGCCCAGAGCACACCCACCCGACCCCTTTAGATACTCCTTTACCAACAGGTTCCCCCTTATGAGTGACCGGATGAGGTCTGAGGACCCAGGCAAAGCAACAAACTATGGGTGATTTCCCACAAGCGCTGCTCCGTGCTCACTCTTCTCTTTGGCCCGATGGTACGTGTCAATTTCACACAAGCTGCTGCGCGACCGCATTTTGCCCCGCAGCTTCGTGCGATTTTCCCCGCGTCTACTCAATCCTATTTTTTGAGGACTGAGTAGACGCGGGGGAAATCGCACGAAGCTGCGGAGCAAAATGCGACCGCGCAGCAGCTTGTGTGAAATTGACACATACCATGAGGAGTGAGCGCGGAGCAGTGCTTGTGGGAAATCACTCTATGTTTATTAAAGAGATTTAACAACAACTGTAATTCAAGAACATGTAGGAAAAATGAGCACAGTGAAGGTAGGTAAGCCAGCAAAATAAGAGCTCCTAACACGTCTGACTGTACCGTCCCTAGCCTTCTCTATGGACTTGGTCTCAGACTGACTCGCCCCTTTTGGAAGAGGGATCCCTCTTTCTGCAGCAGCTTCGCGCTAGCTCTGCTCCCTGGGAGTGAACCCCCTCCCTCTTTGGGCAAGGCCTTTTGTTCCTTCTTCCCAGGCGCCACCCTTTACTCCTCTGCTGGTGTAAGTTTTCTCCTCTATCAGGCCCTAAAGAGCACTTCGGTTGGGGTCACAACACCGCCTAGTGATCCCGGGCCCTAAAGAGGCCAGGCTTGTTGCCACAAGGACCAGGTCCTTTTCGGTGGCGGCTCCTATCTGGTGGAACGAGCTCCCGGAGGAGATCAGGGCCCCGTGGGACCTGTTACAGTTCCGCAGGGCCTGCAAGACGGAGCTCTTCTGCCAGGCTTTCGAATAGGAGCCGCCGCTGTCACCGCCACCACCACCACCGGGTGATTGAAGAGCAGCACCGCTGGGTTGGGCTGACTGGCCACCCGAACATCACAGCCTACAGCATCCTCCTTTTTGACCACGACGAGATGTGCAATAGGGAGCGAGCATGTTAGTCGCGATGGATCCGTGGGAACGGCCCACTGTGTTTAAATTGTTTTTAAACTGTATTTTATAGCACCGTGTGCCTTAATTGTGTTTAACTGTGGTATCGTATTCCACCTTGTGTTCGTAAGCCGCCCTGAGCCCGCGTGCGGGGAGGGCGGGGTATAAATGGAATGAAATAAATAGATAAATGAAATAAAAGTGCCACCGGACTCTAACTTTGCTCTGCTGCTTCAGACCAACACGGCTGACCCCCTGGAACTATCTCCATATCCCCTGTTAGCCAATCAAAGGGTCCAGAGGGAGCCTGGGAAATGGAGGTGTCCCTCTAGTCACTCTAATACAGGCCTCCCTGGAGCCACTAGGCCTCCCTGGAGCCTGCGGGCCGCACTACTATAGGCCTAAGATCACCACAATCGGAATGAGCTTACCTCCAGGACCTGGGTTGCCGGTCGGGTGCGGTAAGCGAAGGTGACGTTCTTGAACTCCACCCTGCCTTCCAGCTGGCTGGGAGCCAAGGTCCCGTCGCTGCGCATGGTCGGCTCGCGATCTATGAATTCAAACACTTTCTCCGCGGCGCCAACTCCCTGCATCAGCCCACTGTAGACGGAGCCAATGGACTTTAGAAACAAAGAGGGGAAGGGTGTTAAAATGCGAAGAGAATCTCCTTTTTTTGAGGGGGGGGGAAACAAATATCCACAGAAACAGCCAAATTTCACCACCCCCAAAACATGTCATCCTGTTAAAAGATACTCTGCAAATGTTAGGCGGCAGCAGTCACGACCAGTGTTCCCTCTAAGCTGAGTTAGTGTGAGCCAGCTCACAGTTTTTTAGCCTCTGGCTCACACATTTTTGTCTCAGCTCAGGAAGGAGGGCTCCAGAGCGAACTAATTTATGCAGTAGCCAAATCGCTCGCTCACGACTTTAATGCCCAGCAGCTCACAAAGTAGAAGTTTTGCTCACAAGACTCCACAACTTAGAGGGAACATTACAACACACACGAGAAGAGCCCCGCTGGAGCAGACCAAAGGTCCCCAGAGCCCAGCATCCTGCTTCCCACGGTGGCAGACCCGATACAGTGGCAAAAAGGCCAAAGCCTTTCCCTGTTGTTGCCCTCTAGCAAACTGGTACCCAGAGGTAAACTGACTCTGAACATGGGAGTTCAATTTAGCCATCACAGCGAGTAAAGCCTTACATGGCCGAGGACCAGTGTTCCCTCTAAGCTGAGTCAGCGTGAGCTAGCTTACAGTTTTTTTAGCCTCCAGCTCACACCTTTTTGTCTTAGCTCGGGAAGGAGGACTCCAGAGCAAACTGATTTGTGCAGCAGCCAAATGGCTCGCTCACAACTTTAATGCCGGTAGCTCACAGAGTAGAATTTTTGCTCACAAGACTCCACAGCTTAGAGGAGGGACCATTGCGCAGGACCAGGGTGTCTAAAGGACTGTCTTCTCCCATATGTTCCTGCCTGGGAATTAATATCACAGGGAGAGGCCCTCCGGTTGTCCCATCGATCAAAGAAGTTAATCTGGTGGGCATACGAGACAGGGGCTCTTTGGTGGCAGCACCAAGAACATGGGACAGCCCTCCGAGGGAGGTGTGCTTGGCCCCCTCACTTCTGACCTTTAGGAGGCAGTTGGAGAAGGTTTTATTTAGGACCGCATTGGGTTAAGCTTGCTA
Organism: Gekko japonicus; assembly: GCF_001447785.1. Taxonomy (NCBI): domain Eukaryota; kingdom Metazoa; phylum Chordata; class Lepidosauria; order Squamata; family Gekkonidae; genus Gekko; species Gekko japonicus. Next base: position 1,846,829 of record NW_015170277.1, read on the forward strand.
GCAATCCTGATCGGTGACTTCAAATTTAATGCATTCTGTACGTATTTTACCTGTATCGTGAGCTGCCCTGATCTCTGCAAGGAAGAAAGGCAGCTAAAAATGCTTTCAACAAATTATATCCATTGGTGGACGTCTACTCCATGAATTTGCCCAAACCCACTTTAAAGCCTGTCCGAACTTGTGACTTTTCCTGTATCAGGGAGTTCCACAAGTTAATTGTGTGCTGCTTGAATACCCTTCAACAGGGGTCATTTCATAGAAAAAGAGGTGCAGGAGCTCATTAGCATAACTCATTAGCATAATGCATTAGCATAACTTATTTGCATATGCCACACACCCTGACATCACTGGAAGTGTGTCAGAAGGCAACACCCACCACTCAGGCTCCACTGGACTGTTTTGGATTGCTAGCTGTGTGTGTGTGGGGGGAATGTGCAGATCTGCCCTCGCAGAGAAGGGAGAGCTTGTACCTGAATAAAACTTGGTCTTAAAGGTGCCACTGGATTGTTTTGGACTGGGGGGGGCAGGGGGAGCTCTGCAGCTTACCTAGCTGCTTCTTGCTCTGAATGAGGGCTGCTGGGAGCAGGAGGTGGGGCTTGTTGCATATGCCCGCCCCCTGGGCTCTTCACTGCCGAAGCTCCACTCCTGTGCGCTCATGCAGGAAATGACCCCTGCCCTTCAGGTTTACAAAAGGAAATCTGAAGGGGTTACAGCAAGGGAAGTCTGTTTGATCTTGAACATGACCCAAACTTAGCGGGGGGGGGGGAGGCGTCCCTGGGTATTCCTTCTCTTGCATATCCTCTTCCACTCAGATCTGAAAAGGAGGGTTTCCTCTGCATTGTCCAAGAGAAATCAATTGGGATGTGGGGCAAATTCTTATTGCCTCTAGTGGTGTAGCGCCTACCTTCCTGAACCCCATGTCTCTGGAATCACAGAAGGTTAGAGTTGGAAGGGACCTTGCAGGTCATCTAGTCCAACCCCCTGCACTCTGCAGGAGCATAGCCGAAAGAGGGCCCTACAACATATCCGAAAGATGCGTCGTCCAGCTTCTGCTTGAAAACGTCCAGCAAAGGAGCATCCACCACCTCCTGAGGCAGTCTGGTACCAGACTACTTCTTGGCTCAATTTCCAGACATAAATACTTTTTTTTTTTATGTTTTAAAAAATCTATTGCCTAAAGTTTTTCCTGACCATCGGAGGCATAGGACTCCCCCTCTTCAAGTCGTTAAGTATTCTGTTTCATTGATAGTGTACAGTTACAGACTGCAGTGAGGCAATCTTTAAACACTGCTCATTCATAAATTATTCTTAACGGGAAGACACTTCACATATTGCTTCACAGCACATCACGGGTATATTGGAGGCTTAAACTGGTTTAAACTGAGATGTCAGCTCCAGACCTCGAGATTTATTCTCCAGCGCTGTGTTACCGGAGAATGATGGAGAATTTGAGAGAACTGGAACTCCACGGAGATCTGATACAACAGTTTCTGACGGAACGCAGATGCTTGTGGGTTGAGGATACTTGCCTCCATGCAGTCTCCCAAGACGAATTCATAAATAATGAAGGATATCAGGTTCCCGCTGGTCATCCGGTCAGAGATCACCAGGTGGCCGCCGTAGTATAGGATGCTCACTTGGACGATGAGGAGCGTCAGCTGAGAAAAAAGATGCAGACGTTCAGGCTCAAAGAGGACTGTGGGGTTCCTGGACAAAAGAATGCCCTTAGAACAGCAATGACATTTTCTCCTTTGAACAACAACAACAATGCTTCTAAGTTCCCGGCAGCTAATGAGTTGAAACAGGCAAGATCTGGGCACACCCGAAGGGCTGGTTTGAGCAGAAACACTTGACGGAGCACCTTCCCTATCAGGAAAGGGTGAAGAGCCTGGGACTTCTCAGGTTAGAAAGGAGATGACTAAGGGAGGGGGGGACATGGTAGAGGTTTATGAAATTATGCCTGGGGTGGAGAGAGTTGACAAAGAGAACGTTTTGTCCCTCTCCCAAAATACTAGAACTCAAGGGCTCCTAATGAAGCTGATAGGCAGTAGATTCAGGATGGACGAAAGGAAATACCTCTTTACATAAAGGTAAAGGTAAAGGTTCCCTTTCTCGAAAGCCAGTCAAATCCGACTCTAGGATTGCGGTGCTCATCTCCGTTTCCAAGCCGAAGAGCCAGCGCTGTCCGGAGACGTTTCCATGGTCATGTGGCCGGCATGACTAAACACCAAGGTGCACGGAACGCTGTTACCTTCCCACCGAAGTGGTACCTATTTATCTACTTGCAATTTCTTGCTTTCGAACTGCTAGGTTGGCAGGAGCTGAGGCCAGAGACGGGAGCTCACTCCGTCATGCGGCAACTCGGGTCTCGAACTGCTGAACTGCTGACCTTCCACAGCCTGCAGTTCAGCGTCTTAACCACTTGAGCCACCGCAGCTCCTCTTTACATAGAGAGTGATTAAAAGTGTTGAATTTGCTGCCAGAGGATGTAGTGATGGCCACAGGAATCAAGCAATTTTAAAAAGGGATTAGACAGATTAATGGAGGATAAATCTATCAATGGCTATATCAATGGCTACTAGCCATGGTGACTGAGGGGAGCCTCCACATTCAGAGGCACTAATCCTCTGAATCTCACAGCCAGGAGGCAACATCAGGGGAAGGCCTCAGCCTCTCTGCCCTGTTGTTGGCCATCCAGAGGAACCACTTGGCCACTGTGTGAGACAGGATGCTGGACTAGATGGACCACTGGTCTGATCCATCAGGGCTCTTCTGATGTTCTTATCAGGGGAAGGCCTCACCCTCTAGGCCTTGTTGTTGGCCATCCAGAGGAACTGGTTGACTGCTGTATGAGACAGAATGCTGGACTAGATGAACTATTGGTCTGATACAGCAGGGCTTTTCTTATGTTCTTATGATGTGGGGCAGGGATATCAATTAATTAATGCAGTACTTTGATATACAAAATTGATGCTGTGGATAATGTTTTGACAGCTCATTTAATCTAACTGTACTTAATCTAATGTATTTAGAAAAAAATCCCTAGAATTAGGGCCGAATTAAAACTATTTTGGAAGCAAAAAGATGCAAGATACGTACTTTGAGCTGCAGCAGAAGTGTGTATATTTCATTGCGCACAAACCTGGTAGTGTTCTTTGAGGGGGTGAACAAACATGTGGACAAGGGGGATCCAACAGATATTGTTTACCTTGACTTCCAGAAAGCTTTTGATAAAGTTCCTCATCAAAGGCTTCTATGTAACCACACCTTAAAAAGGATATTATAGCTTTGGAAAAAGTGCAGAAAAGGGCAACTCGAATGATAAATGGGTTGGAACACTTTCCCTATGAGGAAACGTTAAAGTGCTTGGGGCTCTTTAGCTTGGAGAAACGACGACTGAGGGGTGACATGATTGAGGTTTATAAGATTATGCATGGGGTAGAGCAGGTAGAGAAAGAGGTACTTTTCTCCCTTTCTCACAATACAAGAACTCGTGGGCACTCAATGAAATTGCTGAGCAGTTGGGTGAGAACGGATAAAAGGAAGTCCTTCTTCACCCAAAGAGTGATGAACACATGGAATTCACTGCCACAGGAAGTGGTGGCGGCTACAAGCATGGATGGCTTCAAAAGGGAATTAGATAAGCATATGGAGCAGAGGTCCATCAGTGGCTATTAGCCACAAGGTATAGATAGGGGCTCTGGGGCAAGTGATGCTCTGTCATCTTGGTGCTTGGGGGGGGGTCAACAGGGGGAGGGCTTCTAATGTCCTGGCCCCACTGGGGGACCTCCTGATGGCACCTGGTATTTTTGGCCACTGTGTGACAGAGTGTTGGACTGGATGGGCCTTTGGCCTGATCCAACATTGGCGTCTCTTATGTTCTTATGTTAACTCCCTATCCAGGATCAAATGTGAGGCAAAGCAATAGTATTGCACGAACCTGGATTATCCACAATATTTATGAAGGGGCACCAAGGAATGGGGGGACAGAACTTCCACCTACCCCATTGGACCAGACATAGTAGGTGTATGCTAGGGCCTCCTTTTTGTTGAGCTTGTAGACTTGCTGCAGTTTGTCCCGATAGACGTTGGCCTCCACCTCCTCATTGGCAAAGCTGCGGACGGTCTTCATGGCGGAAATGGTCTCCTCGGCAGTGTTGTTGGCTTTTGCTAGAGCGTTCTGAACTTCCTTGGAAAGTTTCTGAAGGAGGAAACAGAGGGGAGAGGGGGGAAACACGTGGGTGAAGGCTGTTGAGGAACCAAGGCGTGGTATGATCCTATTTTGGTGTCCCTCAAGCCTTTTGCAACAGTGTTTGAGAGACACCTACAAGTCCCTGCCACTGGATACACACACTTTGTGTACACTTTTGAAGAGTGCAATTCTTTAGAAGAGACCCGGAAGTCCAGTGACCCACCAAGAAGGTGTCCACAGCCACCTATATTACAACGGCTGGAGAATTAATCTTTTGTTTTGCATGCTGTATTTAGGGAGGGATGCTGGCAAAGAGAAAAGCTGTGAAGCAGTTCAGGGACAAAAACCAAAAGTCACATGCAGTGCCCCCTCTAAGCTGTGGAGTCCTGTGAGCAAAAATTCTACTTTCTGAGCTACCGGCATTAAAGTTGTGAGTGAGTGATTTGGCGGCTGCATACATTAGTTTGCTCCGGAGCCATCCTTCCTGAGCTAAGACAAAAATCTTTGAGCCAGAGGCTAAAAAACTGTGTGCTAGCTCACACTAGCTCAGCTTATAGGGAATACTGATCACATGAGATAAAGGAAGAAACATGCATGTTGAGGCAGAGTGGGATAAAAATAAGAGAACACTTGGGGTGGGATATTTTTCTATTTCACAACTGCTGCTACACACACACACACACACACACACACAGACAATGTTCTTTGAGTCTGAAAAAATGGTGGTCGTTTTATCTCTATAGCAACATTACGCTATTGCGATATAGCTCCTACTGATTTTAAAAAAAACCTGACCAAAAGCCCGACAGTGGTGGGGGAGGTCAAATGGTGGGCACAAGACGAAATGGAGAGAAAACGGCACTGGATGTGGGTAGAAATCCACCCCTTCCCTTCCGTACTGTGACCAAACCTGCTCAGAGTACAATTTTCCAGGAAAAGCTGTACCAAAGCGGGACTGGAAAAAGCCACAGCGGAGCATGGGAAAAGCCGGAAGGTGGACGACTGATGTCATGCAGAAGTGCAAAAGAAAACTGCAGCTTTATTGGGGGGGGGAGCAGCCAAGGACCAGCCCATGTGGAGCCGTTCTGGCCGTTCTGTTGGACGTTTATCACTGCGCTGGGGGTTTCCCTGTGTGCCGAACAGCAAGGGGGTGGGGTGGGAAAGGAGCAAAGCCTTAAGAAGGTCAATGAAGCGTGTGTCTCCCACAGACCTCGATTTAGCATAAACCTGCCTCATTCTCCCGAGTCCCATTCTCCGCCGGATTAAATCGAGCCATGGCAGGGAGCCAAGAAATTGCTGCTGGCAGGAATCCAGGCATTCAGTGACTCAACCCTCACAGAGCGCCTGTGTGGCGGTAGTATTGTGCAGGTCAGGCTCTCGCCTCCACAGAGTGAGATCGAGCCCAGAGGAGCATGAAGGATGTGGCAGAACAGGAAATGTGGCCTGACTAACAGCGGCCCTGGGGCATGATACGGGTGTCCGACTTGAGGGCTACGGGCTTACGCAGAGGTGAGCGATACAAAACCAGCCAGCTGACAAACCGTGATGGCTCAGCCAGGCCTGCAGATGCCCCAACAGGTATTACGAGTTCGAGTTCGAGAGAGAGAGAGAGAGAGAGAGGTGGAAGGAAATAGGGCGTGGAACTGCAGGCATTACATGGAGGAGAGAAACTCCAAACTTATCCCAGGCTGGGGGGCGGGAATAGTAAATCCTCTATTATCACTCCCTGTTTAACTGTTAAGAGTACCAGGAAATGAGCACTGAGTTCAACTGAAACAGCTGATCCCGGGGCTGAAGGAAAGCCCAACAAGATTCGCCAGGAACACTGTCACCTAGGTATTTTCCCCATGGAAAGTTAAACAAGTGGGAAAAAGCATACAAGAGAGATTCTGCTCCAAGGATCTTACAATCTCCATTTCAGCATGAATGTGTAACTGTGATAGAGTACTTCTGGAGTGTTCAGAGCAGTTCCTCTCTATTATCTTAATTGTCCTGATTACAATCCTGTTAGGTAGGTTCTAATATGAGACTGGATGATCACGAGTCCAGTCATATGCACGGCTGACAATATTAATACCTTGCTGACAGAGGGAACAGTTCCCACAGTCGTAAAGAAGCCATGGCATGCCCTGACCTGGATAGCCCAGCCAAGCCCAATCTCGTCAGATCTCGGAAGCTAAGCAGGGTCGACTCTGGCAAGTACTTGGATGGGAGGACTCCTTGGAATACCAGCGGTCGGAAGCAGTGCCCCCTCTAACCTGTGGAGTCTTGTGAGCAAAAATTGTACTTTGTGAGCTACTGGCATTAAAGTTGTGAGCGAGCGATTTGGCTGCTGCGTAAATCAGTTTGCTCTGGAGCCCTGCTTCCTAAGCGAAGACAAACGTGTGTGAGCCGGAGGCTAAAAACCTGTGAGCTAGCTCACACTAACTCAGCTTAGAGGGAACACTGGTTGGGAGGCAGGGGCAGGCTTTATTCGGCCACCTCTCTGAATATCCTCCAGGCCCCCAGCAGGGGTCAGTCACCAGAGGTTGCCATGACTACCAGGTACACACACACTCACATATAAAAAACCTCCAAAAATACCCCCAAAAAGACTCCATAGCATGACCTCTCTTGAAACAGTCCTGCTGTACGCTGCATTGGTCAGGCTGCACCTGGAGTATTGTGTGCAGTTCTGGAGGCCCTGCTTCAAAAAGGATGTGGACAGAATGGAGCGGGTGCAGAAGAGAGCGATGAGGACGATCGGGGTGGGGGGTGGAGACCAAGAAGCCCTGCGAGGAAAGACTGAGGGACCTGGGAATGTTCAGTCTGGAGAAGAGGAGGTTGAGAGGGGACAGGATGGCTCTCTTGAAGTATTTGAAGGGCTGTCACTTACAGGAGGGCGGGGAGCTGTTCCTGCTGGCAGCGGAGGAGAGGACTCACAAGAATGGGTTTAAATTAAGGGCAGGAAGGCACCGGCTGGAACTTAGGAAAAACTTTTTCGCAGTCAGAGTTGTGCCACAGTGGAAATGGCTGCCGATGGAGGTGGTGAGCTCCCCCTCACCGGCAGTCTTCAAGCAGCGGCCGGACAAGCCCTTGTCAGGGATGCTCTAGGGCTGATCTGGCATTGAGCAGGTGACTGGACTCGATGGCCTGTCTGGCCCCTTCCAACTCTGTGGTTCTGTGATTCCATGATTCTGTGAAATATGAGGCCCTTTGTGCTGCTAATCTTGACGACTTGAGGCCAGGGTTGCCAAAAGTGGGAATGGGGGCGGGGGGGGATTCCAGGGTCCCCGGTCACTCTGGGGCCAACGGAACTGGGCAAGTCCTGTGATTTACTTTCCTACAATGTTTGGCTGATTCACCGACCACAACCCCATCCTGAAGATGCCTGTCCTAGGGGCCACAGTGGCACAGGCCCTGGAAACTGCCACACTCTGCATGGGGCTGCCTTTGGAAATTTCTGGAAAATCCAAGTCTTTCAAACTGCGGCTGCTATCTGGGGGAAGAGTCGCCTCAGCAAGTTGCATTGTTTGTAGCTCAGGTTCACTGGCTCTTTGCCCACTTCAAGGAGCTGCTTTTGACTCTTAAATCCCTGAACGATTTGAGAGAGGGTTGCTGAGCGCCTTTGTGTGGTGGGAAGGATCACCCCCAGCCCTGCTTCCTAGACTGGTGGGAGAAAGGTCCGGGGGTCGGAATGCTACTGTGTAATGCTACATCCAGCCGAATTCCTAGATTTCAGAAGAGGAGATTGGATTTATAACCCGCCCTTCACTCGGAGTCTCAGAGCGGCTTACAAACTCCTTTCCCTTCCCCTCCCCACAACAGACACCCTGTGAGGTCGGTGGGGCTGAGAGAGCTCTGAGAGAACTGCTCTTGAGAGAACAGCTCTGACAGAACTACGGCTTACCCAAGGTCATCCAGCAGCTGCGAGTGGAGGAGTGGGGAATCAAACCCGGTTCTCCCAGATTAGAGTCTGCGCACTTAACCACTACATGAAAGAGTAGTTAACCAAAGTGAGATAAATGTGTCAGGTGACGCTCTGGCATTTTCGGGGATGGCCAGGGGATCACTTGACATGCTTACTTCACATCCAGGTTTTCAGCTGGATGTGACATCACGCATTGCAAAAAAAATCTGGACACACACGACCCAATCAGTTGAACAAGTGTAAAGCCAACAGTCGTGATAGTCTGACCCACAATCAAACAGTCATAAGACTTATAAAGAATGCTGTTTATGTATTGCAATCTAAAGCACTATAACATGATACACAACGTCGTCTCCGGATTACATAACAACGTTTCAAAAAAAATGGATCTTCTTCAGGAGATATTATAGTGGTGCCAAAACTCTCAATTTCATAAATGTTAGACAACAAGTTTTAAGAATATTAAATTCAGATAGGACGCTGATCTCAATTAACATTCAGGCTCAAAATATGCTGCTATGTTTCTACTGGATTCCGGGCTTTAGATTGCAAGACATAAACAGCATTCTTTATAAGTCTTATGACTGTTTGATTGTGGGTCAGACTATCACGACTGTTGGCTTTATACTTGTTTAACATCACGCATTGTGCCATATCATTTCCAGCCCGGGCCCTGACCCTTAAGTTCCTGGGGATGCCAGCCACCTGCCTGACATCCCACGTTTGAGATGAGGATATCTGAAGGACTGCTCCTTCCAGCACAACCCTACCTAAACCCTGGGGCCACGACCTTCAGAAGCTTAGTAAGTGTCCGCTAAGACGGGGCCTTTGTGGTGGCGGCAGCATCTAACGTATGGAAGTCCCTTTCTCATAGGCACGTTGGGCACCATCCCTTCTTTAGGAAGATAGTGAAGACCATACTTCCCCGTTGGGCTTTTTGTTCTGTTAGGGTGACGATGAGCTGGAGGTATCATGGTAGTTGAGTTGGCTCTCTTTCTGTTACTTGGGCTGATGCAAATCTCTTTGATATTTTATCTGGGAGATAAACCTGGGAGAACCGGGTTTGGATTCCCCACTCCTCCACATGCAGCTGCTGGTGTGACCTTGGGTCAGTGACACGTTCTCTCAGAGCTGTTCTCTTCAGGGCAGTCCTCAAGAGAGCTCTCTCAGCCCCACCTGCCTCACAGGCTGTCTGTTGTGGGGAGGGGAAGGGAAAGGAGATTGTGAGCCGCTCTGAGACTCCTTCGGGTAGTGAAGGGCGGGGTAGAAATCCAATCTCTTCTCTTCTTTATGTCGTAGCCCTGAGCTGGATGGCCTAGGCTAGCCCGGTCTCATCAGATCTCAAAAGCTAAGCAGGGTCACCCCTGGTTAGGATGGGAGACCACCAAGGAAGTCCAGGGTCGCAGCGCAGAGGCAGGCAATGGCAAACCACCTCTGTCCATCTCTTGCCTTGGAAACCGTACTGAGTCACCGTAAATCAGCTGTGACCAGTGTTCCCTCACAGCTGAGTGAGTGTGAGCTGGCTCACAGTTTTTTAGCCTCCGTCTCGCACATTTTTGTCTTCGCTCAGGAAGGAGGGCTCCAGAGCAAACTAATTGATGCAGCAGCCAAATCGCTGGCTCACAACTTTAATGCCGGCAGCTCACCAAGTAGGATTTCTGCTCACAAGACTCGACAGCTTAGAGGGAGCATTGGCTCTGACTAGTTCCTTCAGGATTACTAGTTTACAGCGCTGTTCCCTTTGGACCTTCCCCCTTGTAACTCTATCTTGTAACTGAAATCTTATTCTATTGCAAGTTGCTTTAAGGGGGGGAAAAGAACACAGACTATCATGACGAGCAAAGAAATTATCCTCCTATTCCAGTGAGGGGGACTGAAGGAACACTGGGATGCCAAAGGCTCTCTCTAGAATTTCTGACAGAATTTGACACTTGGGGCTAGGGAATTCCTGGATCATAGTTCACACCGGCATCTGTTCCTGTTTCCCTCTCAAGAGGGGAAAAGAAAAGGTAACAAGAAATTAACAGGGACCAGCGAACTTGAGAATCCCCCTTGGGGCTGGTGACGAATCTGCCACAGAATGGAACAGCCCCGTGACAGAGTTGGCAGATATTTGTTTACTTCACTTATATCCCACCTTCCTCCCTAGTGAGGACCCCAAAGGTATTCTCCCCTCCTCCATTTCATCCTCGCAAGAACAGGACAGGCAAAAGGAAATACCACTTTACACAGAGAGTGATTATAATGTAGAATTCACTGCCAGAGGATGTAGTGATGGCCACAGGAATATACAGCTTTAAAAGGGGATTTGATAGATTCACAGAGGACAGATCTATCAGTGGCTACTAGCCATGGTGACTGAGGGGAAACCTCCACATTCAGAGGGACTCAACCTCTGAATCCTCAAGCCAGGAGGCAACATCAGGGGAAGGCCTCGGCCTCTGTGCCCTGTTGTTAGCCCTCCAGATGAACTGGTTGGCCACTATGTGAGACAGGATGTTGGACTAGATGGACCCTCACTGGTCTGATCCAGCAGGACTCTTCTTACATTCTTATGAAGGCCTCGGCCTCTATTCCCTGTTGTCAGCCCTCCAGAGGAACTGGTTGGCCACTGTGTGAGACAGGATGTTACAGGACTACATGGACCCTCACTGGTCTGATCCAGCAGGACTCTTCTTACATTCTTATGAAGGCCTCGGCATCTATTCCCTGTTGTCAGCCCTCCAGAGGAACTGATTGGCCCCTGTGTGAGACGGGATGCTGGACTAGATGGACCCCTCACTGGTCTGATCAAGCAGGTCAGGTTATGTTCTTAACCCTGTGAGGTGGTTTAGGCTGAAAGTGTGTCACGGGCCCAAGCTTCCATGGCAGAGGGGGACGGATTTGAACCCAGGTCTGAAAAAGTGAGGAGCACCTCATGAAAGCTCATACCCCACCACATATTTTGTTAGTCTTTAAGGTGCTACTGGACTCTTGGTCTTTTCTACGACACCACACTGGCTCACTCGATTGGGGAAAACAGAACCTTTGAACCTCCTTCTTCAGAGGACGTCTGTTCCTTTAAGCCATGATGAGAGGAAAAGACGATTCTTGGCTGCCTAACATCCTACCTACTCTAGTGAGCAAGACTGCACCTCTGCCCACAGCTGAGTAGAAGACTGAGACTGTGGGCCTCTACACCAGCATGATGAAAGCATTTCCCCTCCGCTCTAATCCAGTGGATTACAATACGTACTGTATCTCTGAACACTTTACAGGCCTCCTTTACAACGCCCTTCCCACCTTATGACTGGGATATAAAGACTCAATATCGCCATTCCTATTCATATCTGATGAAGGGAGCTTTGACTCTCAAAAGCTCATATTCTGTCAATCTTGTTGGTCTCCAAGCAGGCCCGTAGCCAGGATTTTGAGGCTTGTGGGGCAAATTTTTAGCTGTCAGCCATTTCAAATGACAGTTCTCAGCAGCTGCAAGTTAATCACTTCTGCCAGGCTAAACAGCAATCCTGATAAAAAGATGGGGGGGGGGGGCTGATGACTTCTATAGTAAAGAAAGCTAACAGTTAGGCAGAAGAACTCTCTTAAAGGAGACCAGTTTCTTGACACAGAGTTAGAAGGGATCCTAGAGGTCCCCTACGCCAACCCCCTTGGCTCAGTGCGTGAATTAGTCAGCTACAGCACCCCACTCTGCTTAAAGGAGTGCACGCCTTTTAAAAAAATGTTTAAAAATGATTGGGGGAAAAACATTTACAGGAGAAATTTTTGTGGGGTCGTGCCTTCAAAAAGGGGGCGGAGCCCCCCCAAACCCCACCGTAGCAACAGGCCTGTCTCTAAGGTGCTACTGGAACACACCAACCTCTGAATCTGTGCCACCTCTAAACCCAGTCTAATTTCTTGTCCCTAAACCAGCCCTGCTAGCTATTCTAGATACACGGGCACTAGTTTCCTTCAGAGAGGAGGACAAGACTCTTTGCACACGTTCAGGGACACCGTACTTTATTACACAACCAACAACAGAACTTTTGCACGAGAACAAGCTCCGAGGCGAAGCTCTGGGTACCCACCTTGTAGTATTTTCCATAAAGATCAGACATGAGCATGACGATAGGGAAGCCCATGAAGGTCACCAGGGAGAGCTGCCAGGACAGGCTGAACATGAAGACAATGACCCCCGTGGCCTTCACCATGTTCCGCAGGAAGATGTTGATGTTCTGCGAGACCAGGTCGCTCACGATGGTGGTGTCCGAGGTGAGTCGTGAAATAATGTCGCCTGCAAGAGACTCAGTCTGTTTAGAAAACTTGCTCGGGGCAGATCGCAAAGTAAAACATGATGAATCACCTAGCCGTGGGAAAGGAGAAATCTATTGTCCTGGTGACTAAAAGTAAAGCAGGTCCCGGGCAAGTCTCAAGGGGAAGAGCATGCTAAAGGCAAGGTGCCACCACTGAAAAGGCCCCGTTGTCACCTGCCTTGCCTCTGCAGGTGAGGGACAGAGAGGGAACAAGTGGCAAGGAGGATCTTAACTGACAGGCTGGACGAGTGCAGGAACAGGTGGTCACTCAAGGATCCTGGCCCCAAGCCACCCAGGGCCTTAAAGGCATGAGCCAGGATCAGTGTTCCCTCTAAGCTGAGTTAGTGTGAGCTAGCTCACAGTTTTTTAGCCTCCAGCTCACACATTTTTGTCTCAGCTCAGGAAGGACGTCTCCAGAGCAAGCTCATTGATGCAGCCAAATCGCTTGCTCACCACTTTAATGCCAGTAGCTCACAAAGTAGAGCTTTTGCTCACAAGACTCCACAGCTTAGAGGGAACATTGGATTATGAATTGTGCTCAGAAACAGACAGGGACAGCAGAATGGGAACCAGGCCCGTAACTACAGTGGGGCATTTCAGGGCCCTGCCCCCTCAACAAAAAGCCCCGCCCCACCATAGCCATGCCAGAAACTTTATTTTGGACCATGACCTAGGTGATACTGGGCTAACAGAAAGGGGGATTTTGTTGGAGATGTATTGAAGGTGCCCTTCTAAGCTTCCTTGCCCTGTGGAAGGGGACTTCTGAAGGCATTTAAATGCCTGAAAGCAAATAAAGGCCCTCTGAGCTGTTTTTTCCCCTAGGAACTGACGTGCTCGCTGCCCTGTCCCTGGAAAGGAAGGGCTAGAAATAAGCTCGGAGCCTCCCCCTTTAAAGACAGGCCTTCAGATTAATCTAATTAACTGTAACCTGCGGGTGCCGCAAGACGGAGTGAGCTCCCGTCTCTAGTTCCAGCTCCTGCCAACCTAGCAGTTCGAAAGCAAGAAATTGCAAGGAGATAAATAGGGACCACTTCAGTGGGAAGGTAACAGCGTTCCGTGCGCCTCGGTGTTTAGTCATGCCGGCCACATGACCACGGAAACGTCTTCGGACAGCGCTGGCTCTTCGGCTTGGAAACGGAGATGAGCACCGCAACCCTAGAGTCGGATTCGACTGGCTTTCGAGCGAGGGAACCTTTACCTTTAACTGCCCCCTTATAAATTTAAACGCCCCCCGAACAAAAAAAATCCTGGCTACGGGCCAATCAGCCCTTCATCTTAGGGGTGGGGCTGCTCTAAATTCCCACTCCACCCTTGAAGCGATGTGCGCTGGACTGACATCGGCAGTTTTTAAGATCACCCGCTCATGCCTTCCTCTGGATGTCCCCAACAAAACAGAGCTGTTCCGCCAGGCTTACGGCTGAGGTAGGGGTGGCCTCCATCTTAGACTGGCTGCTCCTCCATCCCCCCCTTTTTGTCTGTTATTTCTCCAGGTGATCAGTAATGAGATTTTACTCTCCCCCCCTAGATAGGGGATGCCAGGTGGCACCCTATCTTTTTAGGCACCACCTCTTCGTGTCAATATTATGGTAAAAACTGTTATAATTACTTAACGTTTGTATTTATTGTGTTATGGATTCTGTTGTTACCCACCCTGAGCCCTGTTGGACAGGGGAGGGGGGGCTATAAATCCAATAAATAAATAAGTAAAATTTCAGAAGCAAGGGAACAAAGCCTTCTCTATTGCCCCGACAGAAATGAAGCTGCCTGATACTGAATTGGACTACCAGTAATGTTTGCTGGAAGCAGTGCGGTCAGATAGGGACATACTATCATTGCTGGTGGGGCTGTCTAGGAATACAATCCTTTTGGAGAAGTGTGATATCTCAGATAAATGAGATAACCAGGCAGACATTACCATGCAATCCGGAAGTGGTGCTGTTAAATCTCTGGAAAGATTCGAGTACAGGGGGCAGTAAGGAACTTATTTCAACGTTATTAGCTGCAGCCAGGTTAACAATAGCAGCGGCTTGGAAATCTCCTTATCTCCCTACAATTTCAAAATGGCAACATGGCAAGAGAAAATTTGGGATCAGTTTATAATGGCAAAAATTACAGACTCCCTGATGAGAGCGAATAACAGTAACGCCCCAAATTTGTTAGGACTTGGGCCCCTGTGCTAGACTACATGGTAACGAAGGATATTCTTCCTGCTAAGCAGATCTATCATAAATGGTTATATCAGGGGTCATTTCGTAGAAAAAGAGCTAGGGGAACTCATTAGCATAACTCATTAGCATATGCCACACCCCCTGACATCAGGGGCCCGGCGGTGGACCTGCAAGGCCAGTGGGAGTGCAAGGAAGCCCCGCCAAGGCCCTCCCTGGCCCCAGGCAGGCAGGAGTGGGGAGAGGTGGGGAGGAAGCAACTTACCCTCCCTCTTCTCCTGCCTCCTCCTGGCTGAATGAGGGCTGGAAGCGGGGCAGCCGGAAGCAGGGGGCGGGGCTTCGTCATGTGCATTATCCTTATTAATTTAGAATCATAAAGTATTTGATGTATGTAATGTTAATGTTATTAATAAAAACAATAAAAACTTATTTATTTATTTTTTAAAAAGACAGTGCTGTTTACTCAGACTGGCAGTGGCTCTCCAGGGTCTCAGGCAGAGGTCTTTCCCATCACCTACCACCTGGTACTTTTAACTGGAGATGCCGGGGATCAAACATGGGACCTTCTGCATGCCAAGCAGAAGCTCTACCACTGGGCCATGGCCCCTCTCTTTAACAAGAACACAAACAGTTGCACCAGTCCATTGGTCAGTCTTGTCTACTCAGACTGGCAGCGGCTCTCCAGGGTCTCAAGCGGAGCTCTTTCACGTCACCTACAACCTGGTCCTTTCAACTGGAGATGCCAGGGTTGAACCTGAGATCTTCTCTTCCACTGAGCCACAGACCACAGTGGAATGTCCACTGTAGGGATATTTGTCAGGCGCTTACTTTACTAGCCAAGACTTTCCCCCCTCATTTACCGAGGTCTTTGGTAGGTGATGACTCTGCAGTGAGTGGACTTCTGTTGCCAAGATCTGGACCGATGAACTGATTTTGTTGCCGAGAGGGAGGCTTTCCTGCTCTGATTTCAACAGACTGTTTTCAATTTGACCCTAAGCCAGAGTAGGAGCGCCAATGGCTTTTGTGGGGCCTTCTGGTCAGATGGGAGCTCGCTGCCAGAAACCTCAGGAGAGGAGCCAGACCACAGAGCAGATGAAATGCTCCTTCTGAGTAAACGCCCAGGCCAGGAGCCGAAGGCCCGTGTGGCCAGTTCCATGTACCCAAGGGCGATGTGGAATGGTGTTTCTGGTGCAGGAGCCTCCCACGAGGCCACATAACAAATCCCTTTTAAACCAAAGGGACTTTAAAAGAAGCTGACAACGCAGCAGGGGAGCCTGATGGGCCAAGTCGAACTTTCCCACAAGGCCGGGCCACACCCCTTGGCGAACCTCGAGCGTTTTACCAGGTCTTCCATTTTGACCACTGGAGCTGCTACATACCGTTATGGGGCAAGTACATCCACAGCCACCCACAAAAGCCTCCTGCTCCACTCACTCTGCCTTGCTGCCCCTCGCGCCTGGAATTTCCTCCTATACTGTGCCATCTCTCTCTCTCACAAACCACCTTTTGTGCAAAGCTCGCGATCCTCAGGTGGAAAGCAGGCCAAGGTAAGCAGAGATGCCTTTGCGTATAACACTAGCAACAAAGATTTGCACTTTGAGGGTTGTCGAAGTGCTTCATGTGCCTCATCTTGCAGTAATCAGAACCACCCTAGAAGGTGTGCGTGTATTATAATTTCTAATTGCAGATGAAAGTCTTGCGGCTGAGCGGATGACCTGCCAAAGAATCACAGAATCACAGAGTTGGAAGGGACCTCCAGGGTCATCTAGTCCAACCCCCCGCACAATGCAGGAAATTCACAAATACCTCCCCGAGACCAGCCAGAGAGTTCCCGGAAGAGGCAAAATTCGAACTGGGGACTTCATGATTCATACCTCAGTCTCAGTCATTACACTACACCTGCTCTCATAGCCACCCCTTTATCATGTTTCATATCATAGCCACCCCCTTATCAGCACTTTATCATGTTATTATATTTATGGTTTTAAGAACGCTGTGTATTAATGGATATTATATTTTTTATTATATTGTCATAGTAAAAATAAAGGTTCCCTTGCTCGAAAGCCAGTCGAATCCGACTCTAGGGTTGCGGTGCTCATCTCCGTTTCAAAGCCAAAGAGCCAGCGCTGTCCGAAGATGTTTCCGTGGTCATGTGGCCACCATGACTAAACACTAAGGTGCACGGAACGCTGTTACCTTCCCACCAAAGTGGTACCTATTTATCTCCTTGCAATTTCTTGCTTTCGAACTGCTAGGTTGGCAGGAGCTGGAACTAGAGATGGGAGCTCACTCAGTCTTGCGGCACCCGGGTCTCGAACTGCTGAACTACTGACCTTCCACAGCCTGCAGTTCAGCATCTTAACCACTTGAGTCACCGCAGCTCCATATTGTCATATTATACTGTTTTATATTGTTTTATGTAAGCTGCCCTGAGCCAGCCTTGGCCGGGAGGGCGGGGTAAAAATCTGATAAATAAATAAATTCTCTCTTTCTCTTGTCTTCAGACTATCAACATTAAGACTGTAAGCTCCTTGGGGCAGGGAGGTTGTCTTTCTTTTCTTTTTTTGCTCCTGTTGCTCTCCAGAGAGCTAAAATGGCACATTATCTTCATCATAATCTATTTTCAGTGTTTCTTTTTTTTAGGGGGGGGGAAGTATGCATGTAAAGAGTATTTTTCCAACCCTCCCTGAGAAACCTGTGACTTCTAGTTCGGTTTTAGCCACAAACCTTCCAGGCAGGGCTGGGGGGGGGGAAATATTCCAAATGCTAGGAGGAAAACAACATTCCCTGAAATGAAGGATAAATTCACAGAGTCAAGATGCTGCAAGCTTTGTACGTGGCTGAAAAAAAAATGCTTTTATATAGATCTCAAACGTCATAAATTATATTCATTTCACTTTTTTTTTTAGGGGCCACTGACATCCTGGAAACCGAGGAGATCAGGCGGCAGGGTTTTAAGAACTTTAGCCCTGGGTACCTTTGAGCCTAAGGTGGCCTCTGTTTTCCATCTGTAAAATGGGAATAATGACCTAGCTCACAAGGTTGCAGAAGTACTGAAACCTGTTCTAAATGCAGGAGATATTGATAAACGGTCTGAAAAAGGCCTGGAGCCCTCCATGTTCGGTGGAGAAGAAGGAGAAGAAGAAGAGGAAGAGATTGGATTTATACCCCGCCCTTCACTACCCAAAGGAGTCTCAGAGCGGCTTACAGTCTCCTTTCCCTTCCCCTCCCCACAACAGACGCCCTGTGAGGTAGGTGGGGCTGAGAGAGCTCTTGACAGAAACTGCTCTTTTTCAAGAACAGCTCTTATCAGAACTACGGCTTGCCCAAGGTCATCCAGCCAGGTTCAAGTGGAGGAGTGGGGAATCAAACCCGGCTCTCCCAGATTAGAGTCCGTGCACTTAACCACTTCACCAAACTGGCTCTCCATGTGCGGTGGAGACAGAAGCCCACCTGTGAGGTTCTCGTCGAAGAAACTCATCTCCTGCGACACCAGCGAGCGGAAGAGGCTGTTGCGCAGCCGGATGTTCAGCCTAGCGAAGACAAGCGTAAAAACGCCACCTCGGATACCTGCGGCAAATGAACTGATTGCAGATAAGAAACGTTATAGGATAGACAGACATCGACACACAATCCCTCAGTCCCGCCTGACCACACAAAAGGAAGCCTAGAGAGAAACCAAGACAGGGATTGTTAAACCGCCCATTCCCAGTGCTCGAACAGCTGGAACCTGCCAGCCCGAGAGATGCAGATTGCCTTGTCATTCCTGGAAAGCTCTGATGGCCAACAGGTAGCCCATGATCTAGATTTAGACCGTGAAGTTTTACCAGGCCTCAGCTTGTCCCTTTCAAGTTTTAAGATACACAAACAATTTGAATATAAGGTGCACACTTGAGGAAAAAAAGAATGCTATGAAGTTGTAAAGAGGAAAAGATTCCCACTCTTGAAAGTTACCTTCCTGTCTTTGTACGCAATATATGCGTTTGTGTCACATCATGCCAGAAGAAGAAGAAGAGGAGGAGGAGGAGGAGGAGGAAGAGATTGGATTTCTACCCTGTCCTTCACTACTCAAAGGAGTCTCAGAGAGGCTTACAAATTCCTTTACCTCCCCCTCCCCACAACAGACACCCTGTGAGGTAGGCGGGGCTGAGAGAGCTCTGACAAAAACTGCTCCTGAAAGAACAGCTCTGAGAGAACTTATGACTGACCCAAGGTCACACCAGCAGCTACATGTGGAGGAGTGGGGAATCAAACCCAGTTCTCCCAGATTGGAGTCCGTGCTCCTAACCACTACACCAAATAACAGACATATTCTATAGCAGGTGTCCCCAACACGGTTCCCTTCCTGCCGACACTGTTCCTGGCACCTGCCAAGTGTTGTGTGGGGACTGGTGTGGCTTTTGCCTAGAAAAGCTTCTTAACAAGCCCCCAATCCCTCCTCCCTTTAAAAGACGCCTGCCGCCAGTGGGATATGGGGGGGTAGGAGTCTCAGAGAGCAGCTTTCCCCTCCCTACAACAGGCACCCTGTGAGGTAGGCGGGGCTGAGAGAGCTCTGAGAGAAACTGCTTTTTTTTCAAGAACAGCTGTGACAGAACTATGGCTTGCCCAAGGTCATCCAGCCAGGTGCATGTGGAGGAGTGGGGAATCAAACCCGGTTCTCCCAGATTAGAGTCCACGCACTTAACCACTACACCAAACTGGCTCTCCAAAGACTTTTCTCCAAAGTGTGACACCCTGGGCTAGATTCCTCTCCTCGTGGGTGCTGAGCAGCTGTTTCCAGATCATAGTTGTATATATAGAGGGTGTTAAATTGTTAAATCAGAATGCAAAATAGTGTACATGTTTTTCAACAGATAAAAAGAATGACAAGCTTGATTTCTGGTTATCATCTGTTTGGGTTCAACTGGGGGGTGATAAATAGAACTGGAGACTGATGTACCCTAAACTGTCAGAATTCAGTCATTAGATCCCATCCAGCATGGCTGCCCACCTTGATCTATCTTCATAGACCAAATATTCACAGCAGCAATATCAGTTCTACCCCGATATTTCATACATTCTGCTGAGAGTCTATAAGGGATATATAGAGGCAGGGCTATTTTTGGGCAGGAACGCACAGGAACGGAGTTCCGGCTGGCTCCCGAGTTGGCCATGCCCAGCAGGAACTCATTAGCATAACAGGCCACACCCAACAGCAGAAACTCATTAGGATTGGCTACTTTAGGGGTGTGTGGCCTAACATGCAAAGGAGTTCCTGCTACAAAAAAGCCCTGGGTCTTGACAACAAACAAGGTAAACAGAATAAGAAGCAAAAGGTGGGTGCGGCTGGATGAGCACACTCCTGGTAACATGGGGGTGTGGCCTAATGTGCTAATGTGCTGTGCTGTCAGGGGTGTGGCCTAATATGCTAATGAGTTTCTGCTGTTGGGTGTGGCCTATTATGCTAATGAGTTCCTGCTGGGCTTTTTCTACAAAAAGAGCCCTGTATAGAGGCACACATGAATCACCCCTGGGAAAGTATGCAGGGGGATTCCAAAGAACCACATAACCTTCGCTCCAGAACTGTGTGTGGAATTATGGTTATCAAAAAAGGGCTTCTGTAAAAGCTTCCCAGGAGGCCTCTGTGCACCAGAGGGAGGAAGCCCTGTTGCTCTCTAGAAAGCACAGAGCCCCGGAAGAGTCTCATGTACCTTCAGTGTACATGATAACTCTCTGAAAGGTAAAAGTGGGGCGCAGGTACCCCAGCCTGGCGACGTTCCACAAAGGTGCGCATCCTCCAGAGTAGTCCCATACAGGACCTTTTAAAAACGTATAGACCAGGGGTGTCGAACTCATTTATTATGAGGGCCAGATCTGACATAAATGAGGCCTTGTTGGGCCGGGCCATGTATGTCATAAAATGTAATGCCAGGCAGTGGAGATATAAACTTTATAAAGGACCCAAACACAAAGGTGTTTTTTTTTGTACTTAAAATAAAAACACGCTTAAAACATTAGCTCTGTAAGCTGCAAACCTACTTTTGATTTACTGACATTCACCACAGAAATCTCATGCTCAGAGTTCTGAGTCTAGGACCCAAGTTAGAACATGAAATGACCGAGCCATTAAGAGAGCCTGGTGAAGCAAGCCATGATGCAGCAGCAGCAGCAGAACTGGAAGCAAGAGATGGCCAGTTCCACTGCAGGCCGGATGGAAGCCCTCCGGGGGCCTGATCCGGCCTCTGGGCCGCATGTTTGACACCCCTGGTTTAGACTAAACATGGAGGCCAGCGGGCCCAGCTTTGTTCCCAGGAGAAGCACAAATATGTCAGTTATTCTCACAAGGTTACCTTCCTACAGCTAGAATGGCCATGATTACCACTGCGCTGGAAAACTTGTCCATGCTCTTCTGGATGACGATTCCGTCGATGGCCCGGCCTGTGTAGAATGGCAGGAATGTTTCTCCTGTTGGTGGCAAAAAAGGCAAATTTAAGACAGAAAAGCAATAATGTTTGAAGCTAGAGACTCCCTGCTATGCTCCCAAGCTCATGTGGTTCTTCGTGGGCCACCCAATTCCTGGCCATCCCCCCCCCCATCAGTGTTCCCTCTAAGCTGAGTCAGCGCGAGCTAGCTCACAGTTTTTTAGCTTCCAGCTCACAGATTTTCGTCTTAGCTCAGGAAGGATGGCTCCAGAGCAAACTAATCCGTGCAGTAGCCAAATCACTGGCTCACAATTTCAATGCCGGTAGCTCACGAAGTAGAATTTTTGCTCACAAGACTCCACCGCTTAGAGCAGAGGTGTCGAATGCATTTGTCACGAGGGCCGGATCTGACATTAATGACACTTTGTCGGGCCGGGCCACGTGTGTCATAAAGTGTAACGCCGGGTACTGGAGACATAAACGGTATAAAGGACAGCAGCTGCTAAGCTCTGAGTAGGTGTGTCCTCACTGCAAGGCCTCATGGGCTGGTAGGGGGGTACAAAGGAAAACCCACATGGGCGGACTGGGGAGCCAGAGGTGCAGCATTGGGCAGACACTCCCATGCTATTTGACTGATGCAGACAAGGTTGTTCCACCATAGGGTTGCCAAGTCTAAAAATGTACTTACCGGGGGACTCCCGGTCCGCGGCTGGAGCACGGCGCCGCACGCACGTCACCAGGAAGTGACGTTATGACGCCGGGGGCGGGGCCACGACCATCCGAGGGAAAACCATAGAGTTTTCCCCTCGGATGACCGTGGCCCCGCCCCCAGCGTGCCTGGCGTGGTCGCATCACTTCCGGGTGATGTGCACGTCAGGGTGGGGTTTCCCGATCTGCCGGCGGCGGGGAACGGGCCTCTGGGGCGGGGGTTTCCCCACCCCCCGGGGGGACTTGGGAAGCCTATTCTGCCATGCTGAAGCCACTACCTGAGTGTCTCCGCCCACTCCCCCCAAGCAGTCTCCTGTTCCCTCCCTTGCAGTAGTTTCTCGCGGGCTTCATAAGAGCCCAGATGGGCCAGTTCTGGCCCCTGGGCCTTATGTTTGACACCGCTGGCTTAGAGGGAGCATTGCCCCCCTTCCAAATGGGAGAATCTGGGGGGACAAGAAATGTTGACTGTGTAAACCTCTCTCATTTTGTCGAACAGCCGGCACAGGAGAGCCATAGAAAAATGATCCTTCCAATTCAATTAATTAAAACAAAGTCAGAATGTGGAACCAAGCTGAAAGAAAGCGTAACATGGCATATTCAAGATCCAGGTGGGGTCGCCGCGCTGGTCTGAAGCAACAGAACAAAGTTGGAGTCCAGTGGCACCTTTAAGCCCAGCAAAGTTGAATTCTGGGTATGAGCTTTTGCGTGCATGCTTATACCCAGAATTGAACTTTGCTGGTCTTAAAGGTGCCACTGGACTCCAACTTTGTTCTGTTGCTTCAGGCCAACGCGGCTCTCCCCCTGAAACAAGGTTGAACCATGGGTAAGGATTATGTTGGAACTAATGTAGCACTGGCTAGTGTTAACCATGGTTAAGTCTAATTCTAACTTGTGGTGAACCAAGATCTGTAGACTCACGAAAGCTCATAAGGTAAAGGTAAAGGTTCCCTTACTCGAAAGCCAGTCGAATCCGACTCTAGGGTTGCGGTGCTCATCTCCGTTTCCAAGCCGAAGAGCCAGCGCTGTCCGAAGACGTTTCTGTGGTCATGTGGCCGGCATGACTAAACACCAAGGCACACGGAACGCTGTTACCTTCCCACTGAAGTGGTCCCTATTTATCGACTTGCAATTTCTTGTGGCAGGAGCTGGAACTAGAGATGGCAGCTCACTCCGTCATGCGGCACCCGGGTCTCGAAGTGCTGAACTACTGACCTTCCACAGCCTGTAGTTCAGTGTCTTAACCATTTGAGCCACCGCAGCTCCTTCACGAAAGCTCATACCCTGCCACAAATTAGTCTTAGGGAAGGAGACGATAGAATGTACTAGACACAGTAGTCTTTAAAATTAGTTTGCTCTGGAGCCATCCTGAAGCTAAGACAATAATGTGTGAGCTGGAGGCTAAAAAACTGTGAGCCAGTTCACACTAACTCAGCTTAGAGGGAACACTGGTCCTAAGGACATTTCATAGAGAATCCGAGTCCAAAGGGGTCTTACAGGTCATCTTGTCCAGCCCCCATCTCGATCCCTGACGGAGGGCTGCTCAGCCTCTGCATAGGAAGGAGAAGAGGAGATTGGATTTATATCCCCACCCTTCACTACCCGAAGGAGTCTCAGAGCGGCTTACAATCTCCTTTCCCTTCCCCTCCCCACAACAGACACCCTGATGTGAGGTAGGTGGGGCTGAGAGAGCTCTGACAGAAACTGCCCTTGAGAGAACAGTTCTGAAAGAACTTAACGACTGACCCAAGGTCACACCAGCAGCTGCATGTGGAGGAGTGGGGAATCAAACCCGGTTCTCCCAGATTAGAGTCCGCGCTCCTAACCACTACACCAAACTGACTCTGCAGCAAGAGGTATCTCCCCGATTCTTCTCTTCCCCAGCCTAAACATACCCCCGTTCTTCCACCTTCTTTGTAGGACTTGTTTTCTAGACCCCCCCCCCCCCCCCCCCCTCTGAACCTATTCTGGCCCGTCTACCACATGGGTCTACCACAGCGCCTGCCAGTACATTTTATGGCCCCTGCCGAGTGTTTTTAGGAAGTGGGTGGCTCTGTAGAGGAAGGCCATGGCAAACCGCCTCTGAGCAGGTGGGGCTTTTGCCCAGCAAGGCTTCTGATTGGCCACTGGAGATTTGATTGGCTCTGCGGACTTTTAAATATGCTGCTTTGGCAGAAGCTGCCTCCACAGTACAAGGACCTTCACTGTGAGGAGTATGAGGAGGAGAAATTTGATTTATACCCCTCCCTTCACTACCCAAAGGAGTCTCAGAGCGGCTTGCAATCTCCTTTCTCTTCCCCTCCCCACAACAGACACTCTGTGAGGCAGGGGGGGCTGAAAGAGCCCTTTTGAGGACTGCTCTTGAGAGAACAGCTCCGAGAGAACTTGTGACTGACCCAAGGTCACACCAGCAGCTGCACGTGGAGGAGTGGGGAATCAAACCCGGTCCTCCCGGATTAGAGTCTGCGCTCCTAACCACTACACCAAACTGGCTGAAGGTAAGCTGTGGCAGCCATTTTGGGGCAGGCTCCGCCTCCGGCTGCAGCCATCTTGTGGCTGCGCCCACCATGAACGTCCGAATCCCAAAGGCGTCTGCAGGCTCAAAAGGGTTGGGGACCCCTGTTCTGACTTGTTCTTAAAGCGCCGCTCCCAGAACTGGCCACAGCGGCATTCGGTGGCCTTAAATGGTCAGATCTGAGTAACTCACCTAAAGCAGCGACCACCAGGAAGAAGAAGGCCACCACAAGGAAGTGAACGTCAGGCTTGGTATACGATAAAAGTTTACAAATCGTGGCTGCCGAAGCCTCCTCTTTCTTTGGCTGGGCGCCGAGAGACGCGGGCTCCCCCGCGTCCTCTGCCTCAGTTCGAGACTCTGAATTTACTCCCAAAGTCTCCCTGAAAGGTTTCACGGAAGAGAGGAGCTTCCAAAGGAAGAACGTGGCGGCCAGCGACAGGTACGTCCAAGCGAACAGACTCCAGAACCACGGGTTCTTGATGGTCTTCCTCACCTCCGCGTAGAGCAGCAGCTTGGCCAGAGCGTAGATCCCCACCACGAGGCAGACCACCGTGATGAAAGTCCGGGACACTCTCAGTCGCCTGGGGCCGTAGTTGGTGTTTCTGGCCACGCCGATGGCGGCGCCCAAGAGCAGGCAGCTCCGGTACAGGCAGGCTCCCCAGATGTCCAGCATGGAGTCAAAGATGTTGAAGTGCTTCAGGTCCTGGAGGATGCTGCCGACGCTGCGGCTGTGCTCGTACAGCAACGTGGTCACCGTCACGTCCACGCCGATGAAGGCCAGTGTGCCGGCCACCGCTTTCCAGGCGCGCATTTTCAACTTCTTGTTTGGAGGTGAGGTAGAGTAGAAGAAACGGGGGAAAGATGGTGCCGGGGAGGGAAGGGAGGAAGTCCTCTCAGCCAAGGACTGAAGCCAGCATGTCAGTCCAGTCTTTCCTGAAAGGGAGAAGAATATGTGAAAAGGACGGTGGGACTCCTTCCCCCTT
>NW_015170277.1:1872031-1906393 GCF_001447785.1 Gekko japonicus
AGACCTTCCTTTTTAGGAGGGCCTTGTTTGAGGGCGCTGTGAGGATTTTTACAGAGGCTTTGCTGAAATACGTTGTCTTCCTATACATTGATCTCATACGCTGGCAGTTATCTGTGATTTGTTTTTATATAGTGTGACCAGAGCTCTAGTCGGGGGGGAGCTCTCAGGTACGGAGCTCCGGAAGAGAACCTCTAGGGGGCGGGGCGGTCACGTGGTGAAGCCCCGCCCCCTTCTTTACCCCGCCCTCTGCTTCGATCCTCATTCCGTTTGGGAATGAGGATGAAGCAGGAGGGTAAGTAGCCGGGCCTTCTGACACACTTCCGGTGATGTCAGGGGGTGTGGCCTTCTGTCACTTCCGGTGATGTCAGGGGGCGTGGCATATGCAAATAAGTTATGCTAATGAGTTATGCTAATGAGCTCCGGCAGCTCTTTTTCTACAACAAGACCCCTGAGTGTGACCAACTACCTTGGGAGCCGTATTTGGCTGGAAGACATTTTAGAAATTCACTCATACATACATAAAATCACACACACACAAACACACACACAATGGCACTAGGGTTGCCAACTCCGTGTCGGGAAATTCCTGGACATTTGAGGGTGGAGCCTGGGGAAGGCAGAGGAGAAAGAAGAGGAAGAAGAAGAAGGAGAAGAGGAAGAAGAAGAAGAGGAAGGGGAGGAAGAGGAAGAAGAAGAGGAAGAAGAAGAGTTGGATTTATACCCCACCCTTCACTACCAGAAGGAGTCTCAGAACTACCGGAACAAGTCTCAGAGCGGTTTACAATCTCCTTTCCCCACAACAGACATCCTGTGAGGCAGGTGGGGCCGAGAGAGCTCTTGACAGAAACTGCTCTTTTTCAAGAACAGCTCTGCCAGAACCAGTGTTCCCTCTAAGCTGAGTTAGCGTGAGCTAGCTCACAGTTTTTTAGCCTCCAGCTCACACATTTTTGTCTTAGCTCAGGAAGGAGGGCTCCAGAACAAACTAATTTATGCAGCAGCCAAATCGCTTGCTCACAACTTTAATGCCAGCAGCTCACAAAATAGAATTTTTGCTCACAAGACTGCACAGCTTAGAGGGAACATTGGAGAACTATGGCTTGCCCAAGGTCATCCAGCAGGTGCAAGTGGAGGAGTGGGGAATCAAACCCGGTTCTCCCAGACTGGAGTCCGTGCACTTAACCACTACACCAAACTGGCTCTTACATACATATAAACTGTACTCAGAAATTCAGACTTGCTGCATATGATTGGATAGATAGAGGATAGGTGGGTGAGAGAGCTGTGAGGTAGGTGGGGCTGAGAGAGCTCTTTCGAGGACTGCTCTTTCAGGGACAGCTCTTATCAGAGCTACGGCTTGCCCAAGGTCATCCAGCAGGTGCAAGTGGAGGAGTGGGGGAATCAAATCCGGTTCTCCCAGATGAGAGTCTGCACACTTAACCACTACACCAAGCTCGGGTGCGGTGTCCCGGCCCTGTCAAGGGTCTCTCCTCAATGCCTGCTTTTCCAGCAAGTCTTTGCACGTTCACCAGCAGCAGCCTCTTCCGAAGACTGTTCCTCACTATATGTTACCCACTCCATGATATAGATTGGAGGGGGACAGACGACACAAGCCCCTCGCCCGAAGCTAAGCAGGCCAGAGTCTGGTCACTGCTTGGCTAGGACCCTCCAGGGGTGCCCTCATGGGATATGTCACCCTGGGCTCCACCAACAGAAGGAAAGTGGGATAGACACGGGAGGAAATAACTTTCTGGCCTGCAGGATCTGCACTGCTCCTAGACGCACCCTCGGGAGGCCTGCGACCAAGCGAGAACGTGGAAATCCCAAGCGGGCGACCAGCTTTTGCAGAAAACTGATGACAAGTGCAGGGCCAAGGCCTACCTCCCCAAAGAGCCCTTCGGGCAATTTTTCTTGTCCCCTTTTGGCCTCTAGGTTGGCAGCTAGGAAAGAAGGGGAGGGAGCAGGGTTGCCACGCAGCGTTCCCTCTAAGCTGAGTCAGTGTGAGCTAGGTAAGAGGTTTTTTTAGCCTCCGGCTCAGACATTTTTGTCTCAGCTCGGGAAGGGAGGGCTCCAGAGCAAACTGATTTATGCAGCAGCCGAATCGCTCTCTCGCAACTTTAATGCCAGGAGCTCACAAAGTAGAATTTTTGCTCACAAGACTCCACAGCTTAGAGGGTTGCCAGCTCTTGGTTGGGAAATAAGTGGAGATTTTGAGGGCGGGGTCTGGGAAGGATGGGGTTTCGGGAGGGGAGGGGCCTCTGCAGAGTATAACGCCACACAGTCCATCCCCAAAGCAGCCCCTTTTCTCCAGGGGAACTGATCCGTCGCCTGGAGATCAATTGTAATAGCGAGAGATCTCCAGGTGCCTCCTGGAGGTTGGAAACCAATGCCCCCTCTAAGCTGCGGAGTCTCATGAGCAAAAATTCTACTTTGTGAGCAACTGGCATTAAAGTTGTGAGCCAGCCATTTGGCTCCTGCACTAATTAGTTTTGCTCTGGGAGCCCTCCCTTTCCTGAGCCTAAGGCAAAAATGTGTGAGCCGGAGGCTAAAAAACTGTGAGCTAGCTCACACTCACTCGGTTTAGAGGAAACACTGTTGGAAACCCTAGGAGGGAGAGACAGGCAGCACCTCTTGTCCTGCAGACTGGGCCTAGGACCTTTTGCGGCTGACCCCAAGAACTCACAGCCTGACTCTCGGTTACGGACGCAAAACCTCTCTTCCATCCACAATGAACGTCGCCAATCTCACCGGCCACATCCCTGTCTTGGTTGTGGAAACCACGAGTGGAACGGTCCGTGCCTGAGCCGTTTCCCTTTCAGTAACCAGTCTTTTAAAAAAGGAAACAAAACCATAAAACCTCCATACACATTGGGCCTCAGTTACCTGTCAGGTGGGTCGGGAGACAGAGAGACCCTCCGAATGCCAGGTGTGTTTAAGAGCCACACTGGCTGTCGAGCCACAACATGAAATCCTAAAATGTGGGAAGGAAATCCCAGTTGAGAAAAGGCCTTTTCCCCTTAAAGGCATCCTTGGCTGTTGCCATGGAGATGGAATACTGGCCTCTCCGGAGCAGCTGTTAATTTGAAGCCCGTAACCACTCGGTTACTGACCTGACCAGGGTTCCCTCTAAGCTGAGTTACTGTGAGCTAGCTCACAGGTTTTTAGCCTCCGGCTCACACATTTTTGTCTCAGCTCAGGAAGGAGGGCTCTGGAGCAAGCTAATTGATGCAGCACCCAAATTGCTCGCCCACAACTTTAATGCCAGTACGGTAGCTCACCAAGTAGAATTTTTGCTCACAAGTCTCCACAGCTTAGAGGGAACATTGGACCTGACCCAGGCAAACCTGATCTTGTCCGATCTCGGAAGCTAAACCGGGCCGGACCCAGTTAGTACTTGGAGGGGAGCCCACCAAGGAAGTCCAGGGTTGGGTAGTGAAGGGTGGGGTATAAATCCAATCTCGTCGTCTTCTTCTTCTTCTTCCTGAAGGAGTCTCAGAGCGGCTTACAAACTCCCTTCCCTTCCCCTCCCACAACAGACACCCTGTGAGGTAGGTGGGGCTGAGAGAGCTCTGACAGAAACTGCTCTTTTTCAAGAACAGCTGTGCCAGAACTACGGCAGGCAATGGCAAACCACCTCTCCTTGTTTGTCTCTTGCCTTGAAAACTCTACAGGGTCACTATAAACTGGCTTTGACGTGATGGCACTTTCTGCCACCAACAAAGTGTAATGGTGGGTATAAGGTTGTGTTTATAAGCTTTTAAAAGACTGGTTACTGTACAGGAAAGCTTATACCCAGAATTAAACTTTGTTGGTCTGCGGTGGCTCAAGTGGTTAAGACGCTGAACTGCAGGCTGTGGAAGGTCAGTAGTTCAGCACTTCGAGACCCGAGTGTGCCACATGACGGAGTGATCTCCTGTCTCTGGCCCCAGCTCCTGCCAACCTAGGAGTTCGAAAGCAAGAAATTGCAAGTAGGTAAATAGGTACTGCTTTGGTGGGAAGGTAACAGCGTTCCGTGCGCCTTGGCGTTTAGTCATGCTGGCCACATGACCACGGAAACGTCTTCGGACAGCGCTGGCTCTTCGGCTTGGAAACGGAGATGAGCACCGCAACCCTAGAGTCGGATACGACTGGCTTTCGAGCAAGGGAACCTTTACCTTTTTACTATATTTATATTGTTGGAACCCGCCCTGAGCCTGTTAAGGGGAGGGCGGGATACAAATCCAATAAATAAATAAATAAATGGGATCTTAGCCTATGCAACCCCTGACTATTGCTAGAATACCAGAAGGGGAAGAATTATTTGAGGGGGAGGGAAGATTTCCAGACTGTTACCCTCACAGGTCACCAGTTTGTAGTAACTAAAATGGACCGAAAGACTGGGGAATGGCAGGAGCAGGAAATCCAACTTTTTACCACACCCATGTTTCAAAGAACTCGTTGTTCACCAACGTTGTTCATCAACACCCCAGTTTCTTCAGTTCTTTTCCTACTTGGGGTTTTCATCTCTGAATGCTGTGACAGAACCTCTCCTGCTCCCATAGAAGGTCAAACTTCCAGCATAGATCAAGACAGGTAGTCGTGTTTGGTATAGTGGCGTAGCCAGTTTGGTGTAGTGGTTAAGTGTGCGGACTCTAATCTGGGAGAACTGGGGTTGATTCCCCACTCCTCCACTTGCACCTGCTGGATGACCTTGGGCAAGCCATAGTTCTGATAAGAGCTGTTCTTGAAAAAAGAGCCGTTTCTGTCAAGAGCTCTCTTAGCCCCGCCTACCTCACAGGGTGTCTGTTGTGGGGAGGGGAGGGGAAGGGAAAGGAGTTTGTAAGCCGCGCTGAGACACCTTTGGGTAGTGAAGGGTGGGGTATAAATCCAATCTCCTCCTCCTTCTCCTCCTCCTCTTCTTCTTCTTCTTATTCATATAGCAACAGAAAAGAGCCAGAGTCCAGCAGCATCTTAAAGACTAACAAAATTTGTGGCAGCTTTTGTGAGTCACTGCTCACTTCTTCAGATACAGCACTATGGAAAAAGGATCTGGTTGTGTAAGGTGATAGCACCCCCTGCTGGCTAACAGCTTTCATCACAATGCCAACAATCTTTTTGCAATATGGTCCCCACCAGGGGAGCCAGGGCAGTAGTTTTCAAAGGGCATCTTTTCCACATAAACCAATTTCTAACCTTCAATAACCACCTTTGGTTTCAGAGAAGAGACTGGGCATTTCCAAATTCATCCCGCCATTTTGCAATGGATTTTCAGCTAACTTGGCCAGAGAGGCACTGTGTGCTGCGCGGAGCCCTTTGTGCCTTCCAGAAGATTCTGGGGCCTACACCCTGGCCACGCCACTCTCCTGCAAAACATACTCGGTGACCTCAGGCTCACCATTCTCTCTCAGTGTGAGTGAAAAAACAGGGGAAGACGGCTATCCCAAGCTCTCTGGAGGAAGAGGGAAAACGAAAACCAAACAGGCCGCAGTTCTACTGGTGAAGCTTTTATCATCCTCAATGCTGAGGGAAAGGGCCGGTAGTTTAAAGGTGCAGAGCCCTTCTCTGGAAACCGCTGGCCCATGGAGGCACAGGAGAAGGGGCTTCCAAGGCCACCCCCAACACAATTGTCAGGTTCCCTTCTTACCCAAGAGGACTGTTAAAAGCATGGCTGATAGTGAGCTTAAAGCAGAGCTCAAGGGGAATCTGCTAAGTCATTCAGGTTAAGAGAAAATCCTGTGAGGGGGGAAAAAAACAGGACGAAACGTTTCCCTCAGCGAAACAGCACAGTTCATCCATCAGTTCGATGTCACGTGCAGAAGATGAAGTAATGTGACTAATATAATCGTAACCAGTAACCAAATTTTGCCTGACTTGTGTATGGCACCACTCCATTTGGGAGGGAAGTAAAAATATTAGCTGGAAGCCACGTAACAAGATTCCCTCTGGCGGGCAGAGACATTTCCAGTACTGTAAACCGGCTGAGGAGCTGCAGCAGGACAGACGCTTTGGAATACATTCAGAACATAAGAGAAGTCCTACGTTTTGTACCACTTGGGGTTTAACAGTAAAAAGGAGAGGTGCCGCACCCAAGCAAACCTTTTCTTCCTAATGGCTAGCTCTGTTAAGAGCTTTGGGTTTATTCAAGACGCAACACTAATATTGGAGAAGCAGGTTAATTCAGTGGCAAAAAGGCTTTCTACCACCCTCATTTAGACTGGGGGAGGGCTCCCTACCTTGACTCTGCCCATCTGCCCATGGGGATCCATGCCACAGCGATCTCAAGACTAGATTACTACAATGTATTCTACATGGGTCTGCCCTTGAAGTCAGCATGGAAACTCTGGTAAGTACAGAACGCCGTAGCTCAATTCTTATCAGGGGCTCACCAGAGCCTGCGTAGTAAACCCCATTCTGCAGTCTCTTATCCGTTGCCTATCAGTTACGGGGTTCAGTTCCAGATGCTGGTTATCATCTACAAAGTTGCCTCAAACCGTCAGATCTGCAGGGCGTCTTTTGCTATAGCTTCGCTCGTCTAAGCAAAGGTGCCACCTCACAAATGGACAAGATCAGCAGTTGCCCGTACACGTACAGTCCTCATAGTCGCCCCCCCCCCCCAACCGACCCCCCCCCCGAACAGCCGGCTTAAGGCAGTCAGGAAATCTATCTTGCAGGCTGTGTACACCAGAATTGCTCGAGAGGGCATTTTCATGAGATCTTGTAGTGGAATGGAACGGTTTAGAATGACACCTTTTTAAAATTAAAAAACAAAAACAGGATTGCAGTCTATTCCAGTGTGTATTGTATACACTATCCTGCTCTTACTGCATTGATTTCTATTTTTTTTTCAACTCTATTTTCTGGATTATTTATCATGTTCGATACTTTCCCCTTTTTGCGTTGTAATTCTAACTTTTGCATTCTTTATCGGATGTGCGACTACACTGTTTTATATCCTGCGATCTGCCTTGCGTCTCAGCAAGGAGGCAGGCTGTAAGCGAAGCAAGCAAACAAACCCACACTCACGGCTGCTAACCAATGCTCCCTCTAAGCTGTGGGGTCGTGTGAGCAAGAATTCTGCTTTGTGAGCTAGGGGCATTAAAGTTGTGAGCGGGCAATTTGGTTAATGCAGAAATCCGTTTGCTCTGGAGCCATCCCTTCCTGAGCTGAGACAAAAATGGGTGAGCTGGAGGCTAACAAACTGTGAGCTAGCTCACACTAACTCAGCTTAGAGGGAACACTGCTGCTGACTCTAGTGACATACGGATGGAGCAGAAAGTCCCCATCGCGCATGATCAGACACCCCAGACTCTGGAGTTACTACTCGCTCACTCAGATCTTAAAGCTCCCGAAAGCAACCCTGTGAGGTAGGCTCGGCACTGAGAAGCAGCTGCTTTGGCCAAAATGAACGGAGTGAGCCCTGCAGAATCTGAACTTAGGTCTTTCCTGGTCCAACCCAAGCGAGTTCACGGGTCCAGGGATCAAACTCCGGCTCTGCTGAAGCCCTGGCGCAAGTTTCCTCGGAGTTGCACTCTCCGACCCGCAAGGAGGAGGAGGCGGAGATCTGGTTGCAAAGGCTGGAAGGAAAGAGGTCGCTCGCCTCTGCTGCGCCAAGAGCCGCAGCCAGAAAAACGCAATTCCCCATTTGCGTTTTGAGGGAAGGGGGGGAAAGGACAGTGGCCACGATCCGGACCAGTCCTTTGGCGCAGCAAGAACTGGGGGGGATGGAGCTCTCCTCCCCCACCCCCACCCCAGCGATGGGGCCAATGAAGGCCGGAGGGGGGGAGGGAGAGCCGGCCCGCCAGCCAGCCCCCGCAAGGCAGGCACCCTTGCAACGCAGCGCCGCTCACCTGTCACCCGGAGCAGGAAACCGTAGCCGGCGCCAAGCCGCGAGAGCCCCGACCGAGCGCAGCCGGCCGGCCACGGGAATCAGGCCCGTTGCAAAAGGAGGGAGTCCCCTCCTCGCGGCGCCTTGCAGACTCTTCCGGCGGGGGATTCCGCGTGTCTGTGTGATGCTGCACAGTCGTCTCTTGGAGGCGCCGCCGCCACGCTTCCCTGGTTGTTTTTTTGTGGGTTTTTTCCTGCAACCAAGGATCCCCAGCAACTTCCCTAGGGTTGCCAGCAGTGCTCCCTCTAAGCTGAGTCAGTGTGGGCCAGCTCACAGTTTTTTAGCCTCCGGCTCACAGATTTTTTGTCTCAGCTCAGGAAGGGAGGGCTCCAGAGCCAACTGATTGATGCAGCAGCCAAATCGCTCGCTCACAGCTTTAATGCCAGTAACTCAGAAAGTAGAGTTTTTGCTCACAGGACTCCACAGCTTAGAGGGAACATTGCCAGGTCTGGTTTGGAAAATACCTGGACACTTTGGGCGAGGATCCAGGAGAGGGCGGGGTTTGGGGAGGGAAGGAAGGCCTCAGCATGGCACAATGCCATAGAGTCCCCCCCACCCCCCTTCAAAGCAGCCGTTTTCTCCAGGGGAGCTGATCTCTCTCAGCTGGAAATGAGCTGTAAAACCGGGGGATCCCCAGGCCCCACCTGGAGGCTGGCAACTGGAAACTTCCCCTTGGGAACTGACCATTAGGTGGTGGCGGGAGAAAGGCAGGCGCTGGCAGAAAGGGAACTCCCACGTCATAAGGACAGAAGAGCAGCCATGCTGGGTCAGGCCAGTGGCCCACCCAGTCCAGCACTCTTGTGTCACACAGTGGCCAAAAACCAGGGGCCCTCAGGAAGTCTGCCAGCAGGGCCAGAACTCCATAAGCCCTCCCCCTGTTGCCCCCCAAGCACCAAGAAGACAGAGCATCACTGCCCCAGACATAAGAACATAAGAGCAGCCATGTTGGATCAGGCCAATGGCCCACCCAGTCCAATGCTCTGTGTCACCCAGTGGCCAAAACGCAGGTGCCATCAGGAGGTCCACCAGCAGGGCCAGAACTCCAGGAGCCCTCCCCCTGTTGCCCCCCAAGCACCAAGAAGACAGAGCATCACTGCCCCAGACATAAGAACATAAGAGAAGCCATGTTGGATCAGGCCAATGGCCCACCCAGTCCAATACTCTGTGTCACCCAGTGGCCAAAACGCAGGTGCCATCAGGAGGTCCACCAGCGGGGCCAGAACTCCAGAAGCCCTCCCACCGTTGCCCCCCAAGCACCAAGAAGACAGACCCTCACTGCCCCAGACAGAGTGTTCCCTCTACACCCTGTGGCTTTTTGATGTCATACCTTTGATGAAGACCAGGCCTCCGAAAACACAAGATATTGTCAAGATGGGTTGCCGTGTTAGTCTGTCTGTAGCAGCAGAAAAGAACCAGAATCCAGGAACATCTTAAAGACTAATAAAATCTGTGGCAGGGCGTGAGCTTTGGTGAGTCACCTGCTCACTTCTTCAGACATACGAAGATGTGATTCAAGCAGTGACTCACGAAAGCTGATTGCCCACCACAAATTTGGTTAGTTTTTAAGGCGCTCTGGGTCTCTGGCTCTTTCTTGCTGTTGCAAGATATTGTGCAAGCGTTTGCCAGAACTTTCCCATCAGGCTGCTTATGAAGGGACAGGAAGGCTTATTAAGTGGAGAAGGCTTCCTTCAGAAGCTGGAGACCCAAAGGAGACCAACCAAGCCCAACACAAACGTGCACAAAAATACAAGAGGCAAAAAAGGATTTTGAGGACCGTATCACGAAAAGCATAAAGACCAACAGTTAACTGTTTAAATGCATCAGGAATAGCAAAGTGGCCAGGGAAGCAGTTGGATCATCGGATGACGATGGATTAATGGAAGGGGCCGTGGCTGGTCCCAGGTTCTAATCCCTGACATCTCCAGTAAGGTTCGGATAGTCGGTGAAGTGGAAGCCCTCTGCCTAAGACCCCAGAGAGCCACTGCTAGTCTGAGTAGACCCCCGTTCTAATCCAGCATAAAACCACTTCATGTCAGTTCAGGGTTGTGATTGATGTTAAGGCTTCTTTCTGCTTGTTATATAGAGTGCGTAGAGAGAGAGACAGTTTGGTGTAGAGGTTAGGTGCGCAGACTCTAATCTGGGAGAACCAGGTTTGATGCCCCACTCCTCCACAGGCAGCTGCTGGTGTGACCTTGGGTCAATCGCAAGTGCCCTCGGAGCTGTTCTCTCATGAGCAGTTTCTCTCAGAGCTCTCTCAGCCCCGCCTACCTCCGCAGGGTGTCTGTTGTGGAGAGAGGAAGGGAAAGGAGTTTGTAAGCCGCTCTGAGACTCCTTTGGGTAATGAAGGGCGGGGTATAAATCCAGTCTCCTCTTCTGTGACTTTAAGAGGCATGATCCACAACCAGTAGATGCACCCTCTTCCCTCTTAAGTCAGCTAAGCATCCTACGCACCACAGCCTAAATTATGTGTTAGGTTGCCAACTTCCAGGGAGGCCTGGCCATCTCCTGGCATTACAGTTGATCTCCAGACGACAATCTGGCCCTTGCTCTAGGCAAGCCAGTTTGTTCCCTGGAGGAGCAGGAATATGAAGAAGAAGATAAGAAGTAATTGGATTTATACCCTGCCTTTCACTTGGAGTCTCAGAGCGGCTTACAGACTCCTTTCCCTCTCCCTCCCCACAACAGACACTCTGTGAGGTGGCTGGGGCTGAGAGAGCTCTGATACAAACGGCTCTTTTTCAAGGACAGCTGTGCCAGAGCTTGTGACCGACCCAAGGTCACATCAGCAAGTGCAAGTGGAGGAGTGGGGAATCAAACCCGGTTCTCCCAGATTAGAGTCCGCACACTTAACGCAATATGGTGCAAGTTGCTGCTGACTCACGGGAATGCCAAGCGTGAGGCGTTCCAAGGCAAGGGAGGAGCAGAGGTGATTATTCCGTTGCCCGTTGTGAGCAACTCTAGTCTGCCTCGGTGGTCTCCTGTCCAAGTACTAACTGCTGCTGACCCTGCTGAGCTTCCAGATCCAAGTTCTAATCCTGCTGCCTTCAGGGACTGAGAAATGTCTGTGTGATGTATTGGGCCAGACACTACGGTTTGGTTCCTCTCTTCCTAACCGATTCCCCCTCTCCCCATCTTTTTGAGTCTAGCAGTGTCCAGTCTAGCCCAAAGGCACCCAGGTTTTATGCTAAACTTTAAATAATCCCATCCTGAATCGGAGATCAAGAGACATTTTTTGAAAAAGTCAGACGTCTTTACTTGGTGTTTCACCCAACCGGTCTTTGAAGGTACGGAAGTCTGGAAAACAGCCTTTAGACTCCATTTGTCCAGGCAGGGGACATTTTGTAGAAAAAGAGGTGCAGGAGCTCATTAGCATAACTTATTTGCATATGCCACACCCCCTGGCATCACCGGAAGTGTGTCAGAAGGCAACACCCACCGCTCAGGCTCCACTGGACTGTTTTGGATTGCTCGCTATTCAAAATAATATAACTCCTGTAAGTAATATTTACAGCCAGTAATGAGATCTTAGGCTCAGGGTCCTAATGTAATTCACTTATTACAAAGGGAAAAACAACTTAAGACCAACAACAGCATTCTAGTAATCATTCCGTTTGCGTACTCTTCATCAGGTTTCTCTGTTGTTGATTCATCGCAATCTTGAAGAACTGAGGGCAATGTTTCAAGATTCTTAATACTATTTCATATACTCTATTGGTGTCACGCTATTGCGTTTAATTTCTGGT
This sequence comes from Gekko japonicus, assembly GCF_001447785.1. Classification (NCBI taxonomy): domain Eukaryota; kingdom Metazoa; phylum Chordata; class Lepidosauria; order Squamata; family Gekkonidae; genus Gekko; species Gekko japonicus. The sequence goes on from NW_015170277.1 coordinate 1,883,636, forward strand.
GACTGGGGATCGCCAATATTAAGCTATGATGTGACTAGGTCTACAATACATTTCAAATGGCAAAACTCTAAACATTTACACTTAGCATAATATTAAAAAAAAAGATTAAAAAATTGTAAAACTATACACGGTGATTTAGTGTTTTAGTTAGTTAAATACACCGTGGTCCGGTTTGTTGTAATTAAAAGATCGGGAAGCAGCAAACCAAAGGCAGTGGCCAAAATACCTTCGGCCAAGAGGTTTTTATTAGGCGATTATTTACATATTCACAGCGACACATTCAGCCTCGGACTTCAGACTTGACAATTCCCACACTGCCAGTCAAAGGCGGGCTTGAAAAGGGAGCGTAGGAAATTTATGGCGGAGAGACCCATGAATGGCAAGCAGCCATGATGACTGAATGGAACTTCCATGTTCAGAGGCAGTGGCCCCCTGAAGACCAGTGGTGGGGGCAGCAAGAGGGGATGCCTTGGGCTCGCAGGCCTCTTGGGAGGGGGGTCACCTGGCGGGCCACTCTGTGAAACAGGATGCTGGGCTAGGCGGACCACTGGTCTGATCCAGCACGGCACTTCTTAAGTGAGTGCAGAGTTAGCATGGTGTAGTGGGACCCGGGTTCAAATCCCCCCTACTACCACAGAAGCTTGCTGGGTGACCCTGGGCACATCACAAACTCTCGTCGCCTTATAGGGCTGTTGTGAGAGAACGGTGGGAGGGCACAACGGTGTTCTAAGCGGCTTGGAATCCCAGCTGGAGAGAGAAGCAGGATGTAAATAAATACATATTTTTTAAAAGTCTGCATAGCTGGTTGGCTGAGGAGGGGTCTTTGCATCTGAAGTCCCCTAGAATTAGCCCCATACAAGCAGAGCTTTCCCACCCCATGGGGCAGGATCAGGGTTCCCTCTAAGCTGAGTTAGTGTGAGCTAGCTCACAGTTTTCTAGCCTCCTGCTCACGGATTTTTGTCTTAGCTCAGGAAGGAGGGCTCCAGAGAGCAGACTGATTTATGCGGCAGCCAAATCGCTCGCTCACAACTTTAATGCCAGGAGCTCACAAAGTGGACTTTTTGTTCACAGGACTCCACAGCTTAGAGGGAGCCTTGGTGTTAGTGTGTATTTCAGCCTTCACTCTGGGGCCAGATCCACCTTATACCGAACCAGCCCTTTGGTCTTTCAAAGTCAGTCTTGTCTACTCTGACAGCCGTGGCACTCCAGGGTCGCAGGCTGAGGTCTTCCGCATCCCCTACTTGCCAGATCCTTTAACTGGAAGACGCCGGGGATTGAACCTCGATCTGCGAGCCAAGCAGATGCTTTCGCAATGAGCCACAAGTCCCTGCCCCAAATTCAAGACCATGTTTCAAAGCAACCCTGTGGTATGAGCAGGGTTAAAATTCTGCACTGAGAAAGCACAGCTCTGTGGTGTGTTTCTGCTATGGAAATCAAGTGTCCACGTATTGGCGTAGCGTAACTGAACTGTGCTAGGCAGGGTAGAGGTAGAAGCCATCTACGGCACTAAATTCAGCTTAGTCTGATCGGGGCATTGAAACGGCCCAGGAGGAGGAAGCCCTGCGGCCCCGTAGGAACTGATGTCTCCACAAGGACAGCTACGCTTAGCTCCAGTCCGTGACAAGCCACGGGATGGGCTCGCTTATCATCTCGTCCCCTGGTTTGGCTCTGTCTCCTGGCTGCCAGCGGCTCTCCGGGGCAACAGCCAGCCAGGGCTTTTCCAGGTCTGTTCGCCATCCCTAAATTTCTGTTTTGGAAATCTTGATCCCACAGCGGTCCCCTTCAGCACTAGAAACCTCAAACCAACATTCTTAGGACGCTGAAATTCATGCTGATATTTCTGCACTTGCCTAGGGATGACCAGTCACACACTCAGTTATGGAGACAGAATCACCAAATCATGGAGTCGGAAGGGGCCCTGCAGCCGGTCCAGTCCAGCCCCTGCTCAATGCGAGATCAGCCCAGAGCATCCCTGACCAGGGTTTGCCCAGCCGCTGCTGAAAGACTGCCGGGGGGGGGGGGGAGCGCCCCACCTCCCCAGGCAGCCGATTCCACTGTTGCACAACTCTTGACTGTCAAAAAGTTTTCCCTAATCTCCAGCTGGGACCTTCCTGCCCATAACTGAAACCCATTCTTGCGAGTCCTACCTTCTGCTGCCAACAGGAACAGCTCCCCCCCGCCCTCCTCTAAGTGACAGCCCTTCAGATACTTCAAGAGAGCCATCCTGTCCCCCCGCAACCTCCCTTTCTCCAAACTAAACACTCCCAAGTCCCTCAGCCTTTCCTCACAGGGCTTCTTGGTCTCCAGGCCCCCGATTGTCCTCGTCGCTCTCCTCTGCACCCGCTCCATTCCGTCCACATCCTTCTTGAAGTGAGGCCTCCAGAACAGCACATGATACTCCAGGTGCGGCCTGACCAATGCAGTGTACGGCGGGACTATAATTCATAAGCTCATGTCCCAGGCAGGAATACCAGGGCTGAGAAATCAGGATATGCCACCACTCAGCCATTCTGCGTGTGCTTGTTCACAAACGTGGGACTTAAATTCAAGCTTCCAAGGTCAAGATCCAAGATGTCCCAGTGCTGTGAAGAGGAGGCTCGTGTTGGTTTGAATATTCATACTCCACCCAGCGACGGCCAAGAATCCACAGCGTCTGGATGACATTCCTTAGTGTCCTTATGGTAGGTTCCCAGGTTGGCTTTCAGACCGCTTTCTTTGGGCCAGAGAGACTCTGCTCAGGCGGCAAGACCGTCTCGATCTGAAATGACACAAACTGGTTCTTCTTTAGCTTCTTCAACGCCTGGTCGTCGCTGCCGCCAAACACCCCGTCCTCCATTTTGAAAGTCAGAGATGAGAGGCCCCTCATCTTCCGCTTGACACTTTTCCTTTCCTGTTTGTATGCGGCGGCCATGTTGGCAATCACCTGCAAAGGACACAGAGGACTGAAGGTTTATTTCCTCCACTGAGAGAATTAGAAGAAGAAGAGACTGGATTTATACCCCGCCCTTCACTACCCACAGGTGTCTCAGAGCAGCTTACAAACTCCTTTCCCTTCCCCTCCCCACAACAGACACCCTGTGAGGCAGGTGGGCCTGAGAGAGCTCTTGACAGAAACTGCTCTTTTTCAAGACAGAACTACGGCTTGCCCAAGGTCATCCAGCCAGGTGCAAGTGGAGGAGTGGGGAATCAAACCCGGTTCTCCCAGATTAAAGTCCGCGCACTGAACCACCACACCAAACTATGGTGTACACTATCCCACCCTAACCAGAGGGCAGCTTGTAGCCCTTTTTAAAAATTCCATTCATCGTCTCCTCCAAGAAGCTCAATGTCCACGGGGTCATCCTACTTTATGCCCCCACAACCCAGCGAGGTAGGCCACGTGGGGAGACAAGGCCTTACTTATGGTTGCCCGGTAAGCTGCATCTCTGAGTTGGAATCTGAACCCCGTTCTCCCCCGTTCACCCAGCTGGGCAGCCCACGCTCCCTCTAAGCTGGGGAGCCTTGTGAGCAAAGATTTGACTTTGTGAGCTGCTGGCATTAAAGTTGTGAGCGGGCGATTTGGCTACTGCAGAAATCAGTTTGCTCTGGAGGCCTCCCTTCCTGAACGAAGGCAGAAATACTCTGCGCTAGCTCACACTAACTCAGCTTAGAGGGAACACTGCTGGGCAGCCACACCGTGCGGACAGGCGGGGTCCCATCCTTTAACTAGACATAACAGATAATTAAACAGACCCATGAGCCAAAAATCAAGGGAAACAGGGAGAGGTGGGAATGTAAAAGCTTGATCTTAGAAGAAGAGAAGAAAAAGAGTCGGTTTTTATACCCTGCTTTTCTCCACCCTTAGGAATCTCAATCTCCTTCCCTTCCTCTCTTACGATCTTACCATTTGTGGCTTGCAATCTCCTTCCCTTCCTCTCCCCACAACAGGCACTGTGGCGGAACGGGCCTGCTCTGGCCTGCAGGGCCCGTTCTACCCTGCCCTCCAAGGTTTTCCTAACACCTGGTGAGGCTTTTCTTCTACTCGCAGGGTAGCTCACCAACGCCACCTGACCTTTGTAGGAATTGCCCACTGGGAGGGTCAGGACCCCCAGCTTCCCTTCCAAGATCTAAGGCCTTGCCTCTGTGTCTCCCGCTGCCCAGCACCAGGTCCCCACGGGGACAGTTTAATGTCTTCTGCACCCCTGGAGGAATAGCCATTTGCCAACTGCCTGCCTTCCCCCTGGCACTCCTTTTAAAATAGCGTGTCCAAGATGGTGGAGGTCTATGTGGTACAGAGAACCACTACCTGCATCAAAAGTTATAAAGTATTTATTAACAATAAAATGTTGACAAGCATACTTTTAGCACAGCACCATATTGAGGGAGGGATTCAAAAAGAAATGGGCAAAATGCAACTCCTCTGTCCCTCTCTCTATACATGCCCTATCAGATGTTAAACTATAGGATAGGCTCCTTAGCTTAGGAAGTTACAGATCTCTAAAAAGTCACCATTACTGCAAAGCTTCCTTCAGCTGACCAGGCCCCCCGCATGGCTAATGGCCGCCTCCTCCAGACCTCAGTTAAAAGTTCTGTCTGCTCTGATGGACTCAACACAAAAGAGACCTTCCCCATTGCTCCTCTGAGTTTTATCACCTCTCTTTTCCCCACCTACTGACCAGGTCAGGCCGGGTCAGAGAAGGGTTTCCTTAAGTCTCCAGAAATTTCATTCCTGAAGTCTCTCTAGTATTAATTCCTCCAAATCTCTGTTCCCTGCTTGGGAGGAGGGGACGGGTCTTGACCATCCCACTGTCTATACCTATTAGAGTTTGTATGAAGACCGGCTGAGGAAAGTCTGGAAAGCAACTGAACTGACTTCCCCCCTTCCTGCCTGTCCACTGCCCAGAGAGAGATAGAAAAAAAAAACTTTTAAAACTCAGAGTGAAGGTTTTGCACATTTCAAACCTCCAAAGAAAAAACACATTTCTTCACAGGCACCTTGTGAGGTCAGTGGGGCGAAGAGAGCTCTGAGAGAACTGTGACTGGCCTGAGGTCACCCAGCTGGCTTCATATGGAGGAAGAGTGGGGAATCGAACTTTGTCCTTCAGACATTAGAGTCCACTGCTCTTAACCACTACACCATGCTGGCTCTCCAGAAGAATCAAGATAGCTCTTTATAACAGAAGGGAAAAGATATTGTACAGTGCCCATTATCTTCCAAGAAGCACCCTTTGTGACATCTACAATGAGGCTCAAGAGAGGTGGTTTTCTCTAAAGTGCATCTCTGTGGAGATGATGCCCACACCTACTTCTGGGCAGGAAGAGGTGTGGATCTTGCATCATGCAGGACAACCCCAACAGGTGCATAAGTTGTTTCCCAGAACAAGACACGCCAAAGCTGTGAATGAGAGGGGGTGTAACAATTCACTTATGTGACAAAAACCCTGCCCACAAGCGATACATGTTCTATTGCAAGCCAAAAACGATATACAGGAATTCAGGAGTGCAGCCGGAGTCCTGTATCAGCATGCTAGATCTTTTGTAATTTGAATTTCTGAATACACATATGCAGCAAGTCAGGAGTATATCCAGATTCCTGTATCTGCATACAAGATCTTCTGAATTTCTGAATACAGTTTATATGTATGTAAGAGCCAGTTTGGTGCAGTGGTTAAGTGCGCGGACTCCAATCTGGGAGAACCGGGTTTGATTCCCCACTCCTCCACTTGCACCTGCTGGATGACCTTGGGCAAGCCATAGTTCTGGCAGAGCTGTTCTTGAAAAAGACCAGTTTCTGTCAAGAGCTCTCTCAGCCCCACCTACCTCACGGGATGTCTGTTGTTGGGAGGGGAAGGGAAAGGAGTTTGTAAGCCACTCTGAGACTCCCTTGGGTACTGAAGGGCGGGGTATAAATCCAATCTCTTCTTCTTCTTCTATATGTATACAGAAATTCAGTACATCCAGAGTCCTGTATCTGCATGCAAGGTCTTCTGTCATCTGAATTTCTGAATACAGTTTTTGGCCTGCAATATAACATATATCGTTATACATACTATAACATATATCATAATGCTTGTGGGTAGGATTTGCAAAATAAGTGGATTGTTATACTCTCTTGTTCACAGTGTGTGTTTTTGGTATGTAAGAACATAAGAAGAGCCCTGCTGGATCAGACCAGTGGTCCACCTAGTCCAGCCTCCTGTCTCACACAGTGGCCAGCCAGTTACTATGGAAGGCCAATAACAGGGCATAGAGGCCAAGGCCTTCATAAGAACAAGAGAAGAGCCCTGCTGGATCAGACCAGTGAGGGTCCATCCAGTCCAGCCTCCTGTCTCACACAGTGGTCAGCCAGTTCCTCTGGACAGCCAACCACAGGGCATAGAGGCCGAGGCCTTCCCCTGATGTCGCCTCCTGGCTCTGGGATTCAGAGAATTAGAAAACGGCTTCCCAGCAGGATCAGGAGGCACAGATTCTGAGCACGAACTTTCTAGCATGTCACACGGCCTCGAGTTCAGTCCCACAAATAGGGCCCCTCTTGCTGAAGCAACCAACGTTTCCTTCTGATTGGGGATGAGGGCTGCCTACTGGCCCCTACGGAACCCAGAGCATTCAAAGAGACAGGTGGCAAGAACCCGGCACCACTTACGATCTCTTTCACCGCATTCTGCTGCTCCTGAACAGCAACCGTGAACGACGGGAGGCCGTTGGTTCTCAAGGGACCGGTGCCTGGCTCTTTGGTGTCCTTGACGTACTCGGCCTAGAAAGAGACAGGGAGAAAGACGCCCAGGCTGAACACCAGTTTGAATCGCTTTCTCTCCCACACACATATCTGTTTGAGTCCAGTGGCACCTTTAAGTCCAACAACGTTTAATTCTGGGCAGAAACTTCTGTGCGCATGCACGCTTTGAAGAACCAACAAAGTTTAATTCTGAGTATACGCTTTCGTGTGGTACACAGAGGCTGATTTATTGTTGTTCAGTCGTACAGTCGAGTCCGACTCTTCGCGACCCCGTGGACCACATCGCGCCAGGCCCTCCTGTATTCCATCGTGCTTCGTGAGACCCAGAATTAAACCTTGTTGGTCTTGGTCCAGCATGGTATACCCTCGACCCAAACTTTGTTCTGTTGCTTCAGACCAACGCGGCTGCCCCCACCTGAATCTACACATATGAACAACTGAAAGCCAGTTTGGTGTAGTGGTTAAGTGCGCGGACTCTAATCTGGGAGAACCGGGTTTGATTCCCCACTCCTCCACTTGCACCTGCTGATGTGACCTTGGGTCAGTCACAAGCTCTGTCAGAGCTGTCCTTGAAAAAGAGCAGTTTGTGTCAGAGTTCTCTCAGCCCCCCCCCCCCACCTCACAGGGTGTCTGTTGTGGGGAAGGGAAGGGAAAGGAAAGGAGTTTGTAAGCTGCTCTGAGACTCCAAGTGAAGGGTGGGGTATAAATCCAATCTCTTCTTCTTCTTCTGTTTGCTTATTTATTTCTGTGGCTGCTCCCATCAATGGACAAGCAGTTCTACCCCAGCCAGATTCGGGAGGCTGAATCAGGGATGAGAAACTAGGGGAAAGCCTCAGCTGCTGGTGTGATGTTGGGTCAGTCACAAGTTCTCTCAGATCTGTTCTCTCAGGAGCAGTCCTCGAAAGAGCTCTCTCAGCCCCACCTACCTCACGGGGTCTCTGTTGTGGGAGGGAAAGGAGACTGTAAGCCACTCTGAGACTCCAAGTGAAGGGTGGGGTATAAATCCAATCTCTTCTTCACCTTCCCTGAGGATTCTACCAGCTTCTACCCTATCACCTCACTGTTCCTGCAAGGAGTTCTAGGTGGCGTACACAGCTTTCATTTATTGTCACAACAATCCTGTGAGGTGGACTAGGCTGAGAATGACTGGCTGAAGGTCTCTCTGTGAGCTTCACAGCAGAGTGGGATTCGAACCCAAGTCTCCTTCTACTCGGACACTTCCGTCACTACACCATGCCGGATCTTTGAGCTGGCCGTTGATGTTGGCATCTTTCCCTGGGGCCGGGTGCTGGCACCCAGAGATTCTGTCTGTCTTAATCTTCCCTCCATGTCCGTTCCATGCATCAAAGGAAGCAAGAGGTGTTCCCTTTAAAAGCTCATTTAGGACACTTATACGCTGCTGCTCCACTTGAGTCATTGGTCAAAGCAGCTCATAAGTACACAACAGTAATGATCAAATAACAAAAATGCAAGTTAAAAACCATTTATGAAGGACAGACACCCCGGTAACCTACAGTCTGAAACCAGGGCAGATTTTTAGATTAAAAAGGCCTTCCAAAATTTAAAAACAACAACAACATTTTTAGTAGCTGAGATGACCACGCAACTCACAGGGAGGGAGTCCCAAAGCTGCTGTGTGCCCGACCCTATTGTTTTCTACTGCACTGTTCCGGGATTTACATTCAAACCCTTACCTCTGACGACAGGCAGACATATCTGTTGTAGAGGAGGAAGAATGGGGTGTATTTGGTCACAGGGCTGACGGACGTGCGGAAGTCGAACAGAAGCGGATCGAGAGACTCATCCCAATCGCTTGGCTTCTCGTTCACAACGTTGGAGATGGAGGATTTCAAAAGTTCGTTGGTTCGGCTGTCCAGGCCGCTGCAGCTGCCCGGATTGGCTGGGGTCAGAATTTGGGAGATGTTCCATCGCTCGGACAAAAGCCGGGTCACCTACAAAGCACACTGGGCCTCAGAGGACAGGATGTAAACCAATTAAGCCTGGCCTGTGTACGTCTGAATGTATCTCCTGATGCACCCAGTAAGGTCCAGTTAAAAAAATGGAAACAGATTAACAGATGTGTCAAACTCATTTGTTATGAGGGTTGGATCTGACCAATGTGCCCTCGAAGCTGTGGAGTCTTGTGAGCAAAAATTCTACTTTGTGAGCTGCTGACATTGAAGTTGTGAGCGAGTAATTTGGCTGCTGCATGAATTGGTTTGCTCTGGAGCCGTCCTTTCTGAGCGGAGACAAAACTGTGTGAGCTGGAGGCTGAAAAACTGTGAGCTAGCCCACGCTGACTCAACTTAGAAGGAACACTGCTTGGAAGCTAAACCGGGATTGCTATGATTTGTGACAAGGGCAAAAATGTCCTGCTGAATGTCGGGGATCCAATGCTCCCTTCTAAGCTGTGAAGTCTTGTGAGCAAAAATTCTACTTTGTGAGCTGCTGACATTAAAGTTGTGAGTGAGCGATTTGGCTGCTGCATAAATCAGTTTGCTCTGGAGCCCGATCCTTCCTGAGCCGAGACACAAATGTGTGAGCCGGAGGCTAAAAAATGCGAGCTAACTCACACTAACTCAGCTTAGAGGGAACACTGGATCTGACATAAATGTCACTTTGTTGGGCTGGGCCATGCATGCCACTAAAAGTAATGCCAGGTACCAGAGATATAAACTTTATAAAGAACACAGGCAAACCCACAAAATTATTTTTAAATCAAAACACAAATATGCTTAAAACATTAACACTCTTACAGGATTTCCTGACACCATCTCCCCAATGCCCACCCTCCCACATCCACTGCCTGTTACGGATTAGCGCTGGGACAGTGTGCAGGGACACCATGCACAGCCTCTCTCATCTGGCAATAAAGATACAAAGAACAACTTAAGAATATCAGAAGAGCCCTGCTGGATGAGACCAGGGGTCCACCTGGCCCAGCATCCTGTCTCATAACAGTGGCCTCAACCAGTTCCTCTGGACAGCCAAAATCAGGGCGTAGAGGCCGAGGCCTTCCCCTGATGCTGCCAACTGGCTCTGGGAGTCAGAGGTTGAGTGCCTCTGAATGTGGAGGTTCCCCTCAGTCACCATAGTTAGTGGCCACTGATAGACTTCTTCTCTAAGAATCTACTGAATCCCCTTTGAAAGCCGTTATTCCTGTGGCCATCACTACATCCTCTGGCGGTGAATTCCACATTTGAATCACTCGCTTTGTAAAGTGGTATTTCCTTTTGTCCATCCTGAACCTACTGCCCATCAGCTTCATTGGTTGCCCCTGAGTTCCAGTGTTTTGGGAGAGGGAGAAAAACGTCTCCTTGTCAACCCTCTCCACCCCGTGCATCATTTTATAAACCTCTTATCACGTCCCCCCTTAGTCACCTCTTTTCTCAACTAAAAAAGTCCCAGACTCTTCGGCCTTTCCTCGGAGGGAAGGTTTCTCGCCTAGAGAAGAGTGGGATTGTGCAGTCCAAAAGAAAAACCCTCTGCTCACTATGCAAGCCCCCCCCCCACCTACCTCTTCACAGAAGTCCCAGCTCAAGCTGCAGAAGATATTCTTGGATGCGCCAAACCTGATTTGTGAAAAGACAAAGCACACAGTCAGTCCCCACACAGTGCCCTTAAGGCCACCTCCACAGTGCCCAGACCCAGCACAGTTGAGGACCCCAGGGGGCCTCCAGGTTGCAGTGACGACGGGTGGGGAAGCAGGTAGGCCGCCCTTCGCTGCACCCAAATCCATCACACCTAAGTTACATCTAGACTGGACTACTGCAATACACTCTGCTTGGGGCCACCTTTGAAGACTGTTTTTGCCTGGGAACTGAGATCACAGGGAGAGGCCCTCCTTGCTGTCCCACCAATCCTGTGGCCAATCAGTACAGACTCTTTCAGCAAACTCCACATTTTAATCACCCTCTGTGTAAAGTAGTATTTCCTTTTGTCCATCCTGAACCTACTGCCCACGAGCCCTTGAGTTCTAGTCTTTTGGGAGAGGGAGAAAAGTTCTCTTTGTCAACTCTCTCCACCCTGTGCATAATATTATAAACTTCTGTCACGTCTCCACCTTAGTCATCTCTTTTCTAAACCAAAAAGTCCCAGACTCTTCCATCTTTCCTCATAGGGAAGGTGCTCCAAACCCCTCATCATCTTGCTTGCCCTCCTCTGTACCTTTTCCAGCTCTGCAATGTCCTTTTGGAGATGTGGTGACCAGAACCAGGGGTCATTTCCCGCAGGAGCGCACAGGAGAGGAAAATCGGCAGTAAAGAGCCCAGGGGGTGGGCACATGCAACAAGCCCCACCCCCTGCTCCCAGCAGCCCCGGGCCACAAGGAGCAAGAAGCAGCCAGGTAAGTTGCAGAGCCCCCCCCCCCGGTCCAAAACAGTCCAGTGGCACCTTTGAGACCAAGTTTTATTCAGGTACAAGCTCTCCCTCCTCTGCTAGGACAGATCTGCATGTCCCCCCCCCCATAGCTAGCAATCCAAAACAGTCCAGTGGAGCCTGAGCGGTGGGTGTTGCCTTCTGACACACTTCTGGTGATGTCAGGGGGTGTGGCATATGCAAATGAGTTATGCTAATGAGTTATGCTAATGAGCTCCTGCACCTCTTTTTCTACGAAATGACCCCTGACCAGAACTGTACACAATTTTCCAAATGAGGCCACACCATAGATCTATACAGGGGCATTACGATATTGGCCGTTTTATTCTCAATCCCTTTCCCTAAAAATCCCTTACATAGAGTTTGCCTTTTACACCGCTGCAGCACACTGGATTGACACTTTCATTGAGCTATCCACTTATGACCCCAAGATCTTTCCTCCTCTTAGCCTCAGCAAGTTCAGATGCCATTTGCCGAGACTTGGTGGGGATTTTTTTCTCCCAACATGCCCTTCCGCGCAGCAGAGATAGTCGCTTGAGCAATGAGCACCAAAACAGTGGCGCGACCCAAGAGGGCAATATCCATCGCAGGAGAAACCTTCACAAGCACTCCCAACCGATGCTCCCTCTAAGCTGTGGAGTCTTGTGAGCACAAATTCTACTTTGTGAGCCACTGGCATTAAAGTTGTGAGTGGGTGATTTGGCTGCTGCATAAATTAGTTTGCTCGGGAGCCCTCCTTCCTGAGCTGAGACAAAAACGCGCGAGCCGGAAGCTAAAAAACTGAACTAGCTCACACTAGCTCAGCTTAGAGGGAACACTGCCCCGACTGAACAACGGGTCTTTGGATGCCAGAATGCTTTTTGGACTCTGTTGGTGTAGAACCGGAAGGAAACCAAAGGCACCACAGACAACTCCACCTGTAGAAGATGGCAGCCAGGCCCCTGGCCACCGAGGAACCGTCTCTCTTCTGGAGAGGAATGGCTTCGACCCACTTGGTGTAGTGATCCGTCACCGCGAGGACGTGCGTGTTGCCCCGGCTGGACTCCGGGAAAGGGCCTAGGAGCACCAGATTCAAAACAAACAGTCAGTTGTCATGGCGACAGCAGGGGGGGCAGGGAGGGAAGAGGAGAGCTACACTGGGGAGAGGTAAGTGAGACCAAGGTTAGAGGCCCAGACCAGTGGTCTGCACCAGTATAAGGCCGATGAGCCTCGGACAGAGGGGGAGGTCGACACACACAACGCTGGGGTGAGAAACAAGCAAGCTGCGCTCTGTCCTGCCTACATGTGAGTTCCTGAACACAAGCCCCCCCCCCCAGTACCCACACGATCTCCAGCCCCCCAATCAGGCACATTCATGGGTACATCAGAAGAGCCCTGCTGGATCAGACCAGGGGTCCATCTAGTCCAGCCTCCTGTCTCACACAGGGGCCAACCCAGTTCCTCTGGAGGGCCAACAACAGGGCAGAGAGGCCGAGGCCTTCAGAAGAGCATCAGAAGAGCCCTGCTGGATCACACCAGTGAGGGTCCATCTAGTCCAGCCTCCTGTCTCACACTCTGGCCGACCAGTTCCTCTGGAGGGCCAACAACAGGGCATGGAGGACGAGGCCTTCCCCTGATAAGAACATCCGAACAGAGCCCTGCTAGATCAGACCAGTTACGGTCCATCTAGTCAAGTATCCCGTCTCACACAGTGGCCTTAACCAGTTCCTCTGGAGGGCCAACAACATGGAATAGAGGCCGAGGCCTTCATGAGAACCCCAGAAGAGCCCTGCTGGATCAGACCAGTGGTCCATCGAGTCCAGCATCCTGTCTCACACAGTGGCCAACCAGTTCCTCTAGACGGCCAACAACAACGGCTGAGGCCTTCATAAAAACATGAGAAGAGCCCTGCTGGATCAGACCAGTGGTCCATCTAGCCCAACACCCTTTCTCATAGAGTGGCCGACCAGTTTTTCTGGATGGCCAGCAACAGGGCACAGAAATCGAGGCCTTCCCCTGATGTTGCCTCCTGGCACTGGGACTCGGTGGTTTACGGCCTCTGAACACAGAGGCTCCCCTCAACCACCCTGGCCAGTAGCCACTGACAGACCCGTCCTCCACAAATCTGTCTAACCCCCCTTTAAAGCCGTCTGTGCCTGGGGCCATCACAACATCCTCTGGCAGCGAATTCCAAGAAAGTTTAAAAAGCAGCCACCCCCAAACGGAACCCAGAGCCATGGGAACTTCCTGGGGTGTGTGTGTGTGTGTGTCTGCCCCTTGCCAGGACGTACCGTAGACATCCAACCCCAGCACCTCCCACGGGGACTCCACTTTGATCGGACGGACTTTCTTCGACAGACTCTTGCTGTGCTCGGCGTTCTGGCAGGTTTCACACATCTTGATCTGGGGGTGGGTGGGAGAGAAATCAGAGCAGGGTCTTTAAAGACAGGTGGCCGAGCAGCACCAACCACGCCCCTGGCACCACGCTGGTGCCAGGCCAGCCATGAAGAGCCACCCCCAAATGTGCTTTCTCGCCTTCTTGTGTCTTCGGTCTTGGGGATACAGTCCGAAGGGAAGAAGGGAAGAAAGGGGGGAACTTCGCAGTTCTCCCTACCAGCTAACAAAGTAACTAGCGACGTACTGAGTTCGTGTCCAGCTGCTGCATCCGCTCACCCGGAGACACAGACTTCCTGATGTCTCCCAGCCAGGAAGCCTCCCGCTGTGGCCGCAGAGGCAGCAAACCTCCCCTTTTGTTGGGGGAAGGCAAAGCCGAAGGTGTCTCTTCACTAGTGCAAAGAGAAGACCCCTCCTTTCCTCTTGCGCCGCAGGGCAAGAGGAGACCGATGGGCCAAAAGGCACTGTGCCTACAGCGAGCACCCCTTCAGAACCCCCCACTTCCACTGCAGCAGGAAGCTTGACTTGGGGAACCTCCTTGGGATTGGCCCTGCCCCGGGGGCAGCCGTCTGTTTATCCCAGGGGTCCCCAATGTGCTGCCCGAGGGTGCATATGGTGCCTGCTGACACCTTTCTTGGCGCCTGCCAAACGTTTCCAGAAACTGGGGGGGGGGGGGGGGGCTCCTGCCAAGCAGGGCTTCTGACTGGCCACCGGAGGCCTGATCAGCGGTGCAGATTAAGAAGAGAGAAGAAGAGAAGAGATTGGATTTATGTCCTGCCCTTCATTACCCAAAGGAGTCTCAGAGCGGCTTACAAACTCCTTTCCCTTCCCCTCCACACAACAGGCACCCTGTGAGGTAGGTGGGGCTGAGAGAGCTCTGACAGAAAGGACAGCTCTTATCAGAACTGTGGCTTGCCCAAGGTCATCCAGCCAGGTGCAAGTGGAGGAGTGGGGAATCAAGTCCGGTTCTCCCAGATTAGAGTTTGCGCACTTAACCACTACACCAAACTGGCTCTCTAAAACAATGTTGTTTCGCCGGCAGCTACCCAAACAGTGTCGGCTTTATTCTCTCACAGGCTCCTCTTTCCTAGCCTTTTTTCCGAAAAAAACAACTCTTGCCCCTGGGCTTTGGCTCCCTCTGTGCGTTTGGCTCCACTTTCTACAGCAGCCATTTTGGAGTTGCGTCCCCCCCCCCAGCCCCGTGTCAGTATTCCAGGGGTGCCCACAGGCTCAAAACTGTCAAGGACTCCTGGTTAATCCATTCATTTAAATATTTATACTTTACCCTTGTGCCTCAAAGCAGCTTACAGTTCCATGTTTTCCAAAAAAATACAAAGCACAGAAAACTCCCCTTTCGACTCTATTTTGTGCTGCCGCCGCCCACAACTTTATCCTCAAAGTAACCCGCAGGCTCAACAGAGTTTGGGGGTGGGGCAGGACTCGTGCTAGAAGACAGTGCCCAGTTGTAGGGCACCCACACCGTATCAGAATGGGCCCGTAGCTACAGCGGGGCATCCCGGGGCTAGGCCCCCTGACTTACTGGCAAGGCCCCCCGACTTCCCATCCAGCTCAGGGCCCCCAAGTGGTGGCGGGTGCAAGGAAGGAGCCGGGTGTTCCTTTAATTTGACTAGCCAGTGCCCCCTAAGACATTTAAATGTACCAGAAACCCTGGGGAGGGTTTTTTTGCCGGCTTTACCCAGTCCACCACATCCTTGACAATGCCCAGCCAGTAGTATCTGCTCTGAATCCGGTGTACTGTCTTCTTCTGCCCCAGGTGGTTCCCCAGCTCTGTGAAATGGCTTTCGAGGAAGACCTGCCGCCTCCTCTCAGGATCCACCACGACCTCACGCTTCTCCTCCTTCTTGGGCCCGACGTAGTAGAGACAGTCCCCTGCGGGAGGAGCAGACAGAGGCATAGCGGGTCAGGGCACAGAGCCTTAGCGTGGTGAAGCAGAGACGGGGGCTGGAGGGGGCCCAGAGAGAGGCGGGTTTGAATCCTGGCTCAGCTTGGGCTAGTCACATCTCCTGCAGCCTAGCTGGCCTTCCAAGATTTGTGCACGGATAGAAACTGAGGGAGTTCGAATGCGCCACAGTCTAAGCATCAAGAAGGGAGGGACGCGGGTGTCACAAGTCAAACGAGAACCGTTCAAGATGACAGGTTTGGTTCTCACGCTGGACCCAAGAGCCATCCCTTTGGGTGCCCACCTGCCAGAACAAATCTTTCCCCAGAAGGGTGATCGGCCTCCCGGGAAACCTGCCGTCCCTCAATCTAGCCAGTTCAACTGCTGGCTACTGACATCAATACCATTACAATGGGTGCCTTTTTGACTCTAGCACTGAGAAACCAGGAACTGAATACCACGCTTGGCCTGAGCTCTGAACCCCGGGGAATGTAATCATTTCTAAAGCAGCTCAAAAAGCACGCTTCTAAGATCTGGGAGACCCAGTGTGGAACTGTTATGTATTGAAGTGTATATATAACTGCTTTGTGAACTGTGCCATTGAGAGTCAATGTTAAGCTTCGCCCTGGGCTAGGATCCTAATGTAACCAATAGGAGCCCTAGCCCAGAATATGTTTGCCAATCATCGTGCAGAGCGGGATCGCTTGTGATTGGTCCTTATTGCTTCAACCTCATAGGTTGCGTATTGTACAGTGGGTGTGGCTACATTAGCCGGGAATGTTTAAATACAGAGCAGCCAGTGCATGTCCTGTTGTTCTGATGATGGGTTCTGGCTGGCGATTGTTGTACCGTAACGGAGAAGTAACAGAGCTGAAGAATAAACCGCATTCTTGCTGAAATCACTCTCCGACTCTTTGTTAAGCGCATGACTTAACAATTGGCGACGAAGGTGGGATGCTAGTGCGGGTAGGCAGCCCCGCTAGAACGGACCCCATGTCGGACAACGAGGAGATCGCCGAGGCCGGCCAGCCACAGGCTCCACCCGCTCTGGTGGCTCCGCCTGTGCGCATAACGATGGCCGCGAGCAGCCAGAAGTTCGAATGCTTCGACCCGACTACTGAAGACTGGGACTCTTACCTCACAAGGTTTGAGTTCCATCTGGAGGCGAATGACATCACGACGGAGGAGAAGAAGAGGGCGACTCTACTCAGCTCGTGTGGAAAGAGCGTTTTTGACATCGCCCGGTCACTGGTGGCACCAGATGACCTCAAAACCGTATCCTTTGAAAGCTTGACAGACAAGCTGAAATCACATTTCTCTCCACAGCCGTCGGAAATCGCCTGCAGGCACGCTTTTTACAAGCGGGGCCAGAACGCAAATGAGTCCATAGCTGAGTACGTTGCAGCTCTTCGCAAGGCAGCACGGCCTTGCAACTTCGCGAATGTGGAGGAGGCCCTCCGAGATCGCCTCGTTTGTGGTCTGAGAGACGAGCGACTGCAGCAACGCTTGTTCGCAAGAACTACACTAACGTGGGCCATCGCCTATGCCGAGGCTGTCGCCGCGGAAGCTGCTGACAGGTCAACCAGGGAAGTGAGACAACGGGTCGCCACAGCTGATCAACGCGTCCACCAGCAGAGGGCTAACGACGCAAGCAGCGACTCCGATGATGACGTCTGCAAAGTGAAGGCGGGAACGTCCAAGCGGACCCAACGGAAGCCTGCCGAGTGTACAGCATGCGACGGTTGCGGCGGGAAACATCGGCGCGAGCGTTGCTGGGCGAGAGACCTAGACTGCCGGAAGTGCGGAAAGCGGGGGCATGTTGCCCGGGTATGCAGAGCCGCAAACAAGTCTTCACCAGCTTCATCTCCCCGCCGGCACCAACGTCCCCGAGCCGCACCGAAAGAAGACACCCGCCAGATGACAGGGAGCCTGTCGTCAGAAGCCACAGCCACCGTCCTAAGCACCGAGAGCCGAAAAAAGATCCACGTCATTCTCCATCTCGACGGCGCACCGTGTGAGATGGAAGTGGATTCCGGGTCGGCGGTAACCGTTTTGTCTACGCAGACGTGGCACAAGCTGTTCCCAACACGAAGTCGGCGGAGGTTGCGAGCTGCGGACATCCGATTGTCCGATTTTCAGGGAAATCGAATCCCTCTGGCGGGGAGGGATACGTTCACAGTTAATTTCAAAGGGAAAGGTGCTGTGCTTTCATGTTTGATCGCTGAGGGAAACCGTACCAACCTGCTCGGGTTGGACTGGTTTGAGCCTCTGGGTATTGCTGTTGTGGGAGTTAATAACGTTGTGGAAAATAAATGGGCTGTATTATATGCTGAATTTCCTGAAGTGTTTGGGGGCGGATTGGGAAAGTATAATGGTCCCCCAGTGTCTTTTGAGTTGGATCCTGCTATACGCCCTATACGCCTAAAATACAGGAAAGTGCCCATTCCGTTCAAGGCAAAGATCGAGGCTGAACTCGATAAGCTACTTGAACAAGGGGTGTTGGAACCAGTTCCTTGTAGTAAATGGGAAACCCCCATTGTTACTCCAATTAAACCCGATGGGTCAATACGAATTTGCGCTGACTACAAGTGCACGATTAACAAAGCCTTGCAGCAGCATTCGTACCCTGTACCAGTCATTAGCCACGTACTGGCATCACTGGGAGGAGGGAAGGTATTCGCCAAACTCGACCTGGCCCAAGCGTACCAACAACTCCCCGTGACCAAAGAGGCGGCTGACGCCCAGACCATCGTAACGCATAGGGGGGCGTTTAGAGTAAATCGACTCCAATTCGGAGTGAATGTTGCGCCGGGGATTTTTCAGAGCCTCATGGAGGGGTTGTTGAGGGGGGTGCCGGGCACGGTGCCCTATTTTGACGATGTCTTAATAGCGGGCAAATCTGATGACGAGCTGCTGTGCCGAGTGCGGGAGGTGCTCAAACGTTTTTCTGATGCGGGCCTGAAGGTAAAAAAGTCGAAGTGCCTGGTGGGAGTCCCGAGTGTGGAGTTCTTGGGGTTCCGGGTGGATGAGTTTGGGGTCCATCCTACTAACGATAAGGTCTCCGCAATCCAGAATGCCCCACGGCCACAAGGGAAGAAGGAGTTACAGTCCTTCCTAGGACTCCTTAATTTTTATCACGCCTTCTTGCCCCACAAGGCGTCGATTGCGGCCCCATTGCACAACCTGCTGCATAAAGACACAAAATGGAGGTGGGGTCCAGAGCATGAGCGGGCATTCGATGGGGTGAAAAAATTGTTGTCGTCTGATGCAGTGTTAACACATTATGATGAGGACAAACTGCTTGTGTTAGCTGCTGATGCGTCCCCATTTGGGGTGGGAGCTGTGCTGAGCCACGTAATGCCCGACGGGCGGGAAGCCCCTATCGCCTTTTATTCCAAGTCGCTAACAGCAGCGGAAAGAAACTACGCGCAGATTGACAAAGAGGCTTTGGCGCTAGTTTCCGCTGTTAAGAAGTTTCATGACTTTTTGTTTGGACGGAGATTCATACTGGTGACAGACCACAAGCCCCTGCTAGGGATTTTTGCCCAGGACCGGCAACTCCCTGATGTTATGTCCGCACGCATGTTGCGGTGGGCTTTGTTCCTCTCAGCCTACGAGTTCGACCTGGAGCACAGGCCGGGTAAGGCCATTGGACACGCTGATGCGCTCAGCCGCTGCCCTCTGCCCGGCCAGGACTTGGACCCTGCTCCTACTTGCTCCATTCTAGCTATCGAGGAACTGCCGGAGGCACCTGTGTCTGCTAAGGACATTGCTGCTGCGACAGCAAAAGACTCTGTGCTCAGTCGTGTTATTAACTGGGTGTGGAGGGGGTGGCCGGCAGGAACGTTGGAGCCGGAGTTCAAACCGTACAAAACGCGGGAAAGCGAAATGTCGGTATCAAAGGGCTGTTTGCTGTGGGGGAACAGAGTGATTGTACCGCAACGCTGGCGCGAAAAAGTGCTGAAATCACTACACGAGGGCCATCCCGGCATGGTGCATATGAAGGCTCTGGCCCGGGGATATGTATGGTGGCCTGGGATGGATGCTGACATTGAAGAGTGGGTACGGGGGTGTACGCCATGCCAGCAGGCGAGACCCGAACCGCCAACCGCCTTCCCACAGAAATGGGAATCGGCGGGAAAGCCTTGGTCGAGGCTGCACATAGATTTGGCGGGCCCAGTACAGGGTCAAATGTTTTTGATTGTGGTGGACTCTTTTTCGAAATGGTTGGAAGTGGCGCCAATGTCTACCACCACTTCCACTGCTGTTATAAATGTGTTGCGCCGCTTAATTGCCACGCATGGGTTGCCTGATGTCCTGGTAAGCGATAACGGCGCTCAGTTCGTGTCGCAAGAGTTTGCTCAATTCCTGGCTAACAATGGCATCAGGCAAATTACGTCTGCCCCGTTCCACCCAGCATCGAACGGGCAGGCAGAGCGAATGGTCCGCACGACCAAGGATGCGCTTGCCAAGCTAACATCCGGGGATTGGGGAGTGAAACTAGCGTCATTCCTTCTACGGCAACACGTAACGCCGTGCTCTGCCACAGGCCGCAGCCCGGCCGAACTATTGATGGGGCGACGCCTAGCGTCTTTGCTGGATAGGCTGCATCCAGACCTCAACGACTTGAGGCCCCAGCAGCAGAGTGTTCCCAATAAGGTCCGCACATACGAGTGCGGAGATACTGTGTTCGCCAAGAACTATGCTGGGGGACATTCGTGGCTTCCAGCCACTGTAACTGAGGTAGTGGGTTCCCGCATGTATGTAGTCCAGCTTGCGGACGGGCGCAAATGGAGGCGACATGTGGACCAGTTGAGGCAGCGGTGGGCGACTGGCCGCCCCACCTCGCAACCTGCCGAGCTACCTGATTCCGAGGACCTTCCACAACCTCTTCCGGAGGTGAGTTCTGATGTGCCCGAGGGCCCAAGTACTGTCCGCGAGCCAGGGCAGACCCCTACTCAAAGACCCATTGCTAGTGATGGAAGTGCTCCTGACTCTGAGGTCCCAGAGTCGTGCAATACTCCCCAGAATGAAAGGTGCCCTGAACCTGTACAGCTACGCAGGTCTCAGAGATCGCGCAGAGCGCCAATGTACCTAAGCGATTATGATTGTACATAGTGTTTTTGCTTAGGGGGGAGGGATTTGTTATGTATTGAGATGTATATAACTGCCTTGTGAACTGTGCCATTGAGATGCCATGTTAAGCTTCGCCCTGGGCTAGGATCCTAATGTAACCAATAGGAGCCCTAGCCCAGAATATGTTTGCCAATCACCGTGCAGAGCGGGATCGCTTGTGATTGGTCCTTATTGCTTCAACCTCATAGGTTGCGTATTGTACAGTGGGTGTGGCTACATTAGCCGGGAATGTTTAAATACAGAGCAGCCAGTGCATGTCCTGTTGTTCTGATGATGGGTTCTGGCTGGCGATTGTTGTACCGTAACGGAGAAGTAACAGAGCTGAAGAATAAACTGCATTCTTGCTGAAATCACTCTGCGACTCTTTGTTAAGCGCACGACTTAACAGGAACCCTCCCCCCCCATCTGCCACAGACATTTGCTGGGTGACTTCGGACCAGTCACCCTCTCTCAGCCTAGTCCACCTCAGAAGGCTGCGATGAGGCTAAAACGGAGAAGGCTATTTTGCAAGGAGATCGACCAAGATGGGTCACCGCGTTTGTCTGTAGCAGCAGAAAACAGTGAGAGTCCGGGAGCACCTTAAAGACTCACAGAATCTGTGGCCGGGGAGGAGCGTTGGTGAGTCACGCCAAGAGGGAGCCTGCTTGTACAGGGCAACCTATTAGCCTGTACAGAGTATGAGCCCAGGAGAAGAGAATATGGCTCCAGATGTAGATATAGATCAAGTGTAGATCAAGGCGGGTATCCGTGTTAGTCTGTTTCTAGCAGGAGAAAAGCGCAAGAGTCCAGCTCCTGCCCCGCCCCAAATGTTTTTAGTCTTGAAGACGCTCCTGGACTCTTGCTCTTTCCCACTGCTACAGAGAGACTAACACGGCGACCCATCTTGATCTACACTTGATCTATATCTACATCTGGAGCTACATGCTTCAGATACATCCAAGGAAGTGAGCAGCCACTCCCTACGGCTCCTCCCCGGTCACAAATCTTGCTAGTCTTGAAGGCGCTCCTGGACTCTGGCTCTTTCCCACTACCTTACAGGGTTGCGGTGAGCCTAAAAGGAGAAGGGACGTCTGGTGAAAGCTGCTCCAGGTTCCTGTTGGGGAGAAAGGTGTAGGGAGGTACCCATGAAACCAAGGGACACATAAGCATGTGCGGAGTGCCCTTCCCGGCCACCAGCTGCAAAGAGAGCTCCCAAAGCAGAGGCTTGGGGGGGGGGGCTTCCAGAGAGAGGCAAGCGAGCTGCCCAGCGCCCCCCCTCGGCCCCTCCCTGCAGGGACAGATTAACCATGAAGCAGACTAAGGCACTTGCTTAGGGCACTATTTATTTATTTATTTATTTATTTAATTCAATTTATACCCCGCCCTCCCCGCTACACTAGGGCCAAAGGGGGCACCACAAAGTTGCGGAAAGGGTGAAAAGCTTAGTTTATACAGTATATTCAGGGGCCATTTCCTGCCAGAGCGCACAGGAGTGGAGCTCCGGCAGTAAGGCGCCCAGGGGGCGGGCACATGTGACAAGCCCCACCCCCTGCTCCCAGCAGCCCTCAGTCGGGCCACAAGGTGCAAGAAGCAGCCAGGTAAATTGCAGAGCCACCCCCCATCCTGCCTTCAGGTACAAGCTCTCCCTCCTCTGTGAGGGCAGATCTGCACGTCCCCCCCCCCCCCCCCCACTACAAACCATCCAAAACAGTCCAGCGGAGCCTGAGCGGTGGGTGTTGCCCTCTGGCACACTTCCAGTGATGTCAGGGGGTGTGGCATATGCAAATGAGTTATGCTAATGAGGTATGCTAATGAGCCCCTGCACCTCTTTTTCTACGAAAGGAGCCCTGAGTATAGCCTGTTATCCTGTGAATACATTTTCCTACTGCTGCAACCTGCATTGTCTATCTGGTCAGTCAGGTCAACCACTAACAGGGACTGGGGGGTCAGTGTGGAAAGGGGGCTGCGGGAAAGGGCACCAAGACTGAGGGCACCCCCCCCCGTGAGCCTCCCCCCCCCCGGGGGGGGCTCCCCCGACCTTCCACGACGAACTTCTGGGCGTAGCGCTTGAGGTTCTTCCTCCGGATGGCGCAGAAGCCCGGCGGGAAGCAGCCCTCGGAGAGGAGGCGGAAGATGTCCTCGAACTTGCTGGGAGGCCCGGAGGAGGAGGAAGACTCCGCCGCCGCCGCCACCCCCTCTTCCTCGGCCACCTGCAGCGCCGCCGCCGCCGCCTCCATGCTCAGGAGCCCGGCGAGGGCCGAGGGAGGGCGGCCAGCCG
>NW_015170277.1:1906423-1915645 GCF_001447785.1 Gekko japonicus
GGAGCCGGGCGAGGGCCGAGGGGGGGCGGCCAGCCGCGCGCCCTCCCCGCCGGGACCGGCCTTGCACCGCCAGCCGAGCCCGGGCTGCTCCGACCGGCTGCTGGCGGGAGGCGAGCCGGCCTTTCCCGGAGGCGGCGGCTGTTGAGGCTGTTGCGGCTGCTGCGGCGGGCATGCCGCGCCAGGGGCCGGGGGAAAAGTGCCTGCCCGCGGAGAGCGGCGGAAAAGAGCCCGAGCCCAGCAGCACCACACGGGGGGCAGGGGAGGCGCTGTCGGGAGCCGCGCGGCTCACTTCTTCGGATGCATCTGGAGACCAGAGATCAGGATGTAGCGAGAGGTCAAGACTCGGCAGCCAGTTTGGTGTAGTGGTTAAGTGCGCAGACTCTAATCTGGGAGAACTGGGTTTGATTCCCCACTCCTCCACTTGCACCTGCTGGATGACCTTGGGCAAGCCGTAGTTCTGATAAGAACTGTCCTTGGAAAAGAGCAGTTTCTGTCAGAGCTCTCTCAGCTCCACCCACCTCACAGGGTGTCTGTTGTGGGGAGGGGAAAGGAGATTGTCAGCTGCTCTGAGACACCTTTGGGGAGTGAAGTTGTTGCTGTTGTTGTTGTTCAGTCTCACAGTCGAGTCCGACTCTTCGCGACCCCATGGACCAGATCACGCCAGGCCCTCCTGTCTTCCGCCGTCCTCTGAAGTTTGCTCAATTTCATGTTCATTGCGTCTATGACACTGTCTAACCATCTCATCCTTTGCCGTCCCCGTCTTCTTTGACCTTCAATCTTTCCCAGCATCAGGGTCTTTTCCAGTGAGTGCTCCCTTCTCATTTGGTGGCCAAAGTATTTTAGCTTCAGTTTCATTATCTGGCCTTCCAGGGAACAGTCAGGGTTGATTTCTTTTAGGATTGACTGATTTGTTCTTCTTGCAGTCCAAGGGACTCTCAAGAGTCTTCTCCAGCACCATAGTTCAAAAGAATCTATTCTTCGGCGCTCGGCCTTCCTTATAGTCCAACTCTCACAGCCATACATGACTACTGGGAATACCATTGCTTTGACCATGCGGACGTTTGTTGGCAGGGTGATGTCTCTACTTTTTATCATGCTGTTTAGGGTAGTGAAGGGCGGGGTATAAATCCAATCTCTTCTTCTTCGAGTATAGATCAAGAGGGATCGCTGGGTCATTCTCTCCGTAGCAGCAGGAAAGAGCCAGAGTCCAGCAGTGCTTTCAAGACCAAACAACATTTGTGGCAGGGGAGGAGGTTTCGGGAGTCACTTGCTCACTTCTTCGGATACAGCTAGAATGGAAGTCCGTCTGTCCTTCTGTCGCAAGCAGTGTTCCCTCTAAGCTGAGTTAGGGTGAGCCAGCTCACCATTTTTTAGCCTCCGGCTCACACATTTTTGTCCTCGCTCAGGAAGGAGGGCTCCAGAGCAAAACTAATTTATGCCAAGCAGCCAGATCGCTCGCTCACAGCTTTAATGCCAGGAGCTCACAAAGTAGGATTTTTGCTCACAAGGCTCCACATCTTAGAAGGAGCATTGGTCGCAAGGTTGACAGATTTCCAGTCGATACGGCTAAATATGGTGCCTTCTATAGAGATAGATCAAGAGGGGTAGCCAGGTTAGGCTGCCTGTAGCAGGAGAAAACAGCCAGAGTCCAGGAGCACCTTAAAGATTGACAACATTTGTGGCAGGGGAGGAGCTTTCCTGAGCCACTGCTCACTTCTGCAGATACACCTAGAATGTGAATCCATCTGTCCTTGCATCTTGGAGAGAGGACTGATTTCAGATGCGGAATGACAATAGCAGGCAAATGACAACATTTGTGGCGGGGCAGGAGCTGCCGTGAGCGACTGCTCACTTCTTCAGATACAGCTAGAATGGGAGTCCGTCTGTCCTCCTATCTTGGGGAGTGAAGCAATTTCAGATGCCCAATGACAATAGCAGGTGAAGGACAATAGCACACCCTCTCGGCTCATTGGGCAACTTTGGGGCAGTCACATTCTTTCAGAGTAACCTACCTGCCAGGGTTGTTGTGAGAATAAAATGGGGGGAGGGACAAAATGACAAGCACCATAAAAATGAGAATCCCTCAGAGTGTAAGTGTACCTGACTTGTGCCACAAAATGTGTATTATTATTTATTCAGGCTCAGGGCGGCTTACATGGTACATAAATAACCATTGGTTGGTACATAAATAACTATTAAAATCCATATAAAACAGTTAAACAATTCAATTACAAATAAGAACATGAGATCCAAAAATCATGAAGTGCTGGGAATGCATACAATCCTGTAGTTTAGATGGCCTTTCTTTAAAACAACAACAACAAAAAAACAACAACCCAGTATCAACAGCCAGGATGGCTAAATGGAACCTCCATTTTCAGAAGCAGTATACCTCCAAATAGCGCCTGCCGTGGACAAAAGAAGGCTTTTGTGCCCTTCCTGTGGTTTTACAAGAGCATCTGAGGCAATGGGTTCTAATCTATGCAGAATAACAGATTCAGGTGGGCAGCCGTGTGGGTTTGAAGCAACAGAACGAAGTCTGGGTCCAGTGGCACCTTTAAGACTTCTTCAAACACTTCTTTGAAGTGTGCATGCACAAACAAAGCTTATACCCAGAAAAAAAACTTTGTTGGTCTTAAAGGCGCCACTGGACCCAAACTTTGTTCTACAACAGAATAACTATTTGCTAGTCTTGAATTAGCTAGTCTTGTGTTTTGTCGAAATCAGAGGTGAGTGTGGTCCAAAATAATTCTTTATGGTGTTCAAAATACTAATCTGAAGATCATTTTAGGCTCAGGAAAAAAACAAACAAACAGAGATTTAAAAGTTTCGGTCTTCTGCCGGCAGGCTGACCTAGCTAGCGTAAATAAAAGATACCAAGACTCCGGTTGGTGGCTGTCTTGGTCTGAAGCCGCAGAACAGCTTCCGTGTGCGTGCCACGCTTCTTCAGGTACCCAGAATAAAACGTTGGTAGTCTTAAAGGTGCCACAGGACTCTCAACTCTTTTTTCTATCAAGAAACCGAGACTGCTTCCTTCGCCATTCGCGTCGACGTGTAATTTGTCCACGCTCCCTCACCCGGCGCGCTTGTTTCCCACCGAGGCGGTTTCCCCGACGAACCCGCTGCCTCCGGCGCTCGGTTCCACCCCCTTTTAGGCCCCGGGTGGAATCATGGAGCCCGGCGAGACGGGCCCGGACCGGGGTCGCTTCCTGGCTTGCGCCTGCTTCTTCTCCGAGAACCTTTTCGTGCCTCGCTACGGCCTCCACCTGCGCTACTGGGGCGACCCGGAGCAGCTGCGGAGGGACTACGGGCCGGTAAACGCAGAGCGCCGTGGAGGTCCCGGGCGGCGGGAGGCTCGTCCTCATCCACTGTTGGAACCAACCCTATCAGTCCCGAGCACGCAGAGCTCCCCTCGTCCCTCTGATCCTCACAACAGTCCTGTGAGGTGGGACGGACGGGGGTGAGAAGGGGGGCGGCCCAAGGATCTCCCAGCAGGGCACTGACTCGGGGGCTGAGAGGGGGTTTGAACCCAGGGATCCCCCCCCCCCCCCCACGCAGCAGAGACTGGATTTATACCCCACCCTTCACCGGAGTCTCAGAGTGGCTTACAAACTCCTTCCCCTCCCCCTCCCCTTATCAGACACCCTGTGAGGTCTGTGGGGCTGAGAGAGCTCTTTTGAGGACTGCTCTTGAGAGAACAGCTCTGAGAGAACTTGTGACTGACCCAAGGTCACACCAGCAGCTGCATGTGGAGGAGAGGGGAATTCAAACCCGGGCCTCCCAGATTAGAGTCCGCAGCACTTAAGCACTACACCAAACTAGCAGAACACCCTAACCTGATCTTAAAGTCTCCATTCAACAGGGAGAGACCAGTGCGAAATTGTTGGGCTCGAATGTAGCAATAGATTGGAGGGCGTCAGTCAGGATTTAAATAGTGTCATCTTTTCTCACTCACTGAGCCCGCCTTGGCGGGGAGGGCAGGGTATAATTTGAATAAATCAATAATAAAGGCCTGTATAACTCTTAGAAGCTGATCTGGATTGAGGCTTGCATTGACTGGCATTTACTTATGAGTAAACGTTCTTCGGATTGGCCTTCTGAGTAAATGTTCTTTGTGACCACAAAACAAAGTAATGTCTGTTTGTTTTTATGGTCCCAGTCACACGGCAAAGTTGCCGCGGGAAAGGCATGGATGGTGGGCGGATTATCTGGCCGCGATCACACCCCAACATCTGGGAAGTGGAGCGCACCTGTGGCTTACCGCAGACAATGCGCATTAAAAAACTAGTACCTCCAAGGTACTAGTAAACGTTTGCCACAGGCTGCCTCCAGACCCCGTGGTGTGACTGTGCCGGCGCGCGGCATTCCCCTCCAGTCCCTCGTTTACCTGCCGGCGCCGAGGGAAGGACCCGTGGTGTGCCGCCAGCGCGTCTGATCACGTAATTGCGGATCAAACTGCACCGGGTCAATTAGCCACGCCTCCCCCCGCGATATCCGGCCCGTGTGACTGGGGCCTATGTATAGCCCACACAAGTCTTAGGGTCCATCGGCCCAAGGATTATCAAGTCAGGTGGCTATGAAACAGCACAGAACAAAATTTGAGTCCAGTGCCACCTTTTGAGATCAACTGAGTGCCCTGACCTGGATAGCCCAGGGAAGCCCGATCTCATCAGATCTCGGAAGCTGAGCAGGGCCGACCCTGGTAAGCACTTGGATGGGAGACCTCCAAAGAATACTAGGGACCGGGAGGCAGAGGCAGGCTATCAGGCCACTTCTCTGAACATCCTCTGTGCCCCACTTGGGGTTGCCAGAGGTCACCAACCATGACTTCCAGGCATGCGCACACACAAAGGCCAAAACAAAAAAACCAAGTTCTGGTTATAAGCTTTCGTGAAGAAGTGTGCACGCACATGAAAGCGTATACCCAGAATAAACTTGGTTGGCCTTAAAGGTGCCCACTGGACCCAAACTTTGTTCCAAGGATTATAGTCACCTTTGCTTTGTCTAAGCTGGTGTAATTTTAACCGTTGCAGCTGGGGACACAACCAAGATGGGGAGGTAGAGCGTGGGGACTGTACATTATAAAGCTAAGCGTGGCTCTGTAATCTGTGCAACATAAAAACCAGAAGTGTCTCTTTCTACTACAGGCCTTACGAGAGCGCGGCTGCAAAACCGAGGAAGAGTTTGAAGCTGTGATACAAGAGGTACGGTCTAGCGGGATGAGTAGTTTAAGGGGGGGAAAGGTGATGGCAGGAATCGGCGTAAAAGAGGCTTCTAAAATTATGTGTCGTGTGCAGAAAGCGAACCTGCTTCCCCTCACCCAAAATACTGGTACTCAGGGTCACCCAACAGAAGTGGACAAAAGAAAGCACTTTCTGACAAAATCTTTAGTTATCTTACAGAACTCTGGCTTATATGGCCTTAAAAGGGGATGAGACAAAAAAATTAAATGGATCGGTCTATCTCTAGCTCAGTGGAACCTCCATGTTCAGAAGCAGTATGCCACAATACCAGTTGCTGAGGGAAATAGCAGGGGCAAGCTCTCGCCTTCATATACCCCAGAAACATCTAACAGTACAATCCTACAAAGACTGAGCCATATGTAACTGCTCATAGGAACATAAGAGAAGGGCCAATGGCCCATCCAGTCCAACACTCTGTCACACAGTGGCCAAAACCCAGGTGCCATCAGGAGTGAGGCCAGAACTCCAGAAGCACTCCCAACTGTGGTCACCCAGGCACCAAGAATACAGAGCTTCACTGCCCCAGACGTAAGAACAGAAGCCATGTTGGATCAGGCCAATGGTCCATCCACTCCATCACTCTGTGCCAAAACCCAGGTGCCACCAGGAGGTCCACCAGCGGGGCCAGAATTTCAGAAGCCCTCCCACTGTCCCCCCACCCAAGCACCAAGAATACAGAGCATCACCTGCCCCAGCCTGAGAGTTCCTATCTATACCTTGTGGCTAATAGCCACTGATGGACCTCTGCTCCAGATGTTTATCCAATCCCCTCTTGAAGCTGCATAGGATCAGGCTGTAAGGCTGCCATGTTACACACAGTTACTTGAGGGTATCTCCCACTGTACTCAATAGGACTGACTTCTGAATCAAAAAGCACAAGATCAACTTCATCGCAAGTCATAACCAAACATTGAATGTCTCCCTTTCATCTTGATGGACTTTTCCCCAGGTTGAAAAGGAAGTGCAGAGGAGGAAGGACTTAGATCGTCACTCTAGAGAAAGAAGAACAATAATTTCCCAGAACTACACACCGAAGCATCCAGAACTGTATACTTTACAGGTAAAGAATGCACTTATTCCAAGGCCTTAAAGCATGTTAAAGGTTTGTTAAACAGAGCCTGCAATCCCAAGAACACGTTTTCGGAAGTAAACTAAATTGAACAGAATAGTAGACCTGCTTAGAATAGCTCACAGAAGCAACTATTTTTGTGAGGTTGATAAGTTCTGTTCTGTTTCTCCCTTTCCTCCTGACACCAGGATTCATTTCTGGCCCCAGAATTTGTTGAAACCGTGAAGTACTGCACATCCAGTGGTGCAGATCTCCAGGGGCTCCTGAGCCGTGTGGAGTCTATCTCAGGTAAGCAGAACGGCTCCACATCCTGTCTCCCTCCCTCGGCGTGGGGCTCTGTCTTGTATAACCAGGTGTACTCAGTTAATACGATGAATATCTGAGGATGCCAGTCACAGCTACTGGCAAAACGTCAGGTTCTACAATGCCAAGACCACGGCCACACAACCCGGGAAATCTACAGCAACTAATCATAGCTTTATTAATGATGACTTCTGTTTGAATGTTCTAGATTTTTTAGATTTGTGTATTTTGATTGTAAATTTTGATTGTAAATCTCGAATCTTGAGGCTAATGCTGTATATTCATGTTTGATAATTGAGCTTAAGACCTTGGTCATAGAAGCTAATAAACATAAGTAAAACCATGTGTGACCGGATTGGCATTTTGGATAGCATGACGCCTTCATGTTTGACAAACTTCTTCCAGGTGTTTGCTTTCTTTCCCGTAAAACCAAACAGCTTCTCAGCACACACTTTCCAAGGCCTCTTTGGCCCTTGTCTGGAAAGGGGACACAGGCGTTTCAGTGCCGAGGCTCCATTTCAGCATATGTGTGGGGGTTTGTTTGCTGAATGCGTCACAACAAAAACAAGACCACTGTTGCAGTCCGGGTTTGGGCTACCTGGTAAAGTTATCCGTAACCCATCCCACAAAGAGATTCTTCTAGCTACACCTGTCCTAGGATAGTTGTTTGCGGCCCTGTGTAAGGACTGAAATTGCCTACATGCCAATAAAGGTAACTGGACTGGGACTGAAATTGCCAGTTGCTTCCAATCCCCCCCCCAAAAAACAAACAAGCACCCCATCAATGGCTGGTCACCTGGAAACTATTTTTGCTCACCCGAAGGAGACCAAGCAATTAGCAATATGTCAGCCTCTTTTTGTCGCTGTTGTTCCCTCCCTCAGATAAGAGGATCTTCCGACTCCCCGTGTTCACCGAGGAATTCTGCCGGGCGTTCATCGAGGAGCTGGAGAACTTTGAACGGTCCGAGATGCCCAAGGGGAGGCCCAACAGCATGAATAACTACGGGGTAAGCCTAGATGGAGACAGCTGACAGTGAAAAAGGCAATGGCAAACCACCTCTGAACATCTCTGGCCTGGGAAACTTCATGGGTTCACTGTGAGCGGGGTGCAACTGGACGGCACGCTTGCGCTTCAGGCACAAAAAGGGGGCTTGCAGGCCGGCTGTGCAGGGGAAGCCCTTCTCCTGGGCTTGAACTCTGTACAGGCGAACAGGTTGCCCTGTACAAGCAGGCTCCCTCTTGGCTGTCAGGGCAGGGGACAGTGCTGTAGGACAGTGGATTTAGGAAGTCCCCACTGCAGGCCTCGCTTCAGCCGTAAGCTGTCCAAGTGGCCTCAAGGAAGACACTCTCCCTTTGCCTCTGCAACAAGGGGAGAACCACCTGACTTCTCAGATGGGCTGCAAGGATCAAAATCTGTACATGAATAGTTTGAACTCTCTAAAGCAGGGGTGTCAAACATGTGGCCCGGGGGCCGGATGAGGCCCCCGGAGGACTTCTATCAGGCCCGCAGTGGAACTGGCTGTCTTCTGCTGCTGCTTCCAGTTCTGCTGCTGCTGCGTCATCATGGGTTTGCAGCTTACAGACACACACCTGAACAGCATACTCAAGATTGCAACAGCACAGACAGTTATCCGGCACTGTTCAATAAACAAAATATTGCAAGAGTGCTGATGTTATTTTATTTATTTATTTATTTTATTTATTTATTATTAAATTTATACCCCGCCCTTCCCCGTAGGGCTCAGGGCGGCTTACAAGGCAAGCAAAGGCTTGCTAATAAAACATCAATACTCTAATACAGTTAAAAACAACATATACAATTTAAAACCATTTAAACATTAAGGTTAGTGATATATAGTGGGGGGGGGGCAGTGGCGGCCCCTAACCGAAGGCCTGGTGGAAGAGCTCCGTCTTGCAGGCCCTGCGGAACTGCACCAGGTCCCGCAGGGCCCGGATCTCCTCCGGGAGCTCGTTCCACCAGGTGGGGGCTGCCACTGAGAAGGCCCTAGCCCATATTTTAAGCATGTTTTTATTTTAAGTAAAAAAGACCCTTTGTGTTTGTGTCCTTTATAAAGTTTATATCTCCGCTACCTGGCATTACATTTTATGACACGCATGCCCCGTCCCAACAAGGTCTCATTTATGTCAGATCCAGCCCTCATAACAAATGAGTTTGGCACCCCTGGTCTAAAGTGCTCTGGTATTTTTAGGCTCACTTGGAACCAGCCCTTGGATTTGGATCAAAGTTTGCCCCCTGGGATGGCAGGCGTAGGAAACGGGGACCTCCCCAGACATGCAAAGGACTGCCCAGGGGAAGAACGCCTGGCCCTTCCCCCTTGAAGGGCGTCCCTCTTTTGCACCGGGGCCGGTTTTCTGAACCTCCTCTCTCGCCCCCTCGGCTGCAGGTCCTCTTAAACGAGCTGGGAATGGACGAGGCGCTCATCATGCCACTCCGAGAACGGTGCCTGTGCCCCATCTCGGCACTGCTGTA
The DNA here is from genome assembly GCF_001447785.1 of Gekko japonicus. Lineage (NCBI taxonomy): Eukaryota > Metazoa > Chordata > Lepidosauria > Squamata > Gekkonidae > Gekko > Gekko japonicus. The sequence goes on from NW_015170277.1 coordinate 1,915,530, forward strand.
CCCGGACTGTGGGGGAGGCCGCCTGGACAGCCACAAGGCCTTCGTGGTGAAGTACGCCTTGCGCGAAGACCTGGACCTGAGCTCCCACTACGACAACGCAGAAGTGACCCTGAACA
>NW_015170277.1:1915692-1932316 GCF_001447785.1 Gekko japonicus
CAGGTGCCTCTTCTTTCCAGGGGTGGCTTCTTCATGCAAAGCGGATGTCGTGGACAAAGTTTCCTGGGATTGGACACAGGGACGGCAGCTAGCTTCGGTGGCTTTAATAAACAGATGATTAGACTAGGGGTCTCCATTGTGGTGCCCGTAGGAGCCTTGGCCTTGGCACCTACCGACCCTTTTACCGGCACCCACGGTGTGTTTTTATAAAATGGGTGGGGCTGGTGGAGCTTTTGCTCTGCTGATTTTAAAAAAAAATGCTTTCACAGCTGCCACCACAGCATAAGGACCTTCAGTTTTGGTGTAGTGGTTAAGAGTGCGGACTCTAATCTGGAGGAACCGGGTTTGATTCCCCACGCCTCCACATGCAGCTGCTGGTGTGACCAGGGGCCAGTCATAAGTTGTCAGAGCTGTCCTCGAAAGAGCAGTTCTCGAAAGAGCTCTCTCAGCCCCACCTACCTCCCAGGGTGTCTGTTGTGGGGAAGGGAAAGGGATTGTAAGCCGCTTTGAGACTCCTTCGGGTAGTGAAGGGCAGGGTGTAAACCCAATCCCTTCTTCTCTTCTTCACTGTGTGCATGCAGGGAATTATTTTTCAACAATATGTTCATTTTAAAAAGCATCCTGCTACTCAGAACTGCTACCTGCAATGTTGAAGAGCAACTATTAGATTTTTTTTTTTGAAAAGCCCCCCCACCCCACCCCGTTTCTGGATTCCAGAGATGCCCACGGGCGCAGAAAAGGTCGGGGACCCCAGATCAGACAAACTGATGGAGGGGAGAATGATCAACAGCTATTAGCCGTGAAAGCTAGATGAAACCTCCATGTGTCGAAGCAGTCTACTTCTGGCTCTCAGATGCTCGGGGACCACCGGGGGAGGGGGACTTTGTTCCTTGTTTGGGAACTTCCTGAGGCAGCGTTGAAAAACACATGCTTGCTTGGGTGGGCCTCTCTCTGAGACCCTCTTTAAACACTGATGATGGGCCTTAAAATGGAGGCCCCTGATCTGAACTCTGATGGGCTTACCCAGCATAAAAACGGTCTGATCCTTCAAAAAGCCACGTTAACTCGTGCCTGTCTGCTCTCACTTCACGGCAGGGATTCCGTAAGCCGACTCCATGCCGTGCAGATGAACACCCCCCCCTGGAGGGTCTTCCCTGCAGGGGTCGCCTCGTCTGCCAGGGGTTCAGGCGGCACCCGGGAGCTTAATTCATCTGATTCTTTTTCAGGACCCTAAGCCTGTGCCCCGCTACATCGAAGTTGAGCATGTGCCCTGCCACGGATTGTTCCACCGAGGAGGACAGATGCACGGGGCGCTCCCCATCGCCTCCGGGGAACGCTGGAACCTGATTGTCTGGATGCGGTCGTCCGCCCTCCGAAATCAGCTCTGCCCCATGTGCAACAGGCAGCCCGATCTGGTGCCAGCAGAGGGCTTCGGAGACGGGTTCACTGGGAGCCCCAGAGGCGACCAGCCTGAAACCGTGGATCTGTGCTCCTTAACATAGGGGTGACTCTTGGAACTCAAGTCCAATAAAGTGTGGTCAGTAGCAGACAGCAGCAGTGGCCCCCAACAAGTTTGGTGTCGTGGTTAAGTGGGCGGACTCTAATCTGGGAGAGCCGGGTTTGATTCCCCGCTGCTCCACTCGCAGCTGCTGGATGACCTTGGGCAAGCCACAGTTCTCTCGGAGCTGTTCTCTCAAGGGCAGTTCTCTTAGAGCTCTCTCAGCCCTGCCTACCTCACAGGGTGTCTGTTGTGGGGAGGGGAAGGGAAAGGAGATTATAAGCCGCTCTGAGACTCCAAGTGAAGGGCGGGGCGTAAATCCAATCTCTTCTCTTCTTCATTGCTTCTGGAGTGAGCCCTAGGGCAAGCTTACCCCTGTTGCCAAGTATCCAGCAGATCCTGCTGGGGTCCAGTGTTCCCTCTAAGCTGTGCGTGTGAGCGGCTGCTCATTAACACAGGAAGCCCCGCTCAGCAGCAATCTAGGGCCACGCGGGGTCTTGCAGTGCCCGTTGCCCATCTGAAGACTACAGCAGTTCCATTCTGCTCAGGGTGTGAACTGCTCCGTTCAGTAGAGGGAACATTGTTGGGCTGAACTTTTTTCCTAGCCTCCAGTGTCACACCAGGATCTTTCGTTGTAAGTTAAAGGACCAGTCCATCCCTAGGTTGTCGGTCTGCGCTGTCACAAACACAAGGCAGTTTCCAAGAGATGCGGCCGCCTGCCTTAATCGCCGTCAGAACAGGGACCTCAGTTCCACCTGAATGTCTGGGATTAAATCCCACCAGCACAGAAGCAGATCCACGTGTTTTGAGGAATGATACTTTCTCTGTCTGAAAGCAGGCGGTCAAATCCCCGGCTCAACAGGGCCCCAAACGATTTGCTTACCGAGAGGAAGGAAATGAGGTAATTAAATAATAATAATGCTTAGTGTCCGAAGGGCTTCACATACCGGTTGGGTGTTGCGTCTGTGTGGCTCACCTGGTAAGTTTGGGGCAGAGGCAGAAACTGATCCAGGAATCCCCTTGCTAACGGCTCTCTTTTAGTGTAGTGGTTCGGTGTAGTTTGGTGTAGTGGTTAAGTGCGCGGCCTCTAATCTTGGAGAACCGGGTTTGATTCCCCACTCCTCCACTTGCACCTGCTGATGTGACCTTGGGCAAGCCGTAGTTCTGATAAGATCTGTTCTTGAAAAAGAGCAGTCTCTGTCAGAGCTCTCTCAGCCCCACCCACCTCACAGGGTGGCTGTTGCGGGGAGGGGAAGGGAAAGGAGTTTGTAAGCCGCTCTGAGACTCCAAGTGAAGGGCGGGGTATAAATCCAGTCTCCTCTTCCAGTTTGGTGTAGTGGTTAAGTGTGTGGACTCCAATCTGGGAGAACCGGGTTTGAGTCCCCACTCCTCCACTTGCACCTGCTGATGTGACCTTGGGTCAGTCACAAGCTCTGGCACAGCTGTCCTTGAAAAAGAGCAGTTTGTGTCAGAGTTCTCTCAGCCCCACCCACCTCACAGGGTGTCTGTTGTGGGGAGGGGAAGGGAAAGGAGTTTGTCAGCCGCTCTGAGACTCCAAGTGAAGGGCGGGGTATAAATCCAATCTCTTCTTCTTCTTCTTTTCATGGCCCCCAGACTCCTCCAGCCAGGCCCAGGGGCTCATTCCAGCCCCTGCTCTTTCTCCAAACGCTCCCCAGCCACACTTCCCTTCCACGGGCCAAACTCATGCCGGGGAGCTCCCTTCACTCGCCCTCTCCTCAAGCAGTGGCCACTCGGGTAGAGCTTTCCCCTTTGTGCACCCTGACTGCAACGGGCCTAATTAGCCTCATAGAATCCCACAGTTGGAAGGGACCTCCGGAGTCATCTAGCCCAACCCCCTGCACAATGCAGGACGTTCACAAATCCCTCCCCCCGAAAATGCCATCGCAGGCATTCAGAGCCGTTTGCTGAAGGGATCTTCCCGCAGTTGAGAAGGCCAGAGGAAACCAGGTGTTGCCAAGGGTGGAGCGTGCAGGGTGAGTGAGCAGGTTGAGGACAGCACCCGAAAGGGGACTGTAATGGCCACTGCAACTACTAAAGTCACCCGGAGCCAGTTTGGTGTAGTGGTTAAGTGTGCAGACTCTAATCTGGGAGAACCGGGTTTGATTCCCCACTCCTCCACTTGCACCTGGCTGGATGACCTTGGGCAAGCCGTAGTTCTGATAAGAGCTGTCCTTGAAAAAGAGCAGTTTCTGTCAAGAGCTCTCTCAGCCCCACCTACCACAAAGGGTGTCTGTTGTGGGGAGGGAAAGGGGGTTGTAAGCCGCTCTGAGACACTTTTGAGTTGTGAAGGGCGGGGTATAAATCCAATCTCTTCTTCTTCTCTTCAACGCATGGAGCATCCCCCAATTTCAAACTGGTGCAGCAATACATAAGTAGATTCAGGTAGGTGGCCGTGTTGATCTGAAGCAATAGAATAAAGTTGGAGTCCAGTGGAGTAACTGCTTTACTCTAATCTCAGCTCTACATATCGTTCAGTTGCAGCAAATTACTTATGTATCTTGACTCTAACTAGCCTTTCCTGGCAACCAACCCCCCACCCCCTCTCTACCTATACGTAAGGCTTGAGGAAGTCTGTTCCAATGTATCTGAAGAAGTGTGCATGCACAGGAAAGCTTATACCTGGAATTAAACTGTGTTGGTCTTAAAGGTGCCCCTGGACTCAAAATATACATCAGTAGTCTGGGGAAGGGCGTATTGGAAGTGCCCACGGCGCAAAGAAGGCACAGGGTGGCAACTCTCGTCTTCTGGCGGATGACGGAGTACAAAGTCCTGGTTGGCAATTAGTTTTTAATGGGGGACCCTCCTGCGGACTGAGCCCAGGTCGGAGGGCCAGCAATACTTATTCTGCCCACTGACCCCTTACAAGGTCCGATGCAGGCAAAGAGCTCTAACCCTTTGGGCACCTGAGTTGTTCTCCAAGCCTTGGTCTGCAGGTGCATGGGGGGGAGGAATGCATTTGGGGCGGACTCACAGAGCATCTGTTGTCGGGGTGCACCAGCAGGGAGAAGATTAAGAGTCCTTTAGTGGTTTTCAGAGAGGCTGAGATGCAAAATAGTCTGTCTGAAGGGGGAAAGGGCTCAGCGGCTATGCTGGGGCTGGTTTTGGTCCCCAGAGATCTCTGTGCTAAAACATCATCAGTCCTCTCTTCACAGTTCCTCAGAGGATCTCCGTACATCTGGCGACTCCAAACTTGGGGGGGGGGGAACACCCCTTGTTTTTAATTCTAATCATCTCCCAGGTTTGACCTAGCAGAAAACGAATTTCATGTAATTTGCAAGCGAGGGGTCGGCTGGCTATTGTCCTGTTTATCATAAGCCTCTGGAGGGGATGAAAACTCCACTTGGCTAGTCAGATCAGCAGGTTTTGTTCATCTGCATAATTAACCCCTGGATAAAAGGAAGCAAAAATCCAAACAACATTAATTTCCTTGGAGGGGAAGAGCAGAAATGTGCATATAAATAGACCTGTCATTAGTGTTCTGGGTCAATTATCTTCTTGTCCATTTGGATAACTTATCAAAATTGCATTCTGAAAACAAACCGTGAGCCCTGGGACATCTGGCAGTTACCGATTTCCATAATAATGAGAGTTTCATCTTCTTTGCAACAGGAAAATGGCTGCATATCACATATGCATTGGATTTTTACAATTTTTTCATAAAATGAGCATGGAAAGTTTTGGGCCTGCCAAGTTCTGAGCGCAGAAAATTAACCTAACCGGGCAGGCAAGACCCGGGGACTCTCTCCTGGTGTGAGAGCAAGGGAACTTGGAACGGAACCAGGGAAGCCCTGTTTTACTTCCAGCTTCAGCAGCTAGACCCCAATTCAGAGCAGCCAACAAGCAGATCTTCAAACTGCGAATGTTTTTAAAGATAGATAGTGCTCATTCTGGAACCAAAATTGTAATTGTGAGTTTGACAAATGAACATGATTCAACTTATGTATGGGTGCTATGATTTACAAATGTACTGTTTGATCTTCAATAAAGTTTATAAAATCTTAAATAAAAAAAAAACAAGCAGATTTTGAGACCTGTTCTTGCGCTCACATAAACCAGCCACTGACGTTCGCTTCAGAGGCCTTGTTCGGGGCCCTATCTCCCAAGGGAGGACACGAACTACAGTACCCATTTGCCTGCCTTTCTGAACGGGTCCCAAGTTCCATCCCCAGCAACTCGAGTTAAAAGGATTCGGTAGCAGATGATGCGAAAGATGTCTGTTTGAGGCCCCCAGAGCGTTACCTCCAGGTATGGTGGAAAAGGCTGACTTGGATAGTATAAGGCAGCTTCATGTGTATGGAGCTAGATGGCCCCATGGATAGAAATTGGTGCTAGGCAACTTCAAGCGTTTTCAAGCGGAGGCTGGACAACAACCATCTTTCGGGTATGTTGTAGGGCTGTCTTTCGGCTATGCTCCTGCAGAGTGCAGGGGTTCGGACTAGATGACCTGCAAGGTCCCTTCCAACTTTAACATTCTATGATTCTGTTTCAGTTTTAATGTTTTCCTGTTCTTTGTGCCGTAGCTGCCTTATTTCTATACTGTTTGGCTGCATTCTTTTAATACGAACATTGATACAGTCTTTTTTTAGTCTGGATTTATTGAGTGCTTTCTGTTTTTAGGAAACTGCCTGAAGAAAATTATTGAGAAGTGACATTGTTAACGTTTCAAATAAATAAATAAGAGCTCTGCCTGCATCTGGGTTGTTTGCTTTTTTTATCGCCAATCACCATGCAGGATCAGACTAAAGTATAGACCCCTGCCTTCAACATGGGCTAGCATGCCTGCTTTGAGGAAGCGCACAACAGCTGTTAACTACCCTGTATTGTTTGTTCCCTCTATCTAGCAATCAGATATACTGTCTCTGAATATGGAGGTTCTATTTTAGTTCTCATTCACAGCAGCACTTGATAGACCTCCTTCATGAGATGCAGCTTCTGAATAGGTGTTCACATACACATTCAACATTAAAAAAGGGGGTTCCGGTTCTGGTAGGTAATTGCAGTGGATGCGCTGTAAGATCTCCTTTTACTCAAGGTTTTTTTATATTGCTTTTATCAATTATTTTAAATTGTCTACTTTTTGTGCCAACCTTTATTCCGTGTACTAACTACTCAATTAGAGGACTCCTTTCTGCTCTCTTAAATGAGATAAGAAGCCTTGCTGGATTTATGCCACTAACGACACATCTCTCCGTTTTTATCTATGTTTTATCTATGTTTAAGACTTCCAAGGACTATTTTGCCTTACTACTTTTAATCAACCTTGAGTGACTTCAATTTCATTAAAAAAGAGACCTGAGTTCAAGTTTCGCTGCATCAAGGAATGGTGGTGTGGGCAAAGCAAAATGACCGTCTCTCTGTCTCACTTCTATCTCATACACAAGATCGAGAATATTAGGCCTACTAGGGCCAGGGCATTTTCGGTGGCGGCTCCTACCTGGTGGAATGAGCTCCCAGAGGAGATCCGGACCCTGCGGGACCTTATGCAGTTCCGCAAGGCCTGCAAGACGGAGCTCTTCCGCCAGGCGTTCGAGTAGGAGCCACCGCCGCCACTATTCTACCACCGAGGTGGTAAGTCATTGGCTGCCCTATAAGAACGGGGACAAGCGGGCCCTGGCAGAAGTTTGAGACAGTGTAGTGGGAGACCACGCTACTGAGACAGCTGGCCACCAAACCTGGGGGGGGGGGGTCGACCCCATCTTGGATGATTAATATAGGTATAGCACCGTATTATTGGAAGGTTTTATTGTTATTTTAAATGTTTTATTTATTATATACTGTATTGTATTTTGCACTCGGCTTTGCCGCATGTGAGCCGCCCTGAGCCTTTGGGAGGGTGGGATATAAATCAAACTAATAAATAAATAAATAAAACTGCCTGCCTTCCAAAGCTTTTGAGCAATAAGAATATAAAATGTGGTGCAAACGAATTATACTATTGTTGTGGTTAATGGTAATGATGTAAATGATTGTGTGAATTGTTATCACCCAAGGAAGAAGAGATTGCATTTATACCCTTCACTCAGAGTGGCTTACAATCGCCTTCCTTTCCTCTCCCCACAGCAGACACCCTGTGAGGTAGGTGGGGCTGAGAGAGCTCTGAGAGAACAGCTCTGAGAGAGCTGTGACTGGCTTCATGTGGAAGAGGAGTGGGGAATCAAACCTGGTTCTCCAGCTCAGAGCCCGCCGCTCTTAACCACGACACCAATCTGGAGCAAAAGGGCCAGATGCAGATTTTAAAGGACACCCTGGCAGTACGGTTTCTTTCGTATACAGATGTAGGGGTACTAGCAGTACAGGCCTGAGGAGAGCTAGTCGTAGAATCACAGAGTTGGAAGGGACCTCCAGGGTCATCTAGTCCAACCCCCTGCACAATGCAGGAAATTCACAAGTACCTCTCACCCCACCCCCAGTGACCCCTGCTCTGTGCCCAGAAGACTTCGTGTAACTCTGCTTATGATAGGGTTGAATACCAACCAGATGTAGAGGACGTTTGTATGAACAGAGGAAGCGTGATGTTTTCAGATTAGGCCACTGGTCCAGAGCTCAGTATTTACTGCTGACTGGCAGCAGTTTTCTGAGGCCCCAAGAAGAGAAAGGTCTTTCCTAATACCAGACATCCTTATTTTAACTGGAGGTAACAGGGACTGAACCTCAAGCATGTTAAGGCACTCAACTACAACAAGTTTGCAATTCTAACATGGATCTGGATGCCCTTTTAAAATCCACGGGACTTCTACCTATGCAAATTTAAGTAGGTACAATGAGTACAGACTCCATATTTGTTGTATGTTAGTTGTTTGTTGTATGTTAGTCTTTTTATCCTTGTAGTTGTTGTTTTCTTTCACTTTTGAAAAACAAATAAAACTTTTAGTTGCTGTAGATTTTCCGGGTTGTGTGGCCGTGGTCTTGGCATTGTAGAACCTGACGTTTCGCCAGTAACTGTGACTGGCATCCTCAGAGGTATAACACATATGGATTGTTTCCTGGGGAGGTTTCATATATCCATATACAAAAGAACCTCCTCAGGAAAGCTCCTCCATTAGCATGTTCATAGCCTGGGGAACTCCTACAAGATAATGACTCAGCCCTACCCCACCTTCTGGAGTAGATATAAATTACCTGCCTACCATTTTCTTCTCACCTTGACACAGAGAGCACTCCATCTTTCTGTGCGACACCTCTGAGGATGCCAGTCACAGTTACTGGCGAGACGTCAGGTCCTACAATGCCAAGACAACGGCCACACTGTTGTACGCACAGTTTATGAAACACTGAAGGAATTTTGTACTCTGTCACTGACTAACAGAATGAGCTTTGCAGGTACACTTAACCTTTCTGTGATACATATGTTAAGTGCTATTTACGATTTTAACTACATGGACAGAAATCACTTATGAATGTATTCAGATATTAGACTTTGGTTCACTTATGGTTATTGCTGGAAATACATTCTGGGAAGCTTAAACAAAAGGTTGTTCTGCTATTTTGCTGTTCTGCTGAGGGTTGCGGCCTTGACTGACTGGCTACTTCTGCGCACGTGCCTGTTAGCCTAGCTATACTTTTGGAATTCTATGACCTAGGCTAGATAAAAGTTTAATGTTCCGCTAGAAAGAAGAAACTTTGCCCGGGAAGACCTAACCCACAGGTCTCAACCCAATGGGAAACAGATGATGAAGTTTGCTGTAACCAATAATTCTGTTTCATTTCTCTGATGCAATGTGAAATATAAAATGCCATGTCTTCCCATTGTAACCTCAGAGCCGCTGGTTGGTATCTGAGGGGGCCAACTCCCTGTTTGTTTGGTTTCTCCCTGTTAATCGATTAACAATAAAGACCTCTGTTACAGTTTCTTCCTTCACAGGACTGAGTGTGTGTGTTTCTCAAACTGGAACCAGGGAAACACAGAGGATTTGTAGGACAACACAACCCGGAAAATCTAAAGCGGCCGTGAAAGCTTAACTTAACTTCCTTGCAGATACCAGTGGGATTTGGGCTGATGGGTATCAGAGCTGACATTTATTTATTTATTTATCAAACTTGTACCCCGCCCTCCCTGCAAACGGGCTCAGGGCGGCTTCCATAAAAACATAAATACATTAAAATACACAATATTCGACCACAATAAAACGTTATAAAAACAAAGTGCTGGCGGCTGATTAAATTAGTCTAGATGGTACATTACAGGGATAGATTTCCACTGCCCAGATGTTCCACGATGTCACTGCTCATAATCACTGCTCATAATCAATTTATGATGCAGCCTGCAAGACATGAGGCTGAATTCCCAACTCTGTGCAAGGGGGAGGGGGCGCGTGGGGCTGATCCCCGCCTCCTTTGGGCAAATCACGCTCGCTCACCCCCTCCCCCCCATGTCTACTTACTGTGCAAACTCTCTCTCTCTAGCAAGGGTCGGAAAATACGGAAAGTCTCCATTAAACTCGCCTCCCTCTTTCTCCTCTCCTTTATTGGACCTACCGCACGACCGACACCGGATTCAAAACGCCAGCGAGCGAGGAACAAAAACACACGACTTCAGTTCCCCCACCGGACACTATTAGCCACGCACGGAAACAAACCGGAAGTGCGCGAGGAAGCCAGCGAACAGACTGTCAGGGGAACCCCCGATCGATTTCCGAGACTCCGGAGTTCAGGTGAGGTGCGGAGGCCTGACCTTCGGAGCCCAGAACTCTTCTCCCCGCCGAGTCGTGTTCGCTGCCCCTGAACGGCGAGTCTCGGACCGGAGCCCGGCAGGGTCAGGGCAAAATCGGGTCCGCCAAAGGCTCAAACGGGCAGGTCTCCAGTGCGCATGCGTGCTGTCCGGCGGGGAAGCGGTGGGCGAGGTTTAGCGGGAGAGGCTTGGAACGGAGCGCTGTGATTGGCTGAGAGGGCTTTGAGGTGTTATCAGACAGCTGAGCGGCGCCTCTTAAAGGGCCAGTTCAGGGTCTGAGTTCAGCTGAACACAACATGGACTTGTGGAGATCATGGCATGATAGATATTGTTAATAGAAGAGAGATCCTTCAGTGTCTCTTAGGCAGGCTGGTTAGCCACGTTCAGAAGTAGCATACCTCTGGATACAACTTGTGCACAAGGGAAGTAGGAATAGGGTTTTGGTACCTGTGCCCTGCTTGCAGGACTTTGGGTTGTGGGAACCAGGATGGTGGACTAGGTGGGCTTTTGATCTGGTAGAGCTCTTCTTACACATCACTGACTGATCACGAAATTTGCTGTTGCTTTGACAGCCGCGTAGGACCGGGCGTCCTCTTTGAGCGCAGGGTAGTGATTAATGACTCTCCTGCAAATCCGCTTTCTTCCTTTGGCACAGGCCTAGGAGGAGAATGGCTCACGGCCAGGCGAGGAAGAGGTCCAGGTCCAGGAGTAGGAGTGACTCTCGGAGCAGGCAGGACGCGGAGAAGAGGAAGGAGAAGAGGAAGAAGAGCAAAGACTCCCGAGAGAGGAGAAGCCCGTCTCCTGCCTGCAAAAGGGGGCCGGAGTCTCAGAGGCTCCAGAGGCACTCGGCCTCCTCGAAAGAAGGTAAGGACGTGCTTGAGTGGCCCCTCCTGCTGCAGCCGCCAGGGCCTCTTGGGAGGGTTCCACAGATGTTGCGTAAAGGATAAATAATAAAGGAAAGGAGGCCTCCAGAAATTGTTGGCATGAATTCTACTTGTGGGCCAGTCTTTGGCCTGCCACCTAGAAGGAATTTCTAGTAACACATAAATATACACTGCAAAAACCTTTTAGCAAACTAATGTGTTCTATTTATGGTCATCATGTATCATTATTTTATCCTAGTCAGGTATAAATATTCATTACATTCAATAAGCAATAACATTCAATACATACAGATTCCTAACTACCAAACAATTCTGCATCAGTGTTTTAAAAGTTAAGCTCCAACGGGAATTTCTAGAATTATAAGCCCGCTTCTCCTTGCATGAAGTCTTCCAAAAAGCCTTGTTGTATGGATGCTTTTTGCCGGTCCTACAAAAGACACATTATGCAGCTAACATTCATGGACGGAGTACTCCTGTCATTCTCAAAGCTGCATAGTAATGAATATTTATACCTGACTAGGATGAAATAATGATACACTATGCACTTTACTAAATGATGACCATAAATAGAACACATTAGTTTGCTAAAAGGTTTTTGCAGTGTATATTTATTTGTTACTAGACTCTCCTAACACTGCAGCTCAGTTTGCTTCACCTAGAAGGAATTGACGGATGCCCCACACTGAGAGCCAGCTTCTGGTGCTCACAAGGCAGTTTTTAGGCAGTCGACTAGAGCCCCCCCCTTCCCCCCCTAGTGTATGTAAAACGTGGGACATCCAGCTAGGAGCAGTGTCTGTTGGGAGGCATGCCCCCACAGCAGAACCTCAAGACGGCTTTAACTCGTTCAGAAGCTCCAGCCTTTCTCCCTCAGTGTAGGTTCAGCTTCCCACCCTGCTTTGAAGCTCACTGATGACCTTGAGCCAATTGTTCTCTCTCAGCCTAAACTACTTCACAGGGCTGTTGTGACAATAAAACGGACGATGGCAGAAATGTGTACAGCGCCTGGAACTCCTTGCAGGAAAGGTGGGAGAAAAAAAATGTGATAGGCACCTTGGAAATGGTAGTTTTTGTGGCCGCTGCTCTTCTCTGCTTGAGTTTCGGCTGCCTCTTTTGTCCTCTCTCCCCTTCAGTTCCACCATACAGGGTTCCTTAAAGGGGGAGCTGGAGCAGTGAAGCCCCATTACAAGAGCAGATAGACCTGGGTCATCTTGGACAAGAAGAGGGAGCTCACTCAGGTTTTTCTTGAGGCTGACAGTTCTGGAGCATTTTAGATTTTAGCACGATGGAGGATCCATGGCGACCTTTGGATCATAGAATCACAGAGTTGGAAGGATCCATAGAGGCCATCTAGTCTAACCCCTGCTCAACGCAGGATCAGCCTAGACCATCCCTAACCAGTGTATGTCCAGACGCTGCTTGAAGACTGCCAGTAAGGGGGAGCTCGCCACCTCCCTAGGCAGCCGATTCCACTGCTGAACTACTTTTATTGTAAAAAATTTTCCCCTAATATCCAGCAGATAGCTTCCCACCCGTAATTTAAGCCCACTATTCCAGTTTAACATTCTGAATGCATATCTTCTCATTACAATTTCACAACTATTTCATCTATAATTCTTATTATTTTTCACTTTGTCTTATTTTCTCAATACTTGAGTTTTAACCAGTCATAGAATGCAATCCAGGGAACGTGAATATTTTTACATTCCCTTTCCCCTTCCCTACTTTCTTTATATAAACTAATAAAATTCTTTATAAAAAATCATTAAGCCCACTATTGCTTAAATCTCAGGCTGGGGCAAGGGAAGCTCTGTATTCTTGGTGCTTGGGGGGCGGGGCAACCGTGGGAGGGCCTCTAGTGTCCTGGCCCCACTGCTGGACCTCCTGGTGGCCCCTGGTGTTTTTGGCCCCTGTGTGACACAGAGTGTTGGACTGGATGGGCCACTGGCCTGATCCAACCTTGGCTTCTCTTATGTTCTTATTGCAAGTCCTAGCCTCTGCTCCCTGCCCTCCTCTAAGCGGCAGCCCTTCAAATACTTAAAGAGAACAATCATGTCCCCCCTCAACCTCCCCTTCTCCAGACTCAACATTCCATGCTGCCGTTAACCTAATGCTGCATTCCAGGGAAAAAGAAGAAAACAGACAAGAAGAGGAGAAAAGCCAGTACTTCCTCCTCCTCGGACACGACCCCCTCCTCGTCTCCTTCTGGGTCCTCCTCCTCCTCTGAGGAAGGATCAAGCGACGGTGAGTCCAAGCCCAAGAGGAAGAAGCGCAGCAAGAAGAAACTGGCCAGAGAGAAAGAGAAAAAGAAGAAGAGCAAGAGGAGGAAGAAGAAAGCCAAGAAGAAGGCAAGCAGGAAGCTGAAGGAGAGGGCGAAAGAGGGGAAGTCCAAGGGGGAAGAGCTGACCGGCCCCTCCCTGGAGCAGTGGCAGAAAGAGACGCTGGTGGAACCCGGCCCAGGTAAGGGTTGTGTTTCTGGCAGGAAAGCCCAGGGGAAAGGCATATGCTGCAGTCCGTTTCCCTTTTTAATTTCCACGCCTTAGTCTTGTTGCATTGCTTACTGGATGTCCCGTCCTAGCGACGGCATTGCCTTACCCTGTGCAATCTGCCTCTCGTCTCAGTGAGAAAGGTGGATTGCAAATAACATGAATGAATAGATGAGGGAAAAGTTGTGGTCGTCGAAGGCCGAGATCTGTTTGGCCGGTTGGCTCCCTTCAGGGTCAAGCTCCTCCCTCCGGCCAGCTTCCCTTGCATTCGTTCCTGGGGGCCGTTTCCTGTCCCGCCTCTCCTGGGACCTTGTGCTTCCTGGAGGCTGCCCTTTCCCAAGGCTCTTCTGCCTGCCCTGCCCTCTCTAGGGTCTGAGTAGAGCACCAACGGCTGCGGGAGACCATCGGCCTGCTCTTTCCCTTTCTCCCATTGAGGCCGCTCAGCCTGGCATTGCTGTGGACTTCCTCCTGCTCGGTAGTTTACACTATAGATCGAATCTGATTTCATAAACCATTTACTTGGCTCCATAGATTTTGTTCACAATTCTAAGCAGAACTGAAAGCTGGAATACAACCATAGAGTTAAAAAGTTGGAAGGGGCCTAAAGACCATCCAATCCAGCTCCCTGGATGACCTAAGAGCAGAAGAGAAGCCATGTTGGATCAGGCCAGTGGCTCAGCCAGTCCAACACTCTGTGTCACTCAGTGGCCAGAAATACCAGGTGCCATCAGGAGGCCCACCAGTGGGGCCAGAACCTCAGGAGCCCTCCCCCTCTTGCCCCCCAAGCACCAAGAATACAGAGCATCACTGCCCCAGACAGGGTGTTCCATCTGGACCTTGTGGCTAATAGCCACTCATGTTTCTCCAATCCCCTCTTGAAGCTGTCTATAAGAACGTAAGAGAAGCCATGTTGGATCAGGCCAGTGGCCCATCCAGTCCAACACTCTGTGTCACTCAGTGGCCAAAAATACCAGGTGCCATCAGGAGGCCCACCAGCGGGGCCAGAACCTCAGAAGCCCTCCCCCTCTTGCCCCCCAAGCACCAAGAATACAGAGCATCACTGCCCCAGACAGGGTGTTCCATCTGGACCTGTGGCTTATAGCCACTCATGGACCGTATGTTTCTCCAAACCCCTCTTGAAGCTGTCTATGCTTGTAGCCGCCACCACTTCCTGCATAACAACATAAGAGAAGCATCCCTGACAAATAAGCGTCCGGTCTCCGCTGAAACACCTCCAAGGAGGGAGAACCGAAACATTGCCAAGGCGATTCCACCACTGACCTGTTCTTATTAATTCCCCCCCCAATACTACACTGGTATCTCCCCCACCAGTCACTGGAACCCATTATTCCCAGTCCCCTCCTCCACTACCCACTGAAACGGTGCCCTCCCCTCCTCTGAACGGCAGCCGTCCAGATATACTAGAAAATAAATACAAAAGGAGAGTAGAAGGAAGAATGAGATCTGCAGGTTAAGGATGGGCAGATGCTTTAGGCACAAAGAAATACCTGTGAGGCTGCGGGAAGAGGAGAGCACGGCCCCCTGCCCTACGAGCCACCCATTGTGACCCCCCCCCGGGCGGCTGGTTCCCATGTGGGGCGGAGATGTCATCGTCTCGCTGTCCACTGCACTGGTCAGGCCGCTCCTGGAGTCTCGTGTGCAGTTCTGGAGGCCTCACTTCAAAAGGGATGTGGGCGGAATGGAGCGGGTGCAGAGGAGAGCGACCAGGACGATCGGGGGCCTGGAGACCAATGTTCCCTCTAAGCTGTGGAGACTTGTGAGCAAAAAGTTCTCCTTTGTGAGTGTCAGCAAGCTGCCATTCTGTTTTCTGTGACCTCTGTGTACATATCCTTTCCCTGTTGCACCCGGCTTGGTTTCTATCATCCTGCTCCTGCGTTGGAATGCAAAAGATAACTGCTGGAGGTTGTGTGGGGGAGAAGATGCTGTAATGCTTGCCTATTGATTTTCTCATGAGTACTGCACCTGTGTTTTGTCTGATGTTCTGCCTGGTTCCCATGGACTGGGCGCGCAACCGTTTCATTAGCCCGCCAGCGGGAAAGCTATTCATTGGATCTGTATCTGTTTGAAGTTCCTTTATTATGCTTGACCTAACTGTGTATCCCCAGTTCTAACAAAGAACGTGTTTGAGTATGTCTTCAACGCTTTGAAATAAATTTTGCTTTTCTTGAAAACGTGGATTTATTCTCGATGCTTGGGGATCCAACATATTGTTAGAACTCCCTTTTTCCTATCGTTCCGAATCTGGCAAGATCATGAGCGGAATTGAGGGAAATCTACCTAACACGGAGGGGGACTCAGGATCGGTCCCACAAACCTCCGCGTCTTTGGTGTTCACGACTGCAGCCTCGATGGAGGGTGCCGTGGGGGGAGCGATTCCCCGCCTGCCTGCACATCTGTCTTGGCCGCCTCCGACCCCTTCGCAATGGGGTCCGCGGAAGACTCACCAGCAGGATGATTGGACTATGTACAACACCCAGGGCACCCGTGAGGTGTACTCCCGTCGGGGGAGCGGATTACGTGAGAGTCTGTTTGACAAGGGATTGTTCCCGGAGCCGGGGTCTACCTCGGAGAAGGGGAGTCCCAAGCAGGACCTCGAGGAGTGGATGTTCGAGCCGTCGGGACCGCGAGGCCACGCAGAAGATGAGGAGGGCACCGGAGCCTTCCAAACGGAAGAGGACTATGACCCACCCCCGGACTACCGCCCTCGGGACCCCATCCCGGAGGAAACTACCGGGGAACGACTAGCAGAACTGGAAGACTCGGTGAGAGACTTGTTGCGGGCATTCCAGGATGTGATGGAAGGTCTGCCGGGAATGATGGACGTTAGAATGGCTAATTTCCTTGACGCACACGCCGCGCAGCAACAAGTTGCTCCTGCACCGGGATTGCCCACGCCGCCGATGCCTGCTCAACCGCTGATGGGACCACCGCTGCAAGCACCGGGAGTTCCCGCGCAGCAGGTGCCTGTCCAGCCGCCGGTGAGACCGCCTCAGCAAGTGCCTGTGCAACAGCCGATGCCGGGGGGTCCGCCGGTGCCGGGTCTGCCGCC
>NW_015170277.1:1937040-1986122 GCF_001447785.1 Gekko japonicus
TCTCCCGCCCGACCCGGGAGGTGTGTTGTAAGTGTATTTTAAGGGGGGCAGTATGTCAGCAAGCTGCCATTCTGTTTTCTGTGACCTCTGTGTACATATCCTTTCCCTGTTGCACCCGGCTTGGTTTCTATCATCCTGCTCCTGCGTTGGAATGCAAAAGATAACTGCTGGAGGTTGTGTGGGGGAGAAGATGCTGTAATGCTTGCCTATTGATTTTCTCATGAGTACTGCACCTGTGTTTTGTCTGATGTTCTGCCTGGTTCCCATGGACTGGGCGCGCAACCGTTTCATTAGCCCGCCAGCGGGAAAGCTATTCATTGGATCTGTATCTGTTTGAAGTTCCTTTATTATGCTTGACCTAACTGTGTATCCCCAGTTCTAACAAAGAACGTGTTTGAGTATGTCTTCAACGCTTTGAAATAAATTTTGCTTTTCTTGAAAACGTGGATTTATTCTCGATGCTTGGGGATCCAACAGTGAGCTCCTGGCATTAAAGTTGTGAGCCAGCAATTTGGCTGCGGCATAAAGTAGTTTGCTCCGAAGCCCTCCTCCCTGAGCTGAGACATAAATGTGTGAGCCGGAGGCTAAAAAACTGTGAGCTAGCTCGCACTAACACAGCTTAGAGGGAACACTGCTGGAGACCAAGAAGCCCTGCGAGGAAAGGCTGAGGGACTTGGGAATGTTCAGTCTGGAGAAGAGGAGGCTGGGGACTTTGGAAAGTGCGCGGTGGGGAGAGGGGGGGGGGGGGGGGGGGGGACAGGATGGCTCTCTTGAACTATCTGAAGGGCCGTCCCTTAGAGGAGGGCGGGGAGCTGTTCCTGTTGGCAGAGGAGGAGGGGACTCGCAAGAATGGGTTTAAATTACGGGTGAGAAGGTCCCGGCTGGATATTAGGAAAAAATTCTTTGCAGTCAGAGTTGTGCGACAGTGGAATCAGCTGCCTCGGGAGTCTCCCTGGCAGTCTTCTAGCAGCAAGAAAGAAAACACCACTGGCAAAAAATGAGCAGGAGGAGTGGTGTTTTCTTTTTTGCTTCTTGCATTGTACACTGGCTCCCCCCCCCCTTTTTTTGGCAGTCTTCTAGCAGCAGCTGGACAAGCCCTTTTCAGGGGTGCTCTAGGCTGATCCTGCATTGAGGGTGGGGGCTGGGCTAGACGGCCTGTCGGGCCCCTTCCGACTTTATGGTTCTGTGATGGGTGCGTTCCTGGCAGGTCTGGGCCTCCAGGGGGTGGTGATGGCGGGGAACCCCCTCCCTCTGACAGTGCCACGAGGCTTGCCTTTCAGCCCTGACGGATGAGCAGAAATCGCGCATCCAGGCCATGAAGCCGATGACGAAGGAGGAATGGGATGCCCGCCAGAGCGTCATAAGGAGAGTTGTCGATCCTGAGACAGGAAGAACGAGGTGCACTCGGGGAATGGGGTGTGTGTGGGGGGGAAGAAGACACGATCCTTGCTAGTTTTGCATAGTCAAAGAGGCATCGGGTTTCTTGTCTCTTTCCCCCTCTGCGGAAGGCTAGCCTGAAACCAATTTGGTTCCCTCTGCACGCGTGGAACAGCGTGTGCTTTCTGATCTGGAGCTTCCCGATCTTGCCAATTACTTGCCATTTCTAAAGCATATTCGAGACACAAAAGATCTTTACATTTTATCTCGTCCCGTTCTCCCAGTGTCCACACAGCAGTCCGTCGCTGCTCCCATTTTGCAGAGGTGGCAACCGAGCGAGTCCTTTGCTAAACAGGCTTTCTGACTCGGGATAGGTTCATGGTTCCGCCCTGGCAAAAAGTTCTGCTTCAGATGATTGGCAAGTCACTTGCGGAACTCCCTGCCACAGGATGGTTAAAGGGCGGCTTGCTTGGATAGCTTCAGAAAGGACTAAACGCATTCCTGGAGGAGAAATCCATCAGTGGCCATTAGCCAGGATGGCTGACTGAAACGTTCGTGTTCAGAAGCTGCGCACCTGTGAATAATAGTTGCCAAAGGGCAACAGTGTGTGTGTGTGTGGGGGGGACCACCCTGCCCCGCTTGTAAGTATTCTGGGAAGCCTACAGCTGGGCATTGTGAGTAACAGGGCAGACGACGTGGATCTTTTGGCCTGATCCAGCAAACCCTTTTGTAGCTTATCTTATTCAGTTATTTGTTATGACACTTGAAGCTCCTTCTCTGTGAGTCTGTGGATGGGCTGACTCTGCTTCTCTTGCAGGCTCATCAAGGGAGACGGCGAAGTCCTGGAGGAGATTGTCACTAAGGAGAGGCACAAAGAAATCAACAAGGTAATGCGGCCGTTCTTCATCCCGGAGGGGCAAGGAAGCCCTTTGGCCCCGGAGTGCTTAGAGGCACACAGAGGCTGCACCTCAAAGCTGAATTCGGGCTACAGCAGCATTGGATAATGTAACTGCTCTCAAGGAATTCTGTTCCATTTGGCAGGGACATTCTGGCTTTAATCTAGGGAGCCGAATGCCATTCGGGCCCCTTTCGGGCTGATTCAGATTCTCTGATCTGAATCGGCTTGCGGCCGAATTACCGCCGAATTTTGGCAGCAATTTGGCCCCATTAGATCCAATGGGCCATTGAAGTCAATGGCGAAAACATAAGGTATATTCTGTGGGCTGGAGGGGAGGGGGTTTGAGGGAGAGGCTCCAAACTTGTAGGGTAGCTGCTGGAGCCTCTCCCCAAAATACCCACCAAAGTTCAAGAAATTTGAACCAGGGGGTCCAATTCTATGGGCCCCCAAACAGTTTGCCCCCATCCCCTCCATTGTTCTCTTTGGTGGGAAAATGGAGGGGATGGGGATGGGGGGATGGGGACAACCTGTTTGGGGGCCCATAGAATTGGACCCCCTGGTCCAATGTTCTTTGAAACCTGGTGGGTTTCTTGGGGAGAGGCTCCAGCAGCTACCCTGCGGGTTTGGAGCCTCTCCCTCAAACCCACTCCCCAGAATATACCCTATGTTTTCACCATTGACTTCAATGGCCCATAGGTTGTAATGGAGCTGAAATTGGCATTGCGCTGGCCAAAAGACTCCGGAATCCCTCCTGCTGCCGATATTGACATGTAGGAGTATTTCTGGCCAAAACTGATTGTGCCCGATTCCGAAGACTCTGAATCGGGCCGAATTTATTTTTTTGCACACCCCTACTCTAATCTAATCTGGTAGACCTGGGTTTGGTTCCCCACTTCTCCACATGCAGCTGCTGGAGTCACCTTGGGTCACTTACAAGTTCTTTCAGAGATGTTCTCTCAAGAGCAGTCCTCAAAAGAGCTCTCCCAGCCCCACCTACCTCACAGGGTGTCTGTTGTGGGGAGGGGAAGGGAAAGGAGTTTGTAAGCTGCTCTGAGACTCCAAGTGAAGGGCGCCAGGGTATAAATCCAATCTCTTCTTCTTCTTCTGTCTTCTCAGCAAGCTACCCGGGGAGACGGCCTTTCCTTCCAGATGAAGACGGGGATGCTCCAGTAATTGGCCAGACCTGCGATGTGCCAAAAGACAGCTGTCTTCCCAGACACAGAGGCTTGGCCAAAACGGGCACACGTCCCCCTGGTGCCGGCAGGAGCACACCTGGACAGAAAACGGGCGGGGCGAGAGGCTCCAAGCCCACAACTGCTGCACAGACGCCTTGCCTGGGGGGGCGTGAGTCTTGCTTCCTTCCAGAGGCCCCTCCCCCCTTGAGAACGTGCCCCGGGGTCCCGCATGATGTCCTCTGCTCACCGCTTGCCCCCTTATCCTGCCCAGTCCCCTCAGTCACGGTCTCAGAGTTTGTTCTTCCAAAGAAATAGGAGACTGAGAGAAACGGGAAAAGGTTAAGCAGGACTAATCTCCGGAGGGTCTGACAAAACAAGCACTAGAGAGGCCCGCCTTCTCCGAGGGAGGCGAACCCATCAGGATGTCTGCAGCCAGCCCCACCCTACTGACTACGGGGAGGGCGGGACACATCCTGCCTGCCTTTCTCCTCTGGGACGGGGGAGACATCGGCAAGGTGGAGCCTGATCGAGGTCAAAAGGAGGGGAAAGGGTGTCTCCGTGCTGTGACAGAGACACCGCTTAACTCTGGGACCCAGAGCTTGGCTCATTGCTGGCGTCTGGCAAAACGGAAACCGCCCCGCGCCGCTTGGCTTCTGCATGCTAATTCCAGAGCAGTTGGGGGCTGTTTGCTTTCTTGGGATCGGACGTCATCTCAGAAGAGTTGTGTTTGGGGAGGGGCTGGCTGTTGAGTCGGGACCGGAGAACCATCCGGCGTCCTTTCTGAACGGAGAAAGGTGGGCTAGCATGTAAAAAAATACCTCCGGCTCCCTGGGGCTGTACGGAAATAACGGCGAGTGTAGTTGTTTAAGCCTGAGCGATATGAAAAGATGCACTTTTGTGTGTGTGTGTGTTTGTGTGTTGCTGTTAGCTCCTGACAGCAGTGCAACCTGATCTAGGTTGGTGCCTCTTTGGACAGCGCCCCTGCCCTCTTTCTGGCTGCCTTTGTGTCAGCACAGCAGAGACAATGAAAACAGACAAGAGGGAAGGCACAGACTGGTGGGCGTCCAACCAGACTGGTCTTTCCTGCTGGCCCAGGAGAAGGGCAGTAGCCCAGCAAGAAGTCCTACCCTACAGAAGTTCAGAAAAGGTTAGACACTATCAGAGAAACTGGGCCTCTTCCCTTTGGTGTCGTGGTTAAGTGCACGGACTCTAATCTGGGAGAACCGGGTTTGATTCCCCATTCCTTCACTTGCACCTGCTGGATGACCTTGGGCAAGCCATAGTTCTGTCAGAGCTGTTCTTGAAAAAGAGCCGTTTCTGTCAGAG
This sequence comes from Gekko japonicus, assembly GCF_001447785.1. NCBI lineage: Eukaryota > Metazoa > Chordata > Lepidosauria > Squamata > Gekkonidae > Gekko > Gekko japonicus. The sequence continues at coordinate 1,941,817 of NW_015170277.1, forward strand.
CTCTCTCAGCCCCACCTACCTCACAGGGTGTCTGTCGTGGGGAGGGGAAGGGAAAGGAGTTCATAAGCCACTCTGAGACGCCTTTGGGTAGTGAAGGGCGGGGTATAAATCCAATCTCTTCTCTCTTCTCCTCTTCTTCCTTAATCCCTGGATGCGGATATAGAGTCCAGGAGCACCTTAAAGACTTAACAAAATTTGTGGCAGGGGAGGAGTTTCCACGACCCACGAAAGCTCCTGCTCTGCTGCGAATTTCTCCAGGTGGTCAGCCGTGTTGGTCTGAAGCCGTAGAACAAATTTAGAGTCCAGTCAGGCACCTTTTAAGACCAACAAAGGCTTATCCAAGGTATGAGCTTTTGTGTGCCAGGCACACTTTTCCAGATACAGTGGAAATGGTAGGTAGAGTTCAAACTTATAGACAGGCTGAACAGCAAATTTACATGTAACATGGTGAAGATGTTTTAAGTTATGCAAAAATGAAACTCAATAACAAGCTAAAGTTATAAGGTCAGCAGTTGTTTTGATTTAATTAAGGGGGGGGAAGGACACCAAAGCAATAAATATGTCAAAATAGGGGACACATGTGTAAAGGCATCTTTTCTAATTGTGGGAAGTAAATTGAGACTCACAAATCTTGTTAGAAGAAGAGATTGGATTTACACCCCCGCCCTTCACTTGGAGTCTCAGGGCGGCTTACAAACTCCTTTTCCCTTCCCCTCCCCACAACAGACACCCTGCGAGGTAGGTGGGGCTGAGAGAGCTCTGGCAGAAACTGCTCTTTTCAAGAACAGCTCTGAGAGAGCTGTGGCTTGCCCAAGGTCATCCAGCAGGTGCAAGTGGAGGAGTGGGGAATCTCCCAGATTAGAGTCCGCACCCTTAACCACTACACCAAACTGGCTCTCTTAAAGGTGCCACTGGACCCTTGCTCTTTTCTACTGCTACGGATGGACTAACACGGCTTCCAATCTTGATCGCTCTGGGTGCGGATGGCGGTCCTGATAAAAAAAGTCCACTTCTGCTGTGCCCGACCTCTAGAAGATCACCTGGAGGGATCTGGGTCCAGGCCGAGACAGTACTTAAAACCTGCATGTCCAGGCCGGTTTACATGCTGGCCGTGTCCCGCCCCACCTTCTCTGGCTCTCTGATCTCCCCGGTCCACAGGACACGATTCTACCAAATAGCCGAAGGTCCTCCTTAGCCAAGGAAGGTAACTTTTTGTCACAGGGCTGGGCACCAAGTTGTCCCGCACACCGATGCAACTCAGACCTCCTACTTTTACGCAAGTGCCTGCACGGGGAACTTGACTCCTGAACAGGAGGGTGCCTGTTAAAACTTGACGCGAGGAGGGCGACCAAGACGATGAGGGGGTTGGAGCACTTCCCCTCTGAGGAAAGGCTGAAGCGTTTGGGACTTCTCAGTTTAGAAGAGAGACGACTCAAGGAGGACATGATAAGAGGTTTATGAAATTATGCCTGGGGTGGGGAGAGTGGACAAAGAGATCTTTTCCTCCCTCTCCCCAAATGCTGGGACTCAAGTGCATCCCGTGAAGCTGATGGGCAGTAGGTTCAGGGCAGACAAAAATAAATATCTCTTTGCTCAAATGAGTGATTAAAATGTGGAATTCGCTGCCAGAGGATGTTGTGATGGGCACAGGAATGAACAGCTTTAAAAGGGGATTCGATAGATTCATGGAGGATAGGTCTCATTGGTGGCTACTAGCTACAGTGACTGAGGGGAACCTCCACATTCAGAGGCACTAAGCCTCTGAATCCCAGAGCCAGGAGGCAACATCACGGGAAGGCCTCGGCGTCTGTGCCCTGTTATTGCCCATCCAGAGGAACTGGTTGGCCCCTGTGTGAGGCAGGATGTTGGACTAGATGGACTCCCACTGGTCTGATCCAGCAGGGCTCTTTTAGGTTCTTGTCAGGGGAAGGCCTTGGCCTCTGTGCCCTGTTGTTGGCCCTCCAGAGGAACTGGACTGGCCACCGTGTGAGACAGGATGTTGGACTGGATGGACCACTGGTCTGATCCAGCAGGGCTCTTCTCATGTAACATGTTTGCTCTGCAAGCATGATTATGCTTCAGGTCCTGAATTCCACAAGGAGCAGAGCGCCACCAAGTTGCTAAAAATGCATTTAAGGTCTTCTACACGTGCTTTCTTCGTAATACCAGGGCATGGTAGGCGCTGCTTCTGCTGTGGTCAGGTAGGATTTATTAAGCTGAGGGGACTTCTGCCCATGTTTTAGAGCCAGTTTGGTGTAGGGGTTAAGTGTGTGGACTCTAATCTGGGAGAACCGGGTTTGATTCCCCACTCCTCCACTTGCACCTGGCTGGATGACCTTGGGCAAGCCGTAGCTCTGATAAGAGCTGTCCTTGAAAAAGAGCCGTTTCTGTCAAGAGCTCTCTCAGCCCCACCTACCTCACAGGGTGTCTGTTGTGGGGAGGGGAAGGGAAAGGAGTTTGTGAGCCGCTCTGAGACACCTTTGGGTAGTGAAGGACAGGGTATAAATCCCATCTCTTCTTCTCCTTAGAGGTGGTTTCCATATGCACCTTCCTGTCTGGGCAGAACTCTTCCCTGGGCAGACCCGGCAATGGGAAGGGCCACCAGGTCCCAGCCCACTTATGGCGACCCCTGGTGGGGTTTCCAAGGCCGGAGATGTTCAGAGGTGGTTCTGCCACTGCCTGCCTCTGCCTAGCAACCCTGGACTTCCTCGGTGGTCTCCCATCCAAGCACTAACCAGGGCTGACCCTGCTTAGCTTCCAAGATCTGATGAGATTGGGCTGGCCGGGGCCATCCCGGGTAGGCTGCGCTCTACACCAAAGGAATTTATGAACTGCCCTTAGGAGGAAGAAGCCTGTTAATAACCAACTGCTCACAAACGCTGCTGCTTCGGGAATTGTGCTGGTGGCCCGCCTGCTTGTATGGACTTCGGAATTGTCCAAAACGACACGAGTCACTTTTATTATCTCCTGTTGATCATCCTCCTCTGCAATGTATAGTGACTTTTGCTGGAATTGTTCCAAAAGGGAAACTAAAAGTAGGGGTCGCAAAAATCAAACGTTGAAAACAGACCTCGGGTGCATTTCTGCGAAATAAAGGTGCTCCTTTGATTCCGACAGGAAAGGTGGGCGTGTGCTTAACTTGGTGGAACTTCACTCGTGCCCCTGAGGGTTTTTTTTAGTTTTGTTTTCAAAAACCACTGCAGTGCTTCTGTCAGGACACACCACCTAAGCCAATCCCGCTTTGTTGTTGTTCAGTCGCACAGTCGAGTCCGACTCTTCGCGACCCCATGGATCATCTCCCGCCAGGCCCTCCTGTCTTCCGCCGTCCTCTGAAGCTGGCTCAATTTCATGTTCGTTGCATCGATGACACTGTCTAACCATCTCATCCTTTGCCGTCCCCGTCTTCTTTGACCTTCAATCTTTCCCAGCATCAGGGTCTTCTCCAGGGAGTGCTCCCTTCTCATTTGGTGGCCAAAGTATTTGAGCTTCAGTTTCATTATCTGGCCTTCCAGGGAACAGTCAGGGTTGATTTCTTTTAGGATTGACTGATTTGATCTTTTTGCAGTCCAAGGGACTCTCAAGAGTCTTCTCCAGCACCATAGTTCAAAAGAATCTATTCTTCGGCGCTCGGCCTTCCTTATAGTCCAACTCTCGCAGCCATACATGACTACTGGGAATACCATTGCTTTGACCATGCGGACTTTTGTTGGCAGGGTGATGTCTCTACTTTTTATCATGCTGTTTAGGTTCGCCATCGCTTTCCTCCCAAGGAGCAGGCGTCTTTTAATTTCATGGCTGCAGTCACAGTCTGCGGTGATCTGGGATCCCAGGAACGTGAAGTCTGTCACTACTTCCACGACTTCCCCTTCTATTTGCCAAGGAGTGATGGGGCCGGATGCCATGATCTTAGTTTTTTTGATGTTGAGCTTCAAGCCCACTTTTGCGCTCTCCTCTTTTACTCTGAGCAAGAGGCTCTTTAGGTCCTCTTCACTTTCTGCCATTAGAGTGGTATCATCTGCATATCTGAGGTTGTTGATCTTTTCCCCAGCAATCTTAATTCCCGCTTGTGATTCATCCAGGCCAGCATTTCGCATGATGTACTCTGCATATATATTAAATAAGCAAGGTGACAATATACATCCTTGTCGTACTCCTTTTCCTATGCTGAACCAATCAGTTGTTCCATATCCGGTTCTAACTGTCGCTTCTTGGCCCTTATACAGGTTTCTCAAGAGACATGTGAGGTGGTCTGGTACTCCCATCTCTTTAAGGACCTGCCATAGTTTGTTGTGATCCACACAGTCAAAAGCTTTAGCATAGTCAATGAAGCAGAAGTAGATATTTTTCTGGTACTCTCTTGCTTTCTCCATAATCCAGCGAATGTTGGCAATTTGATCTCTAGTTCCTCTACCTCTTCGAAACCCAGCTTGTACTTCTGGTAGTTCTCTATCCACGTACTGTTGAAGCCTAGCTTGTAGGATCTTGAGCATGACCTTGCTAGCGTGTGATATGAGTGCAATTGTGCGATAGTTTGAACATTCCTTGGCATTGCCCTTCTTTGGGATTGGAATGTATACTGATCTTTTCCAATCCTGTGGCCACTGTTGCGTTTTCCAAATTTGCTGGCAAATGGAGTGCAGCACTTTAACAGCATCATCTTCTAAGACTTTGAATAGCTCAGCTGGAATACCATCACCTCCACTAGCTTTGTTGTTAGCAATGCTTTCTAAGGCCCATTTAACTTCACATTCCAGGATGTCTGGCTCGAGGTCAGTGATTATACCGTCGTGGTTGTCAAGGACATCGAGGTCTTTCTTGTATAGTTCTTCTGTGTATTCTTGCCATCTTTTCCTAATCTCTTCTGCTTCTGTTAGGTCCCTACCGTTTTTGTCCTTTATCATGGCCAGCTTTGCATGGAACGCTCCCTTGATTTCTCCAACTTTCTTGAAGAGATCTCTAGTCCTTCCCATTCTATTGTTTTCTTCTATTACTTTGCACTGTTCATTCAGGAAGGCCTCCTTATCTCTCCTTGCTGTTCTCTGGAAATCTGCGTTCAGTTGGGTAAATCTTTCCTTTTCGCCTTTGCCTTTCGCTTTCCTTCTTTCCTCTGCTATTTGTAAAGCCTCATCAGAAAGCCACTTTGCTTTCTTACATTTCTTTTTCTTTGGGATGGTGGTGATTGCTGCCTCCTGTACGATGTCACGAACCTCTGTCCATAGTTCTTCAGGCACTCTATCTATCAAATCCAGACCCTTGAATCTATTCTTCACCTCTACTGTATATTCATCAGGGATGCGATCTAGGTCAAACCTGAATGGCCTCGTGGTTTTCCCGATTTTCTTCAGTTTAAGTCTGAATTTTGCAATGAGTAGCTCATGATCTGAACCACAGTCAGCTCCAGGTCTTGTTTTTACTGACTGGATAGAGCTTCTCCATCTTTGACTGCAAATTATATAGTCAATCTGATTTCGGTGTTGCCCATCTGGTGATGTCCATGTGTAGAGTCGCCTCTTAGGTTGTTGGAAAAGGGTGTTCGCTATGACCAGTGTGTTCTCTTGACAAAACTCTGTTAACCTTTGCCCTGCTTCATTTTGCTTTCCAAGGCCAAACTTGTCTGTTATTCCAGTTACCTTTTGACTTCCTACTTTAGCATTCCAGTCCCCTATGATGATGAGGACATCATTTTTTGGTGTTAGTTCTAGGAGGTGTTGTAGGTCTTCATAGAACCGGTCCACTTCAGCCTCTTCTGCATCAGTGGTTGGGGCATAGACTTGGATTACTGTGATGTTGAATGGTTTGCCTTGGAATCGGACAGAAATCATTCTGTCATTTTTGAGATTGTATCCCAGTACTGACTTTTGCACTCTCTTGTTGACTATAAAGGCCACACCATTTTTTCTACGAGATTCCTGGCCACAGTAGTAGATATAATGGTCTTCTGAGTTAAATTCGCCCATTCCTGTCCACTTTAGTTCACTGATTCCTAGGATATCGATGTTCAGTCTTGCCATCTCATTTTTGACCACGTCAAGCTTACCTTGATTCATAGATCTTACATTCCAGGTTCCTATGTAGTATTGTTCTTTGCAGCATCGGACTTTCCTTTCACCATCAGACACATCCACAACTGAGCGTCCTTTCGGCTTTGGCCCAGCCGCTTCACTCTTTCTGGGGTTACTTGTACTTGCCCTCTGCTCTTCCTCAGTAGCATATTGGACACCTTCCGACCTGAGGGGCTCATCTTCCGGCGTCATATCTTTTAGCCTTTTGATACTGTCCATGGGGTTTTCTTGGCAAAAATACTGGAGTGGGTTGCCATTTCCTTCTCCAGGTGGATCACGCTTGGTCTGAGTTCTCTGCTGTGGCCTGTCCGTCTTGGGTGGCCCTTCACGGCATAGCCCACAGCTTCATTGAACTGCTCAAGCCCCCTCGCCACGACAAGGCAGTGATCCATGAGGGCACAGCTTTATTATAGGACAGAAACGGCTTACAGTGCGCCGATGCAGCTAGTGCAAAATCTATCCATTAAAACACCTCCCTTGGAAACTACCTTGTTATTTTGGGGATGTTTCTGTTCAAGAATACAATACAAGAACTCGTGGGCACTCCACAAAATTGCTGAGCGGTTGGGTTAGAACGGATGAAAGGAGGTCCTTCTTCACCCAAAGAGTGATGACTGGAATTCACTGCCACAGGAGGAGGTGGCGGCTACAAGCACGGACGGCTTCAAGAGGGAATTGGATAAACATACGGAGCAGAGGTCCACCAGTGGCTATTAGCCACAAGGCATAGATAGGAACTCTCAGGCTGGGGCAGGTGATGCTCTCTATTCTTGGTGCTTTGGGGGGGGGGCAGTGGGAGGGCTTCTAGTGTCCTGGCCCCACTTGTTGGACTTTCTGGTGGCACCTGGTATTTTTGGCCACTGGGTGACAGAGTGTTGGACTGGATGGGCCTTTGGCCTGATCCAACATTGGCGTCTCTCATGTTCTTATGTACTTCCTCACCCAAAAAGTGATTAACACATGGAATTCACTGCCACAGGAAATGGTGGCAGCTATAAGCATGGACAGCATCAAGAGAGAACTGGATAAGCATATGGAGCCGAGGTCCATCAGTGGCTATTAGCCACAAGGTGTAGATGGGAACTCTTGGTCTGGGGCAAGTGATGCTCTGTATTCTTGGTGCTTGGAATTGGGGGGGGGGGCACAACAGTGGGAGGGCTTCTGGTGTCCTGGCCCCACTGCTGGACCTACTGATGGCACCTGGTATTTTTGGCCCGTGTGACACAGAGTGTTGGACTGGATGGGCCATTGGCCTGACCCAACATTCGGCTTCTTTGATGTTTGTAAGAAAAGGACGGGCCATGCTGTTCTCTGCCCAGTAAGGGACTCGTTGGCTCTACGGGGCCTGATTTAAAAGGCACCAATACCGCTCTGGGGAAGGGTGGGTATCACATTGAAGTCCTGGCAGAAGGGCTCTCTCTGAAATCGAGGAGGCTCAGCTCAGTGGCAGAGTGTCTGCTTGATACACAGAAGGCCCCAGGTTCAGTCACCGGCATTTCCCATTAAGAGACCTCTGGAGAGCCACTTCCTGTCTGAGTAAATACTGACCTTGATAGATGGCTGGTCTGAGTCGGTAGGAGGTGGCTTCAGGTGTTCGGTCCCACAAGTCCTTTGTGTCCAGTGTTCCCTCTAAGCTGAGTTAGTGTGAGCCGGCTCACGGTTTTCCAGCCTCCGGCTCACACATTTTTGTCTCGGCTCGGGAAGGGATGGCGCCAGAGCAGACTAATGTATGCAGCGGCCAAATTGCTCGCTCACAACTTTAGTGCCAGTAGCTCACAAAGTAGAAATTTTTGCTCACAAGACTCCGCCGCTTAGCGGGAGCATCGTTTGGGTCTTGGGAAACGTGGCCCCTGGGACTCGACCGCTACCCACCCGTTCTGCTCCAAGGACACAGGCCGGGCTGGAGCACATCCTCCGCTCACTGTACCTTTCCAACAACTCTGGGAAGTAGGTTAGCCTTGAGATGCCTGGTCTCGCCCAAGCCAGCCAGTTTGATGACTAAACCAGGATCTGCACACGGATCGTGGATTCTGCCCTTGCCCCTCTTGCGAGACCCGACTTGGCTCTGTTGCAAGCAGTGTCATCCCCCCTCCCGCTTCTCCTTTGCGTATCGTTTGGCTGCTGGACAGGGGAGCCGGGCAGGACGGGGAGGCCTCCGTGCCTTGCTTGTGAGCAGTGTTCCCTCTAAGCTGAGCTAGTGTCAGCCAGCTCACAGGTTTTTTTAGCCTCCGGCTCACACATTCTTGCCTTAGCTCAGGAAGGAGGGCTCCAGAGCAATGCTCCCTCTGAGCTGTGGAGTCTTGTGAGCAAAAATTCTACTTTGTGAACGACTGGCATTAACGTTGTGAGCCAGCGATTTGGCTACTGCATAAATTAGTTTGCTCTTCTGGAGCCCTCTTTCCTGAGCTGAGACAAAAATGTGTGAGCCGGGGGCTAAGAAACTGTGAGCTAGCTCACACCAACTCAGCTTAGAGGGAACACTGCTCCAGAGCAAACAGATTTCTGCAGCAGCCAAATCGCCCGCTCACAACTTTAATGCCGGTAGCTCACAAAATAGGTTTGCTCACAGGACTCCACAGCTTAGAGGGAGCACTGTTTGCGCGTTCCCTGTACGCCTCAGCCAGGAGGAACCGTGTATGAGACTGGCCCGGCCCCAAAAAGGCCATGGCTCCCGTCCTTAACTCTTCCCCAACAGCCGTTCCTCTGAAGGACCGAGAGAGCCCTGCCAAGAAAGCAGACGCAGCGAGGAGCCTTCCCATTTCTTTTAATTGGTGTTAACGTACAAGTGACAACCGTACACAAAGCACATCCAGGTAGCGGGATGGAGGCGGCAGTTAACAGCAAGGAGAAGGGAGTTGTATGGTTAGGTATGGCTGTCGCACGGAAGAGCAGAGACCGACGGCATCATGCACACACACAAACACAGGGACAGAGAGAGATGGGGCGCCAGGCTCTGCTGGACTCCAACATGTTCCGCTTGTGCCTCCCCCACTGGAGTGGCTTCGCACATTGCCATCTCTCCTCCTCACCCTGCTCCAGCTGGAAAGCCGATTTTTCAGTCCAGTGGAACAAACACGACGGAATACAAAAGGACAAGTCGGCAATAGAGACTCCTGAGGGCTCGAAGACACGGGGAGGGTGGCGAAAACTGTAAGGCTTTCGGGACTAACAGGAAACATGGGCAGCAACGGTGAAGATACCTGAACGAGAGGGACGACTCTGGTTAAGTGCGGGATGACCTGTCGGGATGAGGGGGGGTTTGTCTGCACCCCCCCATACACCTTTGGCAGCCGACTTACTTTGAACCAGCGTTAGGACACTGTAAACATTCTTCAGATTTTTTTGGGGGGGGGGTTCCTTTTATTAAAAGATGTTAACGGGACACACACTGGACTGGGCCGGAACGCAAAGACCAGTGGGGACTGCTTTTTTTCAGTAGAGCGCGGTCCCGTGTGAACGCTCATTCAGTACCAAGAATGGCGTACACACGTTCCTGTGTGAATCCCCGGCCATCTCTTCAGACTGCAAGATCTGCAATAGGCTGGCAAGGCTGGCAAGGCCAGCTGCGGAAGAGGGAGAGAAAAGGGCCTTGCTAAATCCTGCATCGGCCCTGGCTTTTTGGCAGCTTGAAGCCTTTTGGTCTTGGCAGCAATTATGGCTCCAATGGCAACTGGGGAAGCCAAGCTGTGTGAGCGTGCGGGGACCCTAAACGGGATGCGGTCCCGTGTGCGGCCTTTGAATTGTTCGACTGGGGAAATGGTTCAGTTAATACCATGCCGACGTGTGCCTCTGCGGAAAGCTCACCTAGCTGCAAAAGACAGATCTTGAAAATATCAGCCCATCTGCATACCCTCAGCACTGGGGGGGACGACCCAATTCTATTCCATTATGGTTCAAAATGATGTAATGGGAACATATTATGCAAACTGCAACCCCTTTGCATTTATTCTGTATAATCAGTTGCCACAGGGAGGGGCAAAAATGGTTGGCAAAGCACCCACGAGCTGCCCCTTCAACCGGTGACGGTCCGACTCTGAAGTCCTGGAGTTGTCAGATACCTCCCACGCTACTTCAAGCTCAGTTGTCACAGCCACTGAGAAATTCGCTCAAATGAAAGCGAAGATTCTCGCACTGCTAAAACTCTGCTTCTAATAACAATTTGGGGGGATCACGGCAGGATATACACAACCTTCCCATCAACAGTGGATGGGTGGGGTTCCTGAGGTAAAATCTTCTAAATATTTGCAAAGGGGCTTGAATAAATTCCTGGGACAGTTTCCAAACACCACTTCGTCGTCGTCCCCCCCCCATTACTTTTCGTTGGGAAAACCCCAATCCAGGTTTCTTGGAAAACGTATTGGGGAGACTATAATAAATGTTGGGTTTATGTGAATAAAAATGCAGAATTCACAAAAGATCTACATGTTCTGAAGGACACACCCAGGTTCTTCTAACTTAAGAGTAGTGCCGAATCTGCTCTTATTGAACCACCACCCATTCTCACAAGCGTTGGCCTCTCACAGGTCAAAACGGGCTACATAACTAACACCGTTGGGCTTCCCACCATGGGCAGACACAACACCAAGAGAAACCAGTTGTGTCTTCCCCTGGGACACTGAGCCGTGAGCATCAGATGAGCACCCTTGTAGTACTGAAGAGAAAAAGGTGACCTCGGACATCATTCTTACAGAAACAAAGCAAAGTAACGAGGGGCTTTCAGTACAATTCTGTGCAAAATCGCCCATCTTCAGAGGGTTTAGCCTGAAGGCCCCGTTAACCTCACAGATGTGCCCATTTCATCTTACAAATGGCTAAAAAAAGGTCCAAATTCCACAGACCAAGCCTGTGCATTTGGCCAAAGGGGATTTGGTCTGCCAGCGCCCCCCCCCCCCCAGTCCCCAATCTGCTCTCCAAATCCAATCTGGAAAACAAAACCCCACATCCAAATCCGCCTTCGAATAGACCTATTGCTGTCATTTGTCCAAAGCTATGGTGTAGCGAGTTGATCTGTCAAAATACAGGACAACACAAAGTTGGGAAGGGATGGGGAGGAAGGTCACTGACCAGCTACGCAATCCAGTAGGGCTTTTAAAATAAAGACAGAAAAAGGAAATCAACTCCACCCACATCATCTTCTTTTGAACAAATGCTTGCATCGTCCAGTATTATTGCAGTGGCAAAGAAAGGTGCTGAACAGAGACGCTTTCGTCTCCTGAAATGGGGACCCTCCCGTAGAAACCAAAGAAGGGGGGACTGACTGGAAGGTTGGCCAAGGCTGGGGGAATCACCTCTGGTGTGATTGTCACTGGCGTATTTGTCTCCAATATGGGTGGACGGCAGGCAGTTCGAAGATTGCATTTCAGCATCCTTTTGACAGTCACACTGAACTTGGTCTGTAAAATTGTTGTTGTGTACATAATGCCTCAAATCGGGGGGGGGGGGATGCTAGACTTCAAAATATTAATAATAAACCTTGACTCTTTCCTTCCCTCCAGACACAATGTCTTCACATACAATAAATAGCTTCCACGTCGTATACATCCCCCTTTCCTCCCTTCCCGCCCCCAAAATTTACATTGTCTTCTGCATTGCGCTACCTATACACACACGTGCACGCACAAAAAAAAGATGCTGAGCTTCCCCTCTGAAAGTCTGAAAATGTTCATGCCGCGCCTTGGCTGGTGGGCCGTTCGGAGGGAGAGGTGGAACTGGTGAACTGGCCGAATCCGGGTTTTTGTAACCACGTTGTCCTTTTCGCGCTTATGGTCCGGATAACTTGTCAGGATGGACTGTGGATGGCATGACGGCTGGCCGGCGCACCCAGGGCTCATTGTGAGCTAGCAAAGTGCTATGACGTTAATTCATGTTGACCCCCCCCCCCCTTTTCTGGATGTACATTCACAAGAACTATGCTGAGTGACAAGAAAGGGAAGCCGATAGTTTTTTTCCCTCCCAGTAGTAAAAACCTGCCAGGATCTTCCTTGTTGACTTCGTTAGAGACGAGTGGCTTCGGACCTGGCAGTATGGCTACTTAAACCACTGAGATGTGTTGGGCGTTGTGAGCTTCGTTTCGAAAAGAGCCACGGTCTCCACAGATAAGTGAAATTTACCTTTCGGAGAATCACGAGCTCCTCGATGGCACGCACCGTATAAATTTGGGGTCGGGACCCCAGTAGCAAACCGGACGTGTGTGTTTGTGCCTTTCCCCCCCCCTGTCTGGATGAGTTGTGGAAAGCCCCGCCGTGGCTTGAAAGAGGCCACCTTCACAGTGCTCCGAGTCTTAGTATCGGGGGAGGAGGAGGGGGGGGGGAACACCCTAAGAAACAAAGCTGTTGCGTTTAGAAAAAGTTCTCTTTTACATAGAAGAGCTTTGTAAAGTAGAAAGTGGTACAAATGGCCGGAGGCGGGAGGGGGGGGGGGAAGCGGGACCAACCGGGAGGGACGCTGGCGCAAATATAAAAAAATGCCAGGAGCTCTAGGCAAGACAGGGCAACCCTGATGTTTGGTGAACGGGCCGTCCTTTCTCCCAGGATAAGGGTGTTTAGGAAAGGAACGTCCCTTGGCAGCAGCTGTAGATTCTGAATCCTGGTGTGGTGGGGTCGAGGCCACGGGTGGGGGAATTCGCGGGCTTCCTTTCTTTGTAGGCACTTTCCCCTTTTGTGTCCTTTTCCTTTGGGCGGTTCCTCCGTTTCTAGGACGGCTGAGAGAGGGTGCTGCAAAGAGAGTCTCTGAGACCAGGGGAACCGCTCACACATTCAAACAAACCCACTTTTCTCAGATGTTGCTGTGATGTCAGAAACAGTCTAAGGTGCCGGTCCCTCGTGTTAAATTGGCTTGTCTCTGTTTGGGCCGCATGACAGAGCGATACGCTTCCTTTTAATCTCCATACTTTTGGAGGAAAAAAAGGGGAGGGGGATCCTCAACCCCCCTCTACCGACATCCGTGTGTGTGTGTGTGTGTGTGTGTTTGCGCGTGCTTGTGTCATGTATCCCAGTTTAGCAACATCTAACTGCCATGCGCCATACACAGGGAGAGTGCAACTTTATAAAATAGTAACAGGCCTCCTCTCTTCAGAACATTTTTCAGTGCAAACCAAATGAAAACGATGAGGTTTTACAGTTGCATAACTACAGTTGAGACAGACAGACAAAAAAAAAAAAACCACGGTTATCTTCTTGGTCAAAAAGACATTGCCAAAGGTGGGAAGAAGGAATCGGTTTCCCGTCTGTGGCCGGTGGAAAAGAAATAGGAGGAGAATTTGGAATTAGGTTTTTTTTTTAAGGTTGTGAAAAGGTCACAGTCGAGAAGTTTGAAACTTGGCAGGGGCGAGTTTCCAAAAGGCTTCCGGTACATCAGTCATGTCCGGAGACTCAAATCGGCCAGGCCACCCCACCCCCTCCCCAGTACTTAGGGACAAGGTTCGGGATACCTCCAATAGCTTCTGTCCTTTTTCTAAACGAGCACCAGTCACATTCAGTCCCACCGTCTTCTAAAATCCCGGCTGGGTTTTTCTGTCCTGTGACGATTTTTTTTCAAAGGAACTGCTGCCACCCACCAGCTGCTCATCGGATTCCATGGCCGTGCTTGCATTGCTTTGCCGGTGTCAAACGCTCCCGCGTCTCTGAGTCCCTCGGGATTGCGGAAAGAAGAGCTGTTCCCAGCAGAGGGAAACTCCTGGGAAAAAAACCCCCCCCCCCCCCTCCCCCCCCCCCCCCCCCCCGGCACCGGAGCGCCTCCCCCCCTTCTATTGCGACTTTCTGACTGATGGCTAAAGAAGCTGAGGAGGCACGTTATTTACAACTGCTAAACCTGGATCAGAAAAGGGAGGCGGGAAAGAGCGTGGGCCGTGACCGGAGACCGTTGAGATCCTCGTTCCCCCTCTCCCGACAACCGGTGTGGCAAAAGGCCCCCTCCTCCTGCCCTTCAGGACGGTGCTTTGCCAGCCCAACACCCTCGCGGGAAGGCCTGCCCCCCTTTCGTGCGGGGGGGGGGAAGAAACGCGTTCCCGTCCTCCTCTCTCAAACCCATCGCTGCCTCGCTGGTAATGAGTAGCACCATGTTTGCCTCTTTTTTTTGTGTCCCACACCGTAGGCCTCGGTTCTTCTGCTGTGTCGGCTTCGGCCACAGGCCTCTGCGGCCACCTGTCGCTGGAGCTCAGCCCCCCCCCTCTACTTCTGCCCGAGGGCCCCAGGTTCGGGTTTGGTGGCCGCCGCGCTCCGGCCCCAGCACCCCGTGGCCAGGCTCATGCTCCTCTGGCCGTGGTCCCGGTCTCTCTCCCGGTCGCTCTCCGACTGGCTCTGTGTCCGCTCCGGCCTGTGGCTGGCGCCCCCGCCCGCTGCCATGGGCTGGGACGAGATGGTGCGCAGCAGGTGGTTCCGCTTGCGGAGGAATTCAGTCTGGCTGGGGAGGCCGAAGCTGCCTTTCCGGAGGGCCATCCGGGTGGTGTTCTTGGCAGGCCGGGAGCGGTGGGCGTATTCCAGCTGGGCCAGGTGGGCTGCGTATCCCTCGGTAATGAACTGAAAATTAAAAAAAACAACAACACACATTTATTTTAAAGAAAGAGAAACTTGCTTTGCAAAAAACACACACACACGCACGCATTCCAGAACTCCATTCTGGTTCTGCGGCTGAATGTAATTTCACAGTGACATGTTCAGACATTACTGAAAGTGGACACAAGGAACTACATAATAATACAAGCAACTAAATAATAAAAAACCAACAACATTTGCCAAACAGCAACTGGGCAAAGAATTTGGCTCAAAGAGTAGTAGTAGTGGAAGAAGAAGAGATTGGGTTTCTACCCTGCCCTTCACTTGGAGTCTCAGAGTAGCTTACAATCTCCTTCCCTTCCCCAGAACAGACACCCTGTGAGGTAGGTGGGGCTGAGAGAGCTCTTTCGAGGACTGTCCTTGAGAGAACATCTCCGAAAGAACTTGTAACTGACCCAGGGTCACACCAGCAGCTGCATGTGAAGGAGTGGGGAATCAAACCCGGTTCTCCCAGATGAGAGTCACACTCCTAACCACTACACCAAACTGGCTCTTAGTAATCTAAGGCACTCTAACTTCTGAAAGGTGCCACCCTGTTGCATAATCATTGGGTCAGCTGCCTCCTCCTCCTCCTAAGCAAAGAGCAGAATTTTACCTGACTCCTGCCCCTGTTCAGGAATCTGGGAAGGCAGGGATACATGCGGTGGTTCAAAATCCTCAAAACTCCCTTCAGCATGACAACAGCAACCACATTTTTATCCCACCCTTTATATACCCTTTGCAGAACATTATCCAGGACATCTAGCTCGCCCCATCCCTACAGCATGGGGTGGATTGCCACATAAAAAGGTATGCTTCCAGTGATTTTTAAAAAATCACTGGAAGCATACAAGCGGGGTGTGTGCAGCAGGGGGTCTCCAACACGGTGCCCGTGGGCACCACAACACCCACCAACGCCTTTCCTGGCACCTTCCCGGTTTTTTTCTTTTACAAAGCGAGTGGGGGGCCAGGTGGGTCTCCTGCCCTGCAGGGCCTCTGATTGGCCAGTGGAGATCTGATCAGCTGCGCAGGTTAAAATAACGTCGTTCTGGCGTCAGCTCCCACCGCAGTGCTGGTTCTGTTTTCTCTCATGCTTGTCTTTTCCCAGCATATTAAAAAAAAATCACTCCTCGTCTCCTGCACTGGGGCGTCTCTTCTGAGCGTGTCGGAGTGCCGCCTCCCACGGCAGACATTTTGTGGCTGGCTCCGCCTCCCGCGGCAGCCGTTTTCTGTTGGCACCCACCGCCCTTTGTCAGAATGCCACAGGAATCAAAAAGGCTGGGGACCCCTGGTCTAGATTGCAAGTTTAGCCCCGGGAGCCTGAAGGTCTCAGAGCACACAAAAGTCAGGCAGGCAGGCTGGGACACGGCTGCTGCTGCTGCTGCTTCCCATGTTCCAGATCTCCTGGGCTTCTTGTCTGCCCTTCGGAATGGCTGGGGAGTGGTGAAACCGGCTTGCTTCTCCGCAGAATCAGGCCCTCTGTCCTCTCTGTTTTGCTCAGCAGCCAGAAGTGTGGCAGAATTCTAAGCGAGATACGGCAGTTCTGCAAAGCAGCCTGAATGGTCTTAGGCCTCTCTGGCCCTGTCTGCACTAGACTTTAGATCCTGGTTCAACCCCGTCCCCGAACTTACATTCTACACTACACACAAGTTCACCCCTGTAATTATCTCGGGGGTATTTTTACATTCTGCACTACAGTTGAGGTCACCCCAGTTTCACCCAACACTTGTCCCGGGACAAACGGATGCTGTTATAACCAGGGATAAGTGCAACCAGTGTTCCCTCTAAGCTGAGTTAGTGCGAGCCAGCTCACAGGGTTTTTTTAGCCTCCGGCTCACACATTTTTGCCTTAGCTCAGGAAGGATGGCTCCAGAGCAAACTAATTTATGCAGCAGCCAAATCGCTCGCTCACAACTTTAAGGCCAGTAGCTCACAAAGTAGAATTCTTGCTCACAGGACTCCACACTTTAGAGGGAACATTGAGCGCAACGTATTGTGTTGCGAGTTGAACTCTGATAAAACCAGGGATGAGATCCAAGTGCAGAAAGGACCAAAGTTTGGTTCTCTCCCATAAGGCTCTTTTCAGCCTGACAGTGCACCCTGCACCCTGCTCTAAAAGAACTGTTTACATTTCTGAGTTCCAGCCTCGAAGCCGAAACATCTAGATATGAGGACCTGTGGCTCCAAACTCCTGCCTTGACAGGGAGGGTATTTTTAACTTAGTAGTACAATGACTCCTGTCAGAGTCTTCTGGTCAAAAAAGGGAGGGGGGTCTGAGTTTTCATCAGGACCATCCGATCTCTGGATTGACAGCTGATCTGGATTCTACAGGTATTTAAGACGAGGGTTTGCGTTGCTGAGGGGCCTCTGCCAACACCGTGGATTAGGTCTTGCCAGAGTGGACTGCATTCCTAAATACGTAATGATTCCTAAATGAAGAATAAGTGCACTATTTTTAATGAGCATTGGTTTGTCTGTTCCCTTCTGTAAAACAAATACTGAAATTGCCACTTGCTTGAAAATTTGTGCAGTGTGGTTTTCTTTCAATAAACAGTTTAAACTTTGGAACAGGTTTCTCTCTCTCCCTCTCTCAAACTGCACGGTTCCTGCCAGTTTCAAAAAAAACCCACCCCACCCCCCATTGAGCTGGGTTGGGACGGGATTCCTGGGAAAAGCTCCTGAGCTCTTGATCCATGTTCCCTCTAAGCCAGTGATGGCGAACCTTTTAGAGACCGAGTGCCCAAACTGCGACCCAAAACCCACTTATTGATCGCAAAGTGCCCACCCGGCAATTGAACCTGAATACTGAGGTTTTACTTTAGAAAAAACAACTCCTACATTAACTTAAGATGATCCAAACAAAGTAAGGAAAGCAATCCCAAATGCTTTCATTTACTTAAAATTATTTGGCAGAGAATTCAACACTTTAATGATGGTCTGGGCCTGGCTGGGGCAATGGCACGCGTGTCCACAGAAAGGGCTCTGAGTGCCACCTCTGGCACCCGTGCCATAGGTTCACCACCACTGCTCTAAGCTGTGGAGCCCTATGAGCAACAATTCTACTTTGTGAGCTACTGGCATTAAAGTTGTGAGCGAGCGATTTGGCTGCTGCATAAATGAATTTGCTCTGGAGCCCTCCTCCCTGAGCAAAGACAAAAATGTGTGAGCTGGAGACTAAAAAACTGAGAGCTGGCTCACACGAACTCAGCTTAGAGGGAACACTGCAGTCGTGATTCCCCCCAACAAGAAGCACAGACAGAAGGCACAGGGCAGGTAAGCATCCGCTCCAGCAAGTGGGTGCTCTAGCTGCATCTCCCCCGCCGCCCGTCCCACTAAAATAACACCTTTGCAGCAACGGTTTGGACACCCTGCACCCACAGCCGAGAGCCTGATCAGGTATCTGTTTCCCCGCCGGCATTTGAAGGCTCGCGCTGTTACCTGACACAGATTCTGCAGCTTCTTGGTTGGCCGTCCGACGATGTAGATCTGCGTGGGCGGCAGGTTGATGGAGGTGTAGACAGAGACGTCCTTGGTGGACCCGTAGGCCGCGTGGATCTTCATGTGGACCTGCGGGGAGTCAAAAGCGGAGCGGTGCCAAACAGAACAAGCAATGGACGCTTTGGAATCGCAACGTCCTCTTGGCTTTTGCTCAAGGACAGTGTAATGCGCTGCACTTGGCGGTCCGGTTTGCACCGAGGGTGGAACGTTAAAACATCTCAGACTGATTTCTGAACCAAAGCTAAGTTCCCTGACAGATTTAACAGCACTGTGTGTGTTAGACATGCAAGGGAAGAAGAAGAAGAAGATTGGATTTATACCCTGCCCTTCACTACCCAAAGGTGTCTCAGAGCGGCTTACGGTCTCCTTTCCCTTCCCCTCCCCACAACAGACACCCTCTGAGGTAGGCGGGGCTAGGAGAGCTCTTAACAGAAACTGCTCTTCTTCAAGAACAGCTCTGAAAGAACTATGGCCTGCCCAAGGTCATCCAGCAGCTGCAAGTGGAGGAGTGGGGGAATCAAACCCGGTTCGCCCAGATTAGGGTCTGCACACTTAACCACTACACCAAACTGGCTCTCGACATGCAAGGATCATCTGAGACCACTTTGTTTTCTTGGCTGGATAATATTTAGCCATTTGAATGTTTATATCTCACACGAACACATGAAGGGACCTTACTCTAGCCCTGTGAAGATGACCCACCTGCACACTGACTCACTGCAGGAGTCAACATACAGAGCGGTCCTCTCTGCGCAGGGTCCCTGAGTCAGGTCACTAGTCTGTCAAGGTCAAGATTGTCTACTCTGACTGGCTGTGGCCATCCCGGTCTTGGGCAGTGTGTGTGTGGGGGGAGGTATTTGTGAATTCCCTGCATTGTGCAGGGGGTTGGACTAGATGACCCTGGAGGTCCCGTCCAACTCTACGATTCTATGATTCTGTGACTCACCATGTGTAATCCACCTTGAGTCCCTGTGAAGCAGGTGGACTATCTCTCCTTATATATAATTGAATAGTGGGTGCCAAAGTTCTAATTCTAAAATGCACTCCCTTAGTGTATGGCTGATGGCACTGCTCCTCAGCATATATCGCCACCAATCAGAAGGCAAAGCCCGGGTCCCGCCCACACCACAACTGCTGCGACAACCTGGTCTTTTGCATATGGAAGCTGACTGGACTTCACTCCATTCCACACCTCAAACTCCCCCCCCCCTGCAAGGCAGTTGGAATGTCAGTTGCATATGGAACCTGCTGTATTCTGGTGGTGTGCAGGTCCCAGATTCATGTTTTAAAAGCAGACTGACACTGTTTGCCCAAAGCCAGAGCACTCTCCCAGAGCCTCTTTCTAGATCCCGTTGTATTTATTTCCACAACGGGCCTTATTTCTAGTAAATAACATAAAACGAATGGATGGGTGGGTGGGTGGATGGATGGAATAAAGCCCAACAAGAGGTCCAGGGTATACGCTTTTGAGAGTCAAAAAACCTCTACCCTGGAAATCTTGTTGGTCTCCGGGTGCTAGTGGATTTGAACCCTGCTCTGCCCAGGCCATGGAAAGCAAAGGACGTGCCACCGTGTTTCCTTCTGCAAGAGGATGATGTGTTATTTCAAGATAACCTGCCTTGTTGTCCCCTCTCAAGTCATAAGGAACCAGCCCATACATATTTCCACCTGTGACTCCGACTGCGGCCCGGGTCTGCAGGCAACTGTGTCCAGCTCTGGAGAAACGCTGCCTGCCCAGATGCACCCGGGGGCCCTTTCGGAGTTCTGTCTTTGCCTCCCGCTCCAGCTCTCCCCCGCTTACGTCCATGATGAGAGACTTCAGGAAGTTGGCCTTGTGCCGCAGCGGGTCGTGCACCAGCCCGTCGCAAAAGGAGACGATCCCGTGAGGAAAGTTGTGCTGTGCTAACCAGGCCACCACCCTCTGCTTTTGCATGTCGGGACGGCCGGTGACATAGATGATGAGGTAGCCGAGATCTTGCCAGTGCCTGAGGAAGGAGAAAGAAGGGGTGGGGTGAACTGGCATGAGACAGAACACAGCAGACTCGTGCCCTTGCATTTGGGGATGGGGGCCTTGGACGAGTGTCTGCCTGTTTCACTGATATATATACAGCCATTGAGGTTGGAAAGGATCACAGGGGTCTGTGGCTCAGAGGAAAAGCCTCTGCTTGGCACGCAGAAGGTCCCCGGTTCAATCCTCAGCATCTCCCGTTAAAAGGACCAGGCAGGAGGTGATGTGGAAGACCTCGGTCTTCCAATTGGTTAAGCTCTGTCTGCCTTTTCACTCCTAGAGACTTGGTTGCGTGGCTTTTTGGCTTGTCTGCTGGATCTCCCCGCCCGGCCCCTCCAGCACAGTATTTCTGCTGGGCTCTGTCTTTTGACAGTACTCTCAGTCTGCCTGGTGGACCCCTTTCTCTTGAGCTGGATGGACTCTTGCCCAGGGTCAAAGCTGACCTTAAAACTGCAGAAAGACCCCAATCCCAAGTCTCATACTGAAGGATCAGCACTCTCTCCCATTCTCTGTACAGACATACTCTTCAGGGGATATGGAATTCTGAGCTTAACATCCCCAAATCTGCCATTTCACAACTCAAATCCCGTTAACAGCATTGAGTACAGAATCCCGTTAACAGCATTGAGTACAGATTTTTTTTTTTAAGATAGCAGTGATAGTCGTTCAGAAGAAGAGGAGGAGGAGGAGGAGGAGGAAGAGGAGGAGGAGATTGGAGTTATACCCCGCCCTTCACTACCCAAAGGAGTCTCAGAGCAGCTTACAAACTCCTTTCCCTCCCCCTCCCACAACAGACACCCGGTGAGGTAAGTGGGGCTGAGAGAGCTCTTGACAGAAACTGCTCTTTTTTCAAGGACAGCTCTTATCAGAACGATGGCTTGGCCAAGGTCATCCAGCAGGTGCAAGTGGAGGAAGTGGGGAATCAAACCCGGTTCTCCCAGATTATATATGCACACACACACACACACACAAGGACCAATGGACTTAACCTGACGCGTTTCGGCCTGTCAGGGCCTTCTTCAGAGGTCAAACACAACGAGGAACAAATTGGCTTATACCACAATACATGATACAGTACAATTACACAGCATAGATACTAAATGAACCAGAAAGGAATAGTTCCAGAGTGGAATTACTAGGCACAGAATGAAAGTACAAATGAGGCCTCCCAAGATCCAATCATGTGCCAAACAATACTCCCTCTAAGCTGTGGGGTCTTGTGAGCAAAAATTCTACCTTTTGAGCTACTGGCATTAAAGTTGTGAGCCAGCCATTTGGCGACTGCATAAATTAGTTTGCTTTGGAGCCATCCTTCCTGAGCGGAGACAAAAAAGTGTGAGCCGGAGGCTAAAAACTGTGACCTAGCTCACACTAACTCAGCTTAGAGGGAATACTGATGCCAAATGATATTTCACTGATATTAATTTCTGGTCCAGAAGAAGAAGAAGAAGAGATTGGATTTATACCCCGCCCTTCACTTGGAGTCTCAGAGCGGCTTACAAACTCCTTCTCCTTCCCCTCCCCACAACAGACACCCTGTGAGGTGGGTGGGGCTGAGAGAACTCTGACAGAAACTGCTCTTTCAGGAACAGCTGTGCCAGAGCTTGTGACTGACCCAAGGTCACATCGGCAGGTGCAAGTGGAGGAGTGGGGAATCAAACCCAGTTCTCCCAGATTAGAGTCCGCACACTTAACTGGTCCAGAAGGTGCCTTTCAAGAGCTGTTCAATCCAAGCCAAACTGTCCTCAACAAGATTGTCCTTTTAGCAAAGAGCAGTCAATTATTTACACATTAAGTTTTAATGGTTAGCCCCCTACTCAGTTGGACTTACCTTTCCCCGATTTATTTATTGTCCTTCCTGCTTTTGCAACCGGAGTCATAAACAGCAGCCCCTCATCCCACAATAAACCTCGTTCCACAGGAAGAAATGGAAGGATTTAAAGGTGGCTACTGCAAAAGTTGTCCTACCTTTTCAGGTGCTTGATCCTGCTAGGCCACACCCTCCTTTCCCCAATCAACTGTTCTATTTTCTATGTTCTTAGCAAAAATTGCCAAGATATGTTTGGGTTTTTCTCTGCAGTCCTAAGGGCTAGAAACTTGAAAGAGGATGGAGGCTTTTATGATTCTATGTACGCATGATTCGATGTGACGGTCACCTTGAGACTTGACTACTGCAACACTCTCTACATGGGGTGACCCTTGTCCCAAATCCGGAAGCTGCAGCTGGCGTAGAATGCCGCAGCCAGGCTGCTGATGGATCTCCCACGTTGGGAGCACATCAAGCCAGTGCTTAGGTCACTGCACTGGCTGCCAATAGCATACCGGATTCGTTTCAAGGTGCTGGTGCTTACCTTTAAAGCCCTACATGACCAGGGACCGACCTACCTGAGGGACCACCTTTCCCCATATGTACCCCAGAGAGCACTACGGTCAGGGGCCCAACATCGTTTGACTATTCCGGGCCCCAAGGATGCAAGGCTCGCCAGTACCAGGACCAGAGCCTTTTCTGTGGCGGCTCCCTACTGGTGAAACGAGTTCCCAGAGGAGATCCGGGCCCTGCGGGACCTTGTACAGTTCCGCAGGGCCTGTAAAATGGAGCTCTTCCACCAGGCTTTTAAATAGGAGCCGCCACTACTGTTACCATCAATGATCCTACTGAACCTCTGGATCCTAGGTCTGGCCCAGTTGTATCGCTAGGCCCATCGGCTCGAGGGAGGATGATTGGACGAACAAGGTGGATTTAGATCTGGAAAGCACGCCATCTAATCTTTAGTACTGCAAGCACTTCATTGCTAGCTGTTAATTTATGTCATGAATGAGTATGTGTTTTATGTTGTTTTGAAAATGTTATGGTTATGCCAATTAGGTACATTGTACCGCTTTGTTGGCTCAAGTGGTTAAGATGCTGAACTGCAGGCTGTGGAAGGTCGGTAGTTCAGCAGTTTGAGACTCGAGTGTGCCACATGATGGAGTGAGCTCCCGTCTCTAGTTCCAGCTCCTGCCAACCTAGCCGTTCGAAAGCAAGAAACTGCAAGTAGATAAATAGGTACCACTTCGGTGGGAAGGTAACAGCGTTCCGTGTGCCTTGGTGTTTATTCATGCCGGCCACATAACCACGGGAATGTCTTCGGACAGCGCTGGCTCTTCGGCTTGGAAACGGAGGTGAGCACCGCAAACCTAGAGTCGGACTCGACTGGCTTTCGAGCAAGGGAACCGTTACCTTTACTGCTTTGTTAGCCGCCCTGAGCCTGTTCACAGGATGGGCGGGGCAATAAATATAATAAAACAAACAAATAAATAACTTGTACGATGATGGGGGTCAGCACTCCATAGACACGATTCCAGACACCAGCATTTCCCAAGTCCCCCGTACCTGACTACGTCAACTGCTCCAGCTCGAACTTTAGGGTCACTGCCCATGATGGAAACACTGGCTGCAAAGGACCCGTCAATGCTGAAGACCACAAATTCGGTCCCTTTGGGCAGAATGGTGATATAGCTGTCGGCAAGCGTGTGGTCGCCCCTAAAGAGAATGGAAAAGGAATGGATGGTCTCGCTGGGGAAGGTCAGGAGAAAACTGCCTCCGCAATAAATAAGACTTTAGAAATGCCTCTTCTCTGACCTGGATAGCCCAGGTCCCCCCTGTCTTGTCAGATCTCAGAAGCTAAGCAGGGTCGGCCCTGGCCAGCATTTGGAGGGGAGACCTCCAAGGAATCCTGTGATGGTGACTTGGGAGCAGGCGATGGCAAACCACCCTTGAACGTCTCTGGCCTTGGAAACCCTATGGCAGGGGTGTCAAACATGCGGCCCGGGGGCCGGATGAGGCCCCCGGAGGGCTTCTATCAGGCCCCGCAGTGGAACTTCTTCTGTCTTCTGCTTCTTCTTCCAGTTCTGCTGCTGCTGCGTCATCGTAGGTTTGCAGCTTACAGAGACACACCTGAGCAGCATACTCAAGATTGCAACAGCACAGACATTTTGATGTAATAATTCAGAGCAAGAGGTGTCCGTTATCAGACACTGTTAATTAAACAAAATATTGCAAGAGTGCTAATGTTTGAAGCATTTTATTTTAAGTTAAAAAACCCCACCTTTGTGTTTGTGTCTTTTATAAAGTTTATATCTCCGCTACCTGGCATTACATTTTATGACACACATGGCCCGGCCCAACAAGGTCTCATTTATGTCAGGTCCGGCCCTCATAACAAATGAGCTCGACACCCCAGCCCTATGGGGTCGTCATAAATCAACTGTGACTTGACAGCACTTTCCACCACCAAAAAGGCCTCTCGACTGAGACTCAGGGCATAATTCTTACCATTTGTCCCAGCCTCAATGAGGGTGTGGACAAATGCACCTTGAAACAGGAGTGTGTGTGTGTGTGTGTGTGTGTGTGTGTGTGTGTGTGTTCCGGAGAGGGCTCTAGTTTCCCCCACCATGACATTTACAATCTCTTGCCAAAGATTCGCATGTGCTATTCATTCTTTTGCATTTCAAACAGATTTTATTGAGCTTAATTTTTTTAAAAAAGACTTCCTATTGACAGCTACAGTCTGATTTGGTGGTATCGAGGTGGTGTATCTCTTGTTATCGCAATTATTTTTTGCTTTTGCCCTTTGCAAAACGGAAGGTGATGAGGTGACTCTGTGATTGGCACCAGGACCTGTTAATCAGCACCATGCCGCTCCAGCTTCCGCTGCAACTGAAAAAAATCAGGTGGGTCACCATGTTGGCAGGGGCGGATTCAGGCTCACGGGGGGTGCCCTCAGCACTAACCAATCTTGGTGCCCCCCCCTCCTTTCCACACTGACCCGGTCCATTTTAGTGGCTGACCTGTCTGACCAGATATACAATGCAAATTGCAGCAATACAAAAATTTATTCATAGGATAACACAATAGACTGCACAAACTAAGCCGAGCTTGGGCAACATAAAGTTCTACAAAAATGCAATACGACATCTGTTTTAATATTTCACACGTTTTCACCCTTTCCCCACCTTTGTGGTGCCCCCTTTGGCCCTGGTGCCCTAAGCACGTGCCTTAGTCTGCTTCGTGGTTAATCCGCCCCTGCAGGTTGGTCTGAAGCAGCAGAACGATGTCTGAGTCCTGTAGGGACACCTTTAAGACCAACAATGTTTGATTCTGGGCGTAAGCTTTCATGTGCAGGCACACTTCTTCAGATGCACAGACTATTCCAACCATTAAATATAGGGGGGGAGGCGCTAGTTCCGCAGGGCCTGAAAACGGAGCTCTTCCGCCAGGCTTTTGAGTAGGAGCCGCCGCCACCATTATTCCACCAACTTCCACCAACACCTTTTCATCACCGCACTCTACTACCGCAGGTACGGGAATCATCGAGGGTGCGGGGATGTCCCTAGTGGACGACAGGGTTGTGGGGACATATATTGTTGCTGTTAAGAACATAAGAACACAAGAGATGCCAATGTTGGATCAGGCCAAAGGCCCATCCAGTCCAACACTCTGTGTCACACAGTGGCCAGAAATACCAGTGCCATCAGGAGGTCCACCAGTGGGGCCAGGACATTAGAAGCCCT
Source organism: Gekko japonicus (assembly GCF_001447785.1). Lineage (NCBI taxonomy): Eukaryota > Metazoa > Chordata > Lepidosauria > Squamata > Gekkonidae > Gekko > Gekko japonicus. The sequence continues at coordinate 1,967,469 of NW_015170277.1, forward strand.
CCCACTGTTGACCCCCCCCCCCAAGCACCAAGATGACAGAGCATCACTTGCCCCAGAGCCCCTATCTATACCTTGTGGCTAAGAGCCACTGATGGACCTCTGCTCCATATGCTTATCTAATTCCCCTTTGAAGCCGTCCATTCTTGTAGCCACTACCACTTCCTGTGGCAGTGAATTCCAAGTGTTAATCCGTTTTGCACAGGGCAAAAACAAAAAAGTGATACCACTGGACTCAAACTTTGTTCAACTGTTGTTTAGCTAAAACATCTTCAGAACACCATCTTGGTTTTATGATTCAGAGTGAGTATCGGAGCGCCGAAAACTTATTTTTACTCATTTTAATTAACTTTAATACTTTTATTATTGTATTTTATACTGCTTTTATTGTTACAATTTGGCATTTTGCCCTTGCTAGCCGCCCTGAGCCTTCGGGGAGGGCGGGATACAAATCCAAAGAATAAATAAATAAATAAATAGTTGGCGAAGTCTGTTTCAAAGTATCTGAAGCAGTGTGCATGCAGACGAAAGCTTACACCCAGAATAAAACGTTGCTGGTCTTAAAGATACCACTGGACTCAAACTTTGTTCAACTGAAAAATCCAGTTTCACCTAAGCAGGTGTGGCACTGCTGGGGTGAGGGCCAATGTTCCCTCTAAGCTGTAGAGTCCTGTGAGCAAAAATTCTACTTTGTGAGCTACCGGCATTAAAGTTGTGAGCAGGTGAATTGGCTACTGAATAACTTAGTTTGCTCTGGAATCATCCTTCCTAAGCTAAGACAAAAATGTGTGAGCCGGAGGCTAAAAAACTGTGAGCTGGCTCACACTAACTCAGCTTAGAGGGAACACTGGTGAGGGCAGTTCTGGCTCACTGCTAAATCTGTGCATGTTTCGGGCGCTCCCCAGGTCACCTCCTGAATCCTGCCGGAGCTCGCTTGCGTTAACTTACCCATAGCCATTATTCACACCTACCTATTCCAAGCATTAAAAAAAAAAATTGAGAGAAGTATCTTGACCAGCCAAGAGGGGGCTGAATCGGGCCCAGCCCCCCTGGAGCGTTGAAGCGGCTGCTTTGCCATTGGCTTCCGTGTGTCTGTCAACACACTCGAGAAACAGAAGGCAAAGGCAACAGAGCAAAACAAGTGGGCAGCTGGGAAGATTCCCAAGTCTTTCCTGTTCCACTGGAGTTCATCTGCTGCATTTAGAACAAAAGGAGTTTTGTGGCATCATGACGACTAACAGATTTATTGCAGCTGAAACCTTCCTGGACTAGAGCCCACTTTGGGTATGTGATGAAGTGAACCGGCGTGCTTATATACATATATATACACACACATACAAGGAACTAAAGAGAAAAGGCCGTGGGGTTCAAAGACAACAAAATGAAAGAAGTAAAGACACTACGACGTTTTCATATAATATTCAGAACTATACAAAATAAGCGCAGGGACAATTCTCAACAGCACTAACCGGGGAATTAGAAATTCCCTAGATATGTGAGGCCAGTGATGGCGAACCTTTTAGAGACCGAGTGCGCAGGGCTCTTTTTGTAGAAAAAGCCCAGCAGGAACTCATTAGCATAATAGGCCACACCCAACAGCAGAAACTTATTAGCCTATTAGGCCACACCCCTGACAGCACAGCTTATTAGCATGTTAGGCCACACCCCCACATTACCAGAAGTGTGGTCATCCAGCCACACCCACCTTTCCCTTCTTCTTCTGTTTACCTTGTTTGTTGTCAAAACCCAGGGCTTTTTTTGTAGCAGGAACCCTTTGCATGTTAGACCACACACCCCTAATGTAGGCAATCCTAATGAGTTTCTGCTGTTGGGTGGGGCCTACTATGCTAATGAGTTCCTGCTGGGCGTGGCCAACTCAGGAGCCAGCTGGAACTCTGTTCCTGTGCGTTCCTGCCCAAAAATAGCCCAAACTGCGACCCCAAACCCACTGATTTATTGCAAAGTGCTAACAAGGCAATTTAACATGAATACTGAGGTTTTACTTTAGAAAAAACAACTCATACATTAATTTAAGATGATCCAAACAAAGTAAGGAAAGCAATTCCAAATGCTTTCATTTACTTAAAATTATTTGGCAGAGAATTCGACACTTTAATGATGGTCTGGGCCTGGCTGGGGCAATGGCACGCGTGCCCACAGAGAGGGCTCTGAGCGCCACCTCTGGCACCTGTGCCATAGGTTTGCCACCACTGTGTTAGGCTGATTTCCTTATGTTCCCTTCCTCAAGACATCCATTGGAAAAATATGTATCTATTCTGGCTGTATTCAGTCTCCTTCCAATTTCCTTCAGAGTCAAGGAGTTGTTCCACCAGTTGTATGGCTGTTAATCCATTCAGGTTTTCTGAATGTTAAGAGAGCGTCTCTCTCCAGCCGTTCACACGTAGAGAGAGCCATCACCAGTTCACCTGCAAGAGGGGTTGGGCAGTGTTCCCTCCAAGCTGAGTTAGTGTGAGCCAGCTCACAGGTTTTTAGCCTCCGGCTCGCACATTTTGGTCTCAGCTCAGGGAGGAGGGCTCCAGAGCAAACTGATTTATGCAGCAGCCAGTCGCGCGCTCACAACTTTAATGCCGGTAGTTCACCATGTAGGATTTTTGCTCACAAGACTCCACAGCTTAGAGGGAGCACTGGTTGGGGGTGGGCTATAGAATCCCACAGGTATTTCTCCCCTTCTTCCCCCATCCCAGCAAGCCAATCCTGGGTCTTAAGGGTTTGGATGGGCTGCCTTGAAGATGAGATGACGTTTGCAAACTAAGGCACTGCTATCTAATGCTCCCTCTAAGCCGTGGAGTCTGGTGAGCAAAAGCTCTACTTTGTGAGCTACTGGCATTAAAGTGAGTGAGCAATTTGGCCACTGCATAATTTAGTTCACTTTGGAGCCCTCCTTCCTGAGCTAAGGCAAAAATGTGTGAGCTAGAGGCTAAAAAACTGCCAGCTAGCTCACACGAACTCAGCTTAGAGGGAACACCGCTGCGATCCTCTATGGTTGCTCTTTGCACCAGGCTCATCCTTCTGTTTCAGTTTAAAGCTTCTCTATCTGATTTTCTGGCTTCTGCCGCTGCAGCCCTGGCTCAATTACTCTGAAGGCCCAGAACTCACCTGACCACCATTTTGACAGGATACACGCCAATCCCCAGCCGCTTATTCTCAGGGATTACGTAGGAAATCCTCCCACTGCTGTTGCTGATTTCTGTGTCAAAGTAAACCCACTCTCCTGACGGGGGCTGCGTCATGATGTGAATGTCCACCTGGATCACAAACGAGGAACGGAGCACAACAACACCGAGTCAGCAAAATGCACAGCAATTAACGATTCAGCAAAACATACTTCTGTCATTTCTCTTTACCACTCGTAAGAACATCAGAAGAGCCCTGCTGATCAGACCGCTGGACCATCCACTCCGGCATCCTGTCTCACACAGTGGCCAACCGGTTCCTCTGGACGGCAAACAACAGGGCAGGGAGGCCGAGGCCTTCCCCTGATGTTGCCTCCCGGCTCTGGGATCCAGAGGTTTAGTGCCTCTGAATGTGGAGGTTCTCCTCAGTCACCATGACTAGTGGCCATTGCTAGATTTATCCTCCATAAGTCTATCTAATCCCCTTGTGGAGCTGTTTATTCCTGTGGCCATCACTACATCCTCTGGCCGCGAATTCCACATTTTAGTCACCCTCTGTATAAAGTAGTATTTCCTTTTGAATGTCCTGAACCTACTGCCCGTCAGCTTCATTGGATGCCCTCGAGTTCGAGTATTCTGGGAGAGGAGGAAGAAGTTCTTTGTCAACTATCTCCACCTGTGCATGATTTTATAAACCCCCATCATGTCTCCCCCCCCCCCCAGTCATCTCTTTTCCAAACTGAACAGTCCCGGATTCTTCAACCTTTCCTCATAGGGAAGGTGCTCCAACCCCCTAATCATCTCGGTTGCCCTCCTCTGCACTCTCCTTTTCTGCGTCCCCCCAGCGCTTCCTTTGCCCTCTTTGAGAAGGCCACAGACAAGTGTTCCAGTTCACCCCTCGGCATCTCCGGTTAGAAAAAGCTCTAATAACCAGCCTCTCTGTACCAGAGACCTTGGAGAGCCTCTGCTGGTCTGGCCAGAACAGAAAATGTGGGGCTTGGTGGATTATTGGTCTGACTCAGAAGTTTCACAAGTCTCTCGTATGCTTGGCATTTAGGTTAGAAGCTTCTCAGGGGAGGGATAGGCCTTTGTTAGTTATGCTGCTTTGCAGAGCGAATGCTGACGGTTCAATGACACAACGAAGAATCTCTCCCCAGATCAGATGAAGGATTCGTTCCAGGTACCCTGAAACTCAGAGGGGATAACATATGCCATCCTCATTCTTGTTAAAGACAGTGCAAAAGGCAGACAACTCTTTTTTTTTTTTTTTTGTATTTGTGTGTGGGACCGATTTCCCATAAGCAGCTGCACCACCCTCGCTCTTCCCTTTCCCCCGATTGCATTTGTCCATTTCCCACTACTTGCTGTGCGGCCGCATTTTGACCTGCAGCACCTTCCAATTTCCCCTGCGTCTTCTCGATCTCAAGAAACAAGGATCAAGATGATGCAGGGGAAATCGGGGGATGCTGCAGGTCAAAATGCAGCCGCACAGCAAGTAGTAAGAAACTGAAGAATACAATCGCGCGAGGGTGGCGCAGCTGCTTGTGGGATACAGGTCTTGTGTCTTTCTGTTTTGCTCCCTCTAGTGGTCGATTATATCACACAGGTTTGCGTCCGGCATAAAAACCTGCAGTTTAAATCTGCAGGGCAATATGCTGGACATAAACCCATTTAATATAATCAGCCACTAGAGGGATCAAAACAGAGGCCACCCCCCCAAAAAAAACAACAAAAAACAAACAAACACCCAGGTACTTACAAGTGAGGAAAATGTGAATGCGGAAAAGCTCACCATTACTTGGTAAGCAGAATGTTATCTAGTTCGAAAACATAGAGAAGCCATGACCTTCTTGGCTCCTGCCTCTGGGGGCTGATCTGACCTCAGGCAGCTGATGAATGATGATAATGTCGATCAGCTGCTCAGCTTTAAACAGCTGTTTAGCAAAGATCACGTGAGGTGTGCCATTACTACAATATTATTTGATCCAGACTTGAAAGTAGGTGAAAGTAGGACTGACGACATTGATAAGATGCAACACCCACGGCACATGTTGTCCTAAAAACCTGTGATGGCGACTGTACAGTGCCGATTCTCTTGTGCCTTACGCAACTAGATCTCTACGCACCTTCTCCCCTGTGAGCGTGACCATGTCTAAGGGCCCGTACATAAACCTTCCGTTTAACACCTGGAGACCATCCTCATTGGCAATGGCATCGTTTATTCGGTGGTTGGCTGTGACATTCTGCAACAAGAAAGAAAAGCGAGTTGGGATCAGTGTTCCCTCTAAGCTGAGTTAGTGTGAGCTAGCTCACAGTTTTTTAGCCCCCAGCTCACACATTTTTGTCTTGGCTCAGGAAGGATGGCTCCAGAGCAAACTAATTTTATGCAGCAGCCAAACTACCAGCTCACAACTTTAATGCCAGTAGCTCACAAAGTAGAATTTCTGCTCCCAGGACTCCACAGCTTAGAGGGAACATTGGTTGGGATGCCCGAGGTGCAACAACATGCAGGAAGATTAAATGGGGTTGTTATGTACGTGGACCGCCACCAGGGGTCCGCGGCTAAAGCAGGAGCTTGGTCCCCAAACACAATGGGTATCTAGGATCCTAGTCCACCGGGAGTCCACCAATAGCACCCTTGGCGGGAAATTCAAACCCTCCAATGGGGACAGAGGTGTGCCGGGTGGAGTGTATATAGTTGGCCTTGCAGGGTCGTTTTGGGTGTCTTGTTGTGAAGTACAATAAACGCGTCTGACCGCATGTTGTAGTCCGAGTTCTCCATGCATCGAACCCAGTACTTTTCAGGATGGTGGTGGTGGACCGAAGGACCTTTTTTATTTAAAATATTTAGATCCTGCCTTTCCACAATGCCCAAGGCAGCTTACAAAATATAAATACACCACTAAAAACATGATAAAAGACATGACTTTATATAAAAACATCATGTTAAAACACCAGTGTCGTTACTACAAGCTGCCAGAGATGTTTGTTAGTTATTCCCACTAAAGGCACCCCAAAAACAATTCTGCTTTGCACCTTTTACAGTATGAAGCAGAGAGTGTGGCTCAGTGGGGAGGGAGTGTGGCTCAGTGGCAGAGACTCTGCTTGGCATGCAGAAGGTCCCAGGTTCAATCCCCGGCATCTCCAAGCAAGTGATGGGAAAGACCTCTGCTTGAGACCCTGGAAAGCCGCCGCCAGTCTGAGTAGACGATACTGACTCTGATGGACTGACGGTCTGATTCAGGATAAGACGGTTTCATGTATTCATGTATTCATGTGTAGATGCTCTCTGTTTCTTATCTGGGAGGCTGTTTCCTAGTGGGGGTGAAGCCACTGAAAACAACAAGCACACACAGGCTGCAGCTGCTCCCAAATAGAAGGGAATGTCCAGGGGTCATTTCCTGCAGGAGCGCACAGGAGCGGACCTCCGGCAGTAAAGAGCCCAGGGGGTGGGCACATGCAACAAGCCCCACCCCCTGCTCCCAGCAGCCCTCAGTCAGAGCAAGAAGCAGCCAGGGAAGTCCAGTGGCACCTTTGAGACCAAGTTTTATTCAGGTACAAGCTCTCCCTCCTCTGTGAGGACAGATCTGCGTGTTCCCCCCACCCCCCAGTAGCTAGCAATCCAAAACAGTCCAGTGAAGCCTGAGCGGTGGGTGTTGCCTTCTGACACACTTCTGGTGGTGTCAAGGGGTGTGGCACGTGCAAATAAATTATGCTAATGAGTTATGCTAATGAGCTCCTGCACCTCTTTTTCTACGAAATGACCCCTGGGAATGTTAGAAGTGAGGCGCCTGATGACATTCGTGGGCGCATGGGATCATACGTGGAAAACCAGTCCCACTAGATACACAGGTCCCCAGCCATGAAGAAGATTGGATTTATGCCCCACCCATCACTCAGAGTCTCAGAGCGGCTTACAAACTCCTTTCCCTTCTCCTCCCCACAACAGACACCCTGTGAGGTAGGCGGGGCTGAGAGAGCTCTGACAGAAACGGCTCTTTCAAGAACAGCTCTGATAGAACTATGGCTTGCCTAAGGTCATCCAGCAGCTGCATGTGGAGGAGTAGGGAATCAAACCCGGTTCTCCCAGATTAGAGCCCGCACACTTAACCACTACACCAAACTAAAGATACCAACTGACACCTTGAATTGTGTCCAGAAACAAACAGGTAACCAATGAAGCTGCTGAAGTACAGGTGGTTATATGATCATATGGGCATAAGCCAGTCAGTAACTTAGAGGCAGGATTCTGTACCCATCAAAGTTTCGGAACAGTTTCCAGGGGCAGCCCCACACACAACACATTACAGTAATCTAGCCTTGAGGTCACAGTGGCATGGATCGTCAGGGCAAGGTCAGCTTCCATTCCCTCGGGGATTTAGATTCTAGAGATGCTGGGGAGGGAGCCGAGCTCTTAAGAATGAGAAACAACTTGCACTCCAAAACAGCGATAAGGCAACCCCCCACCCCCCCGACCAAACAGAAACAAGAGGGGGACGGTGAATCACCAGGGACAGCCACCAGGAAACAGGGTTTCTCCTAGGGCGTGGTGGTGGAAAGTGACGTCAAGTCATAGCTGAGGTGCTATGTCGCTGCCTGCCTCCACGCCACGACCCTGGACTTCCTTGGAGGTCTCCCACCCACATACTAGCCATGGCCAACCCTCCTAGGGTGTGTGTGATAGATAGTAGTAGTCAGGGGTCATTTCGTAGAAAAAGAGCTAGGGGAACTCATTAGCATAACTCATTAGCATATGCCACACCCCCTGACATCAGGGGCCCGGCGGTGGACCTGCAAGGCCGGCGGGAGTGCGAGGAAGCCCCGCCAAGGCCCTCCCTGGCCCCAGGCAGGCAGGGGTGGGGAGAGGCGGGGAGGAAGCAACCTACCCTCCCTCTTCTCCTGCCTCCTCCTGGCTGAATGAGGGCCGGAAGCGGGGCGGCCGGAAGCAAGGGGCGGGGCTTCGTCATGTGCCCCGCCCCCCATACCTCACCCGGGGAACTGCGTTCCCCCGCGTTCCCCCACGAAATGACCTCTGGTAGTAGTAGAAGAAGAAATGTGGGCATTACCCTTAGCTTCACATGGGTCCTCTTACGAAGCCACTTCTCCCTGGGCTTGGAAGGGGTGAAGACAGAGACCTCCTTCCCGTCCAGCTCCAGAACACTGGAGTTTTCGTGCCTCATCACCTGAGGGAAAAGAGCAGCCCCATCAGCAGTTGTCACAGCAAACACCGGTAAGAAGACTCTCCACAGAGTCCACAAAGGACTTCTTTGAATCGGAGGATGTCAGACGAGTTTCTGAGCTGCCCTGGCCAGAGTTTCCATGTGACAGTTGGAAAGCGACAATAAACCAACCCCCCCCCCCCCGGCCCAACTGTAAAACGGTTCAGAGCTCTGGTACAAAAAGATTTAGAGCTGATATTCTGCTTTTCACACATGCAGACCAGCGGCAGGAGAAGGGCTGAAAGGGGCTTTAAGGGACCCCTTGCTTGTAACTTTTGACAAAAGCTTCTGAGACAAAGTTCTTCTGGCTTCAGACCCTTTCCCCTTATTGATGTAACTAACCACATCAGTCAAAAGCTAACCTCAGTGGCTCTTCTGATGCTCAGGCTCTTTGGTGCAGGGGTCCCCAACAGGCCCACGGACACCTCTCCTGGTGCCCACTGTTTTTAGAATGCAGTTGCCAGGTTCCTTTGATTCGCTGGCGGGGGGACGGGGGGGATGCTCCAGGAGCCGGAGGTGTCATCCCTGATGTGCCGACATCACCAGAAGGGGTGTACCCGGGTGACATAGGCACATTGGGGGCGACACTCTGGTTTTGGGGCAAAACTCCATGGTAAAACTGACTTCAAACCATAGAGTTTCACCCAAAAACTAGAGCGTCACCCCACCCCCCAACGTCATCAGGTGACATGGACATGTTGTTCCACGTACTCTTCGGGGAGGGGGAGGATTTCCTCCCACTGGCTAGTGGCGCGGAGAAGCCCACAAAAGTGAGGGGTCCCCTCCACCAACTGGGGACTGGCAGCCCTGTTTTAGAAAGTGGGCATGGCCAGGTGGGATTTTGGCCCAGCAAGGGTTCTGATTGGCCAATGGGGATCGGATGGCCATGCAGATTCTTTTTTTTTTTTTAAAGCATTGCTTTGGCAGCAGTTGCCACCACAGCACAAGGCTCTTCAATGTGGCAGCCATTTTTGGGCTGGCTCCGCGTCCTGCAGCAGCCATTTTGGGGCTGTGCCCACCATGCTATGTCAAAATTCTAATGGTGCCCACAGGCTTAAAAGGTTGGGGACCCCTACTCTAGAGAAACAGACACATACCAGAAACAGTCACTGAGAAGGCCTCTCTGTAGTCCCTTGGACAGTGAACGTGTTGTCGTCAGTGTTCCCTCTAAGCGGAATTAGTGTGAGCTAGTTCACAGTTTTTTAGCCTCCGGCTCACCCATTTTTGTCTTCGCTCCGGAAGGCAGCAGCCAAATCGCTCGCTCGCAACTTTAATGCCAGTGGCTCACAAAGTAGAATTTTTGCTCACAAGACTCCACAGCTTAGAGGGAACATTGGTTTTCGTGTTTGTAGTAAACACTGGAGGGCCCTCTGCATCTATATACAAGTGCACACTGGGCATCACTCGATTATCACCCCATAATGGATACAGTGGCCTCTGTTGAACTCCCTATTCAGGGCACGAACAGCAGCAAAAGGTAGGGATTTAATGAACTAAGGATTGGGGGGGGTTGGTAACACTCCCTGCACTAGCCAATAGACACCCGTCCTACTCAGCTTTTTTCATGATTTGCTAGAAACCTGTAGAACTGTTTTCCTGTCTTTTCCATAGCTTACTCCACGAAAGAAAAATGGATGTGTTCTTTTGGGGCGCTGAAGGTGTACTGTGGTCACCTCCTCCACACCTCCGGTTCGGCTTCCGCACGCCTGCTTGCCTCACGCTGTCAAGTTTTCTATCTTTCCCATCCTTCTCTATCTAACCCGGCTGCACTGGCTTCGCAGCATGGTTCCTTTCTTCGTGAGTGTACGATCATCACCTCCCCGGCTCCGACGGGAATTCTTATTTAGCTCTGCAGCAGGAGCCGCATCCCGGGAAGCCTTAAGATCCCAGCAGGTTCACCAATTTAACTGAAGTCAACTCCGTTTCCCGCGCACTGCATGCTCCTGTAACAATGTTATTTCACCAGCTGAGATACCCTCCCACCGCTTCCTCTGCCTCTATTGCACTGAGGATAGCTAGAGTCGAGGAAATGACCCTGGAAGGTCCAAACTCCTCAACAAGCAAGGATTCTGCGACTGGCACAAATTATACAAAAGTAGGGTTTTTTGGTGCATGTAAATTATCTGCTTTGCTTTAGAAGAAGAAGAGATTGGATTTATACCCCGCCATTCACTACCCAAAGGAGTCTCCGAGCGGCTTACAAACTCCTTTCCCTTCCCCTCCCCACAACAGACACCCTCTGCATCTATATACAAGTGCACACTGGGCATCACTCGATTATCACCCCATAATGGATACAGTGGCCTCTGTTGAACTCCCTATTCAGGGCACGAACAGCAGCAAAAGGTAGGGATTTAATGAACTAAGGATTGGGGGGGGGGTTTGGTAACACTCTCAGTCGGTGGGGCTGAGAGAGCTCTTGACAGAAACTGCTCTTTTTCAAGAACAGTTGTGCCAGAATTATGGCTTGCCCAAGGTCATCCAGCCAGGTGCGAGTGGAGGAGTGGGGAATCAAACCCGGTTCTCCCAGATTAGAGTCCGCGCACTTAGCCACTACACCGAACTGTCTCTTTTAGATAGGCAACGTTGCATTTTTATTTTTTGTTCTGATATTTTTATTGGTTATGATCGGGGGGGGGGAGACTAACGTAAAACGGGGAGGGTTATGTAGGCAAGGACATGGAGAACTGTTATGTCTGACCACTGGAGGAACTATGCACGGCTCCACTAATAATCTGTCATAGCCTTGCCTGCTCAGTTTCATCTTTCTCCTCTGCCATCGTGAGGACTAGAAATCTGAACCTTTGCAATCTCCCTTTTTTAAAAAACCAAAAAACAGCAGTGATAATTAATGCCCTCCGGATTCTGCTCCAGACATTTCCAAAAAGAACTCTTGTCTATTAGTTGCTGTAGATTTCCCGGGCTGTGTGGCCGTGGCCTTGGCATTGTAGGACCTGACGTTTCGCCAGCAGCTGTGACTGGCATCCTCATAGGTATAACACAGAAAGATGGAGTACCCTCTGTGTCAAGGTGAGAAGAAAAATGGCAGGCAGGTAATTCATATCTACTCAGGAAGGTGGGGTAGGGCTGAGTCCAGTGTTCCCTCTAAGCTGAGTTAGTGTGAGCTAGCTCACAGTTTCGTAGCCTCCGGGTCATGCATTTTTGTCTTGGCTCAGGAAGGATGGCTCCAAAGCAAACTAATTTATGCAGCAGCCAACTCACAACTTTAATGTCAGTAGCTCACAAAGTAGAATTTTTGCTCACAAGATTCCACCGCTTAGAGGGAGCATTGGCTGAGTCATTAATGACTTCCTGAGTAGATATGAATTACCTGCCTACCATTTTTCTTCTCACCTTGACACATAGAGAGTACTCCCTCTTTCTGTGTTATACCTCTGAGGGTGCCAGTCACAGCTGCTGGCGAAACGTCAGGTCCTACAGTGCCAAGACCACGGCCATGCAGCCCAGGAAATCTACAACAACGAATGAACTCCGGCTCTGAAGGCCTTCGACAACATAACTCTTGTCTAGTTCCACCTTGAATTCCCTCTGCAGATTAATACCAGTGTTTCGTTTCAAGCTGCATTCTGCGCTCTGAGACCCGCAAGGTACACGTGGACTGACCTGTCTGAGCAGGAAGGAGACCACGTCTGTCGATTCCCAATAGCTTGCGTGGAAGAGGTGCGGTAAGGCGACTGTGGGGAAGGCGGTTAGTGCATCAGGGCAGTAGAGAGCGTAGTCTATCCTTTTAGTCCCCCACCACTTGGCAGCAACTGAAAGCAGAAGATGGCAAAACTCCCAAGTTTTTTTTTTAAAGAGAAGAATAATAGCCCATTAAAGTCCACTTCAGAAGCCAAGAGCCCAGCTCCTCCATTAAAAGCATTTAAAGAATCCTTTCCTCAAGCAACTCTTCATTGCAGATGTCATTTTTTTTATACCAATTGTGGCTTCCCCAGTGAATAAACCTTGGGAACTTTAGTTTGTTGAGAACTCTGTTAGAGACGTCCTACAGAATGATAAAAGGGTTGGAACACTTTCCCTGTGAAGAAAGGTTAAAAGCGCTTGGGGCTCTTTAGCTTGGAGAAATGACAGCTGAGGGGTGACATAATTGAGGTTTATAGGATTATGCATGGGACAGAGCAGGTAGAGAAAGAGGTCCTTTCCTCCCTTTCTCACAATACAAGAACTCGTGGGCACTCCATGAAATTGCTGAGCAGTCAGGTTAGAATGGATAAAAGGAAGCACGTCTTTACCCAAAGAGTGATTAGCACATGGAATTCACTGCCACGGGAGGTGGCGGCGGCTATAAGCATGGATGACTTCAAGAGGGAATTGGATAAACATACGGAGCAGAGGTCCATCAGTGACTCTTAGCCACAAGGTATAGACAGGAACTCTCAGTCTGGGGCAAGTGACGCTCTGTATTCTTGGTGCTTGGGGGGGGGCAACAGTGGGAGGGGCTTCTAGTGTCCTGGCCACACTGCTCGACCTCCTGATGGCACCTGGCATTTTTGGCCACTGGGTGAAAGAGCATCAAGAGGGAACTGGATAAATAGATGGAGCAGAGGTCCATCAGTGGCTCTTAGCCACAAAGTATAGATGGGAACTCTCGGTCTGGGGCAAGTGATGCACTGTATTCTTGGCGCTTGGGGTTGATGGGGGCAACAGAGGGAGGGGCTTCTAGTGTCCTGGCCCCACTGCTGGACCTCCTGATGGCACCTGGTGTTTTTGGCCACTGTATGACAGAGTGTTGGACTGGATGGGCCACTGGCCTGATCCAACATTGGCTTCTCTTATGTTCTTATGTACAGTTCCCAGGGGCCTGTTTATTTTTTCTGATGGTAGTGGAGAGAACAAACCACAAACTAGTCCGTGGCGTTGATGCATCTTCGGTGTTCTGAAGCCAGGTTTAATGACAGTCAGCTAAGGACAACATGAGCCAGACAGCACGGGTCAATCCTTTCTCAAATCGAGTACAAGACAACATTGAAAGAGAGATATGAATAGGCAACGAATCCATCCAGAGGATGTACTGAGGCACAGGAGAACAAAGGGCTGGATGTTTTTGTACTTGCTGTTAACAACCCTTTTTACACGCCCGAGATGTCTCTCTTGAATGCACGGGAGAGTAATGAAACGGTGTGCCTTTTTAAAAAGAACGAGGCCCGGTTTAGATGAGCTGGGAGCGGTCGGACCGGCAGGCAGGAGATCCTCAGGTGGACTTGTCGGTTCTCTTTTCACCCATGAGGGGTTAAAGACTGCAGGCTGCTGTTCACTGGGATGGCACACTGTGTATGCGGGAGGGCAGAGGGGCGACGTTAATTACTGTCCAGGTACACGAAAGCTGCGGTGGCTCAAGAGGTTAAGACGCTGAACTGCAGGCTGCGGAAGGTCGGTAGTTCAGCAGTTCAAGACCCGAGTGTGCCGCATGACGGAGTGAGCTCCCGTCTCTAGTTCCAGCTCCTGCCAACCTAGCAGTTCGAAAGCAAGAAATTGCAAGTGGATAAATAGGTACAACTTCAGTGGGAAGGGAACAGCGTTCCGTGCGCCTTGGTGTTTAGTCATGCCGGCCACATGACCACGGAAACGTCTCCGGACAGCGCTGGCTCTTCGGCTTTGAAACGGAGATGAGCACCGCAACCCTAGAGTCGGATTCGACTGGCTTTTGAGCAAGGGAACCTTTACCTTTACTTACACGAAAGCAGGCAAACGCTCCAGCTTTTGAACGAGGATGACTACAAGGAAACAAGGGGTTTTTCTGGAGGGAACGTACCAAGCCAAAGAGTCAGGCCTTGGTGGCCCAGAGGGAGCGACAGTGTCTGAACATATCTTGGCATGCGAAGGCTTTACAGAATCTGCTTTAGAAGGATGACTCACCGCCTTCCTGATTCCCCCAATTCAATTGCTTTGTGTCAGAAAAAGGCCTGTTATTTTTGTCATACCTGGAGGACTGTACACAGGGATGTTTTTTTCTCATGCCCACCCCAAGAGCAGTGATCAGTCGATAGCCCGATCTGAGTATCTCTGGGAGAGTGCAACTTGCAGGGCCGGCCCGAGGTTTTTTTGCAACCTAGGCGGGGCTACCATCTGGCGCCCCCTGCGCCCATTAATTAAGGGGTTGCCAACCTCCAGGCAGAGCCTGGAGAGAAGGAAGAGGAGGAGAGCTCTATAAAGAAAAAGAGACACCTCCCTGCACACGCACACACTTTCTTCCCGCGGCCTGTCCTCTATGCTACTAACAGAGGTGAAGCGTTTCCCCGACCCAGAGAGACCACGAAGCCCAACTGTTCCTGACATCCTACCAGGAGCCCAAGTAGAGACACTTTCTGTTGGGGGAACATGGCTGTCTCCTTCCCGGCGGCTCTGGGGTCCCGGTGGGTTTGATCGTCAAGAGGCCACTGCAAGAGACCCCGCCTTCCCGACCATGAGCCGCATGCCTCCCGCCTAGTCTCACCGCTTGTTGCTGGTGGTGCAGCTTCTCCACGGCAGCCAGCGAGCAGACGAACACGGCAGGCTGGCTGTGCACCATGCGGTCAAGCTCGGCGCGTGGCCCGCTCAAGCACAAGGCCAGCAGGTCGTAGCCTAGCACGCACTCAGCTACCCGGAACAGCTCGCGTGCAGCAGCCCATGCCCACGTACTGGCTGCCTTGCCCGGGAAAAAGCAGTACTGAGCCTTCTTCAGGGGCCCGCTTCGCCG
Source organism: Gekko japonicus (assembly GCF_001447785.1). Classification (NCBI taxonomy): domain Eukaryota; kingdom Metazoa; phylum Chordata; class Lepidosauria; order Squamata; family Gekkonidae; genus Gekko; species Gekko japonicus. Next base: position 1,982,516 of record NW_015170277.1, read on the forward strand.
TCGTCGCTTCTTCCTCCGGGGGGGGGGAGGGTCGCGGGGGGGACGCCGGCGGCCAACCCCATCCCGGTGCCGCCCATCCTGCGCACCCCGCCGCTGCCATTCCCGCTGCCCAGCCCAGCTGCCGCCACGGTGGTCCCGCGCGCACCCAGAACCACCTGGACGGGGCAATCTGGGCTGCTGTTGGTTGGGGGCGGCCTCTCCCAGTCCAGGCGAGAGGTTGGCTCCGAGGCCCTGCCCCCCCTGGGGCGCCGACTGCGGCGCCAGAGGGAGGGAAGAGAGGCAGGAGGGCAGGCGCAGGAGGCGGAGCGGAGGCTTCGGAAGGTGGTGGACCTTGGCGACGCCTGTGGCTGGCTGGGGCGCCGCGGCACTTGGCTCCTGCGGCCGCCCCTACCTCTTCTCCCCCGCCCTAAGGGCCAACCTGCGCTCTAGGCGAGCCTAGCGGGTGAGCCGGCCCTGGCAACTTGCACTGTTTTTCTTCTGTTAACATAAAAACCACTTTTTCCCCTCAAGGCAAAAACAAACTTCTATAGGAAAGATGTTAATGTGAGAAGGAGCCATCCACTCAAAATGGTGGAAGCACTAGTTTTCATTATTTAATTGGCTCCTTTATTTCCCTGCCTTTCCTCCTTCGTGGAAGTGGTCTTCTGAGGAGCCCAATTTCAGTGAGAAACTACGGTCCTTTCCGCACTAGACCTTAAATATTATGCAGTTCCACAGGGTCTGCAAGGGACCTTATGCCGTTCTGCAGGGCCTGCAAGACAGAGCTCTTCCGCCAGGCTTGCAATTAGGAGCCGCCCCGAGGGAGAACCATGCTCCCTGAACTGTCTGCACCAGCCGCACAATGTTAGATCTGGATCGATCACTAGAACGGTATAATGAAAGCCGACCGCCAACTTAAACTTAAATGTAAATTTAACTTGAAATGTCAATTCGTTAGCACCGTTTAATGCTGAATCGTTTTATGCTTAAATTATTTATTGTGGTTTTATTCTTTGTGAGAGCCGCTCTGAGCCGGCCTCAGTCGGGTAGGGCGGGGTATAAATTTAATAAATAAATAAATAAATCCTGGTTCAACCCCATCCCCGAACTTACATTCTACACCACACTCCAGTTCACCCCTGTAATTATCGTGGGGTATTTTTTTGTTTCCACATACCACTAAGTTCACCCTGGTTTCACCCCACACTTGTCCCGGGATAAACGGATGCTGTTATAACCAGGGGTAAATGCAAGGTATTGTATCGCAAGTTGAACTCTGATAAAACCAGGGATGAGATCCAAGTGCAGTAAGGACCATTGTCAGCGTGAAGCCCCGCGGGTGAACTTTTTTGCCCCGCCAGCCCCGCATTTAAATTGGCCCTTAACATGGTTTAACAAATAACTTCCCGTCTCCAAAGAAAACTCATGAAGAGGGCTAGAGATTTCTAACACAGTTTTCTTGGCCTCCGGATCAAACGACAATGGCCGGGATTCTTTAGGAAGGCGGATTCTGGCCCCTGCCACACGGCAGGGCAAAAGCCACCAAAAAGCGTGGCTTTTAAAAGCTGCGCCAAAGTTGAAACGGTGCGGCGGGATCCCACGGATCAGACGCCGGGGAGAAAACACAAATCTGACGACGAGCCAGCCGAACTGCGCATGTTGGAGCATGCGCAGTTCGGCTAGGAGCCGGGGATGCGCCGGCGCAAGGATGCGCCGGCAATCAAACTCCTGGTTTGCGGCGCACCTTTGAGATGAACCACCTCGGTAGGTGGTTCCAACTTGATGCAGGTTATTGCGCGGAAGGGCCAGTTCAGGGACGGAAGCACTACGCTTCCCAGATGTTGTGGTGTGATCGCGGCCGTTTGCTCCGCCCCCGAACCTTCCCGCTCCCGGCCCAAATCCCCTCGTGTGAACGGGACCTCTTTTCAACACAAAAGAGGAGGAACGTCTGGGATGGCCGAATTGCACTCCCCGCTTGTTCACCGCGAAAGGGGTGACAGAAAATTTTGTAACCCTCTGAGCTCTTTTATGCAGCCTTCACTGCCCTTCCTTCTGGTATCTGCTGAAGGGAACTTTTGACTCTAGAAAAGTCATACCCCAGAAATCTTGTTGGTCTATAAGGTGCCCTGGGACCCCAACCTGGCTTCCTTCTTGTAATCTTCCAGCCGTGGAGAAAAGCGCTTCTGAGGCTGCTGCCTGGCACTTACCCATCCAGAGCTTCTCATTTCAAAAACACGCATTTCTTGCATGGGCCCGTGCGAGACAAATCAGGGACAGGGCCTCAAAAGCACCAGCGTCAAAAGAAAGGCGGCGGGGGGGGGGGGATCTGGATTCGGAAGAACTCGTTCTGTTTATCTCCTTACAAGACTACAATCACTTTGTGATTTAAATGCAGATGTGGGAGGGAGAAGAGGAAATCAAACACTGGTCTGCTGAGAGAATTCCCATTTATTTGCATGCATGTCACAGTTTGGGATTTTGATAGCAAGCCATGGTGGACTCGTTTGCTCGATTTCTTCAGTTTGCTTAAGCGCATAAGAAGAGCCCTGCTGGATCAGACCACTAGTCTATCTAGTCCAGCATCCTGTCTCACACAGAGGCCATCTAGTTCCTCTGGAGGGCCAACAACAGGGCATAGAGGCCAAGGCCTTCATAAGAACATAAGAAGAGCCCTGCTGGATCAGAGCAGTGGTCCATCTAGTCCAGCATCCTGTCTCACACAGCGGTCAACCATTTCCTCTGGAGGGCCAGCAACAGGGCATGGAGGCTGAGGCCTTCATAAGAACATGAGAAGAGCCCTGCTGGATCAGACCAGTGGCCCATCTAGTCCAGCATTCTGTCTCACACAGCGGTCAACCATTTCCTCTGGAGGGCCAGCAACAGGGCACAGAGGCCAAGGCCTTCATAAGAACATGAGAAGAGCCCTGGCTGGATCAGAGCAGTGGTCCATCTAGTCCAGCCTCCTGTCTCACACAGCGGCCAACCTGTTCCTCTGGAGGGCCAACAACAGGGCAGAGAGGCCGAGGCCTTTCCCTAAGAAGAGCATCAGAACAGAGCCCTGCTGGATCAGACTACTGAGGGTCCATTGAGTCCAGCATCCTGCCTCACACAGAGGCCAACCAGTTCCTCTGGAGGGCCAACCACAGGGCAGAGAGGCCGAGGCCTTCCCCTGTTGTTGCCTCCGGGCTCTGGGATTCAGAGGCTGACTGCCTCTGAACGTGGAGGTTTCTTTCTTTCTTTCTTTTTTGCAGCTTCGATATCTGCACTGATCTCTCTTTTTTTCCCTTTGCATGTGCATCTCTTCATTTCCTTTGGCTGAAGACAGCCAGTTGGTCCCAGATTTCCACTGCTGCACTTCTTCATAATAAACTGACACATTATTTTCCGCAGCCCAAGAATACAGCCCCCTTGGAAGTGGAGACTTTCCAGTTTTGGCCCTTCTGTTCATCACGACAGGCATGCTCTCGGATTGCCTGGGATTCTCCAAACTGGACGGTCAGGATTTACCCCGTCCTTCTGAGAAACTGTGGTGAGGATCCTACACATGCTGAGGAGGAGGTTTAAATCAACGACAGAGTGAGCTCCACAGGCAAAGCAGGCGGTTAGTGGCGTGAGGGTTAACTTTCAA
>NW_015170277.1:1986179-2059966 GCF_001447785.1 Gekko japonicus
TATCGGTTCCGGAGACAGGCGACAGAGGTGGGTTAGTTGGGTGCCGTTTCCGGTGCCCCCCGTCTCTCTCCAGAATACCTTTCTCGATGTCCAGGTCTGGGATCTGCAGGACGGAATCCACTTCCTGGTGGGGGGAGCTCCCAAACTTTCTTCTCAAGGGATTCTGGGAGTGCTCAGGTTTAGACGCCCTGTGCCTTTGGGGCGAGGACTGGGTGGGGGATTTGTGGGGGAGGGCAAGCTGCGCTAGTAAGCTAAAGCCCCTGGAGTGGGTGAGGTGGTTTTTGCTTTCTAAAAAGGAACAAAATCAAAACAGAACACAGAAGAAATGCACCCGTTAGCATACATGGTCAAGTGATATGCAACTTGATTTCTGTCCTCCCGAGAACATCCTCATGCTATGGAAGACAGACATTGGCTGTGTGTGGATCAGTATTCCCTTCTTGGACGTGTGGGTCTAGCATTTTGATCTGCACCACTTCTATAGACTGAGCATAGGGTTGCCAAGTCCATCTTCCACCCCCAGCGGGGGACTTTGGGGGCGTTCCTGGAGGGGGCGGGGCATTCCCGACGTGATGACGTCACGTTGGGGACATCCGACCCCCCCTGTGCGCCAGACCTCCAGAAACGGCAGTTCCCTGCACTTAAAGGAGCCGGCGTTTCCCTTTTAAATGCAGGAGCCGGCGTTTCCCCTTTAAGAGCAGCCGCGTTTCCCTTTAAAGAGCGAAGCCGGCATTTCCCTGCAAGCTTGCGGAGATCAGGCTTGGGAGGAAACACGGGTTCCACACACTTAACGGGAGAGAGATGGGTGGCTGTGGGTGTTGGGGGCGGGGCTTCCCCGCCAGCCATCTGGTCGTCGTCGGCGGGTAGAACCCCCACAACAATGGGGGACTCCTGGCAAACTGGGGAGTTTGGCAACCCTAACTGAGCAGCAACTGGACAAAGGCGAGGGGACCAATGAGTTGTGGCCCAAGGAGGAAGCAAACAGCCCTCCCTCTGGAAGGCGCGAAGGGCCTTGATCAGGAACTCTGGGAGCCTGAGCGCTCATGCCAGGGGTCTCCAACGTGCAGCCGGTGGGTGTCATGGTGCCTGCTGACACCTCTCCTGGAGCCTGCCAAGTGCTTTTAAAAAGTGGGTGGGGCCTAGTGGGTTTTTTTGCCCAGCAAGGTTTCTGATTGGCCGCTGGAGATTTGATCGGCTGTGCAGGTTTTTGAAAACACACTGCTTCGCCAGCAGCTGCCAGCACAGCACAGGGATCTTCGTGGTGTGACTGAAGCGAAGCTGCAGCAGACATTTAATGGCTGGCTCCGCCTCCTGAAGCAGCCGTTTTGCGGCAGCCATTTTGCGGCTGCGCCCACCATGCCGTGTCAGAATTCCAAAGGTGCTCACAGGCTCAAAAAGGCCAGAAGGTTTACACGCTAAACGACTGGTATAGCTTGCCAAAAAGAAAAAGAAAAAAGGAGGAGCTATTGATTTGTTTTCTGTGGCATCGTCACACCAAGTGGTCAGCGGATGGTCTTGCGGCTACCGGCTCAGAAGGGGTCTGATGACATGGGAGGCCAATAGTGCTCCACCGGCTCAGGAGGCCCGTCTCCACTTGCCTGCTCGACCCCCTGCTTCCCTTGTAGGGTGAGCACGCTGAGATCCTTCGGGAATATGTTTCCAGCCCTTGTGGCTGCGTAAGATAAAGATAGTTAAGTGTTTTCAAGCTGCAACTGACTTACGGCATCCCCGTAGGGTTTCCAAGGCCAGAGGCGGCTTCCCGTCGCCTGCCTCTGCACAGCGACTCCCTGGCTTTTCTGGGTGGTCGCCCACCCAAGTACGAACTGTGGCCGACCCTGCTTAGCTTCCAAACTCTAATTAGACAGGGCTAGTCAGGGCTGTTCAGGCTGCTATGGACGTAGGGGGAAGACGAAAACACATGCTGAAGACCCTGCACCGGTGGATCCTCATACTGACAAGCGTACGCTCACCCCATGCTCATGAACACAACTCTGTGGGGAAAGGGAGGGTGCTGCAGACACCCTCCTGTATGTACTCCGCACCCACTGAAGCTTTAGCCACTTCCCTGAATTGATAACAATTTTGTCTTCCCAATGGGGCACATGGACTCGACTCAACAAGAGCGCAGGGCCGGCACTCTTTCTCCGACGTGGAAGAGGCAAAGCCACAGATGCCAGACTGATGCCTTTTCGAGTCGACTGACCGTGGAGACAAAAATGTAAGTATTTTCACACCATTCCCGTTAAACGCTGCACACAAAGACGCTGTCGGGATGCTGCAGGCTCGACATCTGTTACCGCTGCATAAATGGGATGCCGGGGTGGGCTCTTGCTGGGCAGTCAGTCTCACAAGGCAACGGGGCTGGAAAAATACTTCCAAGTTCTGAAGTTCCACAGAAACATGAAGCGGCCTTATACTGAGCCAGAGGATTAGTCAGTTTGGGGGGGGGGGGTGTCACCAAGGTCACAGGCAGAGAACTTTCCAAGCTTTCTGTACCCCTTCTAATGGAAAATATCAGGGGCAGACCCTGGGATCCTGTGCATGGGAGAAAGATAAGAACTGAACATTTTAAAAGAAGAAGAAGAGGAGGAGGAGGAGGAGATTGGATTTATACCCCGCCCTTCACTACCCAAAGGAGTCTCAGAGCAGCTTACAAATGCCTTTCCTTCCCCTTCTCCTCCCCACAACAGACACCCTGTGAGGTAGGTGGGGCTGAGAAAGAGCTCTGAGAGAACTGCCCTTGAGGGAACAGCTCTGACAGAACTGTGGCTTGCCCAAGGTCATCCAGCAGCTGCAAGTGGAGGAGTGGAGAATCAACCCCGGTTCTCCCAGATTAGAGTCTGTGCACTTAACCACTGCACCAAACATCAGAGCAGCTTACAAACTCCTTTCTGTTCCCTTCCCCACAACAGACACCTTGTGAGTTAGGTGGGGCTGAGAGAGCTCTGACAGGAACTGCTCTTTCAAGGACAGCTCTGACAGAACTACGGCTTGCCCCAAGGTCATCCAGCAGCTGCAAGTGGAGGAGTGGGGGATCAAACGCGGTTCTCCCAGATTAGAGTCCGGGCACTTAACCACTACACCGAAATGGCTCTCTAAGTTGATTAGTGGTGTTTTGATTGTTTTCTACCTATGTTGGCTGACTTAGGTCTCAGATCTCTGGGGGAAAAGTGGGTTTCTAAGAACTCAAATAAATGCTAATTTGCTTGCCTTGTCATAAGACATCAGTCCTCCCTGTATAAAAGGATGGAATTCGACTGAAAGTATTCAGAGCCGTCATTGGATTTTAGGCGCTTTGGGGAGGGCCTATGACGAATGGCAGAGCACCTGTTTGGCATGCAGAAGACCTTGAGTTCAATGCCTAGCATCTCCAGTGAAAAGAATCAAGTTGTGGGTGATGGGAAACACCTCTGTAGCCGAGGCCTGGAAGCCGCCACCGGTCAGAGGAGAGAAGACTGGCTTTGGTAGACATCACCACGGGTCTGACTCAGTAGAAGGCAATTTCGTGTACGTTCAGAAGGATTTTTCCGCTCGGGAATGAAACACACGCCGTTAGCACACAAAGGCCTCTCGTGTCATGCAACTCCCTTCCTAGACAGGAAGGACAGTTACCATGTGGCGGAGAGAACTTATTATCCCACCAACCTCTTTTATAGCACTTCTGGTAAGATTACAAGCCACCATGCCTTGGGGGAGAGGAGGGGAGGGTTGACCACAGTATGAGCAAGTAATTCACAATGAAACATTTAGGTCAAGGGAAAACAGGAAGAAACTTTAGAAGTCATCCGGTCCAGCTCTGTACCCTAGCTGAAGTTACCTCTGTTTGGTCTTTGCACCTGTTGAAACATCTTCGTCATGTTAAATGGTAACCATATAAACCAAGCTTATTATTCCTGAATCTGATAAATATCTTCATTATGTAGTATGCTGATTTACTGCTCAACCTCTGCCTAGATGTATGGGCCGGTAAATTCCATTTCAGTGTAACTGAGGACCTGTGCGTGCAGCCAAAAGCTCACACATTTGTTGGTCTGAAAGGTGCCCACTGGACTCACAGACCAACATGGCTGCCAGTGCCCACCTGACCTAGCGGAAGTAGTCATTACCAGGGCTATTTTTGGGCAGGAACGGAGTTCCGGCTGGTTCCCAAGTTGGCCACGCCCAGGAGGAACTCATTAGCATAATAGGCCACACCCAACAGCAGAAACTCATTAGGATTGGCTACAATTAGGGGTGTGTGGCCTAACATGCAAAGGAGTTCCTGCTACAAAAAAGCCCTGGGTTTTGACAACAAACAAGGTAAACAGAATAACAAGCAAAAGGTGGGTGTGGCTGGATGACCACACTTTCTGGTAACATGGAGTGTGTGGCCTAATGTGCTAATGAGCTGTGCTGTCAGGGGTGTGGCCCAATATGCTAATGAGTTCCTGCTGGGCTTTTTCTACAAAAAGAGCCCTGGATTACAAACGACAACAGCTTAATATTTAAACAGAACTTTAGTGTGTTCTAAACACTTCACATCCATTATCTCAGTCATCCTTACAACAACCTGGGAAGGCAAGCTGACACCATCCCAGAGTTGCAGATACTGCTTAGGATGAAAAACAGTGGCTACTCAATACATTTAATATGAACCAGGGGCCTTCTGGCTCACTGCACATACTTTGGACTCCTATGTTGTGGCAGTTCTCACGTTTCCAGGTTTTAGCTGGTTTTCTTTGGCCCCCCCATCAATATAAGTTGATCCAACACAAGGTGTCAACAACTGACGTTCACTAGATAATGTGGTAGACCCTACCGGTCCACCCCCACCCCCCACCCCCGTGGCATCCCTTTTCTTCTGCACAAGAAGCCGGCCATGTGGATCGCACCACTTGCACTGTCTGGAGCACCGAGAGGCAAAACAAAACTAGAACCCAAAGGCTGCGTTTGTCCAGGCAGGCCTGAGTCCCAGTGCCTCTCTTTTTGGGAGATTAACTGTCCCTGGAACCTTACGTACTTTTGGACACGGGTTGTCATCTCAGGATTGTAACCTCCAGATAAGAGACAGACCCCCCAAAGAAGGAGTATCGCAGCTCTGTCTGCCCTGCCGCTTGGAGTCTTCTTGGCGCAGGGATCTAGCTCACAGGAAGGACTTGTCTTGGAGGTGGAGGAACACTTACTGTTGGCTATGTTGGAAGCAGTGTAACTGTCTGCCATTCCTGAGACCTGGCTGGCAATACTGGCCTCGCTGGCCCTCCGGAAGCCCCTGAACTGGGGGGCTGAAACGGGAGCAGAAGGGGATGCGCTTTCCATGAAGACGCCACCAAGAGACTGAACAACATCCGCTACGGAGACGAAACAGGGGAAATTGAGAATATTAGACCAAAACGGACACACGCCGTGGTGAGACAAGAAGGATGCAAAAACCCAAACCAAGCAATGCATGCGCGCGCACCCCCCAAAAGGTAGAAGGTGATGATGCAGACATCAAACCAAACCTTTTGGAAGGAATAAGTGTTTCAAAACAAGCTCCGGTTGGTAAATGAAACACACACACAAACCCTAGTGCAAAGCAAAGCACAAAAAGCATCAGCGGCAAGGTAGCCATTTCCCAAACGATGGAAGCAAATGAATCATCTTGAAAGGAAACAGAAACACAAGAGATCTCAGCCGGAGTTCATGGGATTCATGGGAATGCCGGCCACTTGTCTAGCGCTGTGGTTTGCAAACCATGTCCCGGGGAGGCCTGGGGTCCCCAAGTGGGAAGACCATTAACTGGTTGGTCAGTTCAGGGGCTACCACTAAGCCTTTCCTCCAAAGTTCACTAAGGGATATTGTTGCGGGAGTATTCATGAATTATGTGGTAGGAACGCCAGTTCCTCAAGAAATCCTCTGCAAGGCATGGGGGTTCTTCACTGGACCAGGCATGTGGAAGGGGCTCCTGAACCCAGAAGTTTAAAACCCAATGGTGCAAAACTGGGCTTAGCCAGAACAGCCAGTGGAAGAGGACTAATTCTCTGCTCTGTGCCTTCAGCTGCTTGCTGAGGAGTGGCCAGTCTCCATCAGAGCTGCCCAGTAGCACAGGGGCTTTAAGGAAGATGCTCCGGCTCTCAGGTTGCAAATGGCAAAACCTGTGCTATCTATGGCTGCGGTCACACACGCCAGGTAGAAGCGGAGAGAAACGTGACCCTCCGGAGGAACTGGACCCGCAGTTGTGAGATCACACCTCCCTTCATAGCTGCGGGTGCAGCCCGTCACAGTGTGATCAGATGCAGCAGCAGGTGAGTTTGGGGTTCTTTTTTGGCTGCTTGTTTCCAATGTGCATAAACGAGGAATTGCACTGAGGGCTTCCTATGGAGTATACGATGACGCGCATACTGCAAAGGGGCGGGGAACGACACCGAGCCGGGATGGCCGGATCAGACCGCCCCGACAGCTTGAGAGCGTGCTTGAGCAATCAGACAGGGGAAAGTCCATCTGTGGCCCATCGGAACCCGCTTACCTCTGGACTTTCCCCGGTGTGTCTTTTAACTCTGCATCTCCAGCGGAGCAGCACGGGTGGCTAGCGACTGTAGGATGTTTCCCAGACAGGGGTCGTTTCATAGAAAAAGAGCTAGGGGCACTCATTAGCATAACTCATTAGCATATGCCACACCCCCTGCCATCACCGGAAGTGTGTCATAAGGCCACACCCACCACTCAGTCTTAGTCTTAAAGGTTAGTCTTAAAGGTGCTATTTGAACTCTTGGACTATTTTGCAGCAACAGACTAACACAGCTACCTTGGGGAAGCTCCTGGATGGGGCTGGGTGTCCTTGCGGAGGCCACGTGGAGTGGCCTCGGCCAGGCAGAGGGGGAGGACGCCAACTTACCCTCCTGCTTCTTCCTACTTCTGCAACAGAATGAGGCTGGAAGCAGGGGGCTGCTGGAAGAAGGGGGCGGGGCTTCGTCGTGTGCCCCGCACCCTGCATCTCACCCGGGGGAACTGCGATCCCCCGCGATCCCCCCCGAATCGACCTCTGTTCCCAGATGTCGCCGTCTGATCGCTCCCTTTAGATCCATCAGGCATTCGCACCTACGTTGGATCTAAAGGTGCGTGTGATCGCAGCCTATTACTGGTGTCATGCCTTCATCTGGCAGGCGGTCTTTTTTGAAAGGCTTTTTCGGCTGGGGAGAATCGTACCTTCCTTCCACCCCGTTAATAAATTTTACTTATTTCTTCCTTTTATTGATTGGACTTTTATCCCACTCTCCTTTGCACTGCAGTGCTCAGGGCGGGCGACAACAAAAAAGATAAAACAATGAATTAAAACACTGTTCCAATTAAAATTATAGCAACAATTACAGTACACCAGATGGCAATCTGGTATGGTTGGGGGGGGGGGGGGTTCCCAAAACTTTGCAACATGTAGACGTGCCCACGATGGACCAATTTCTGGGCGGAGGGCAAAGCCCGCAGTGCACCAGATGGAACAGTGTGGACTGTGCAGCCGGATACAGCAGAACAGAGCAGAGCAAGGAAAAAAACCCTTTTGGATCATTAACCTGGTTAGAATGCAAGACGCCTTTTAGTGGGTCTGATTAATAGATTCTCTTTGCCTTGCTCAGCAGTCAAACCCTTCGCACCGCTGGCCTCGGACAGCTTTTCAAATGTGAATATTTCCTTAAGCGGGCAAATTTAAGTACTGGGGTGAAGAAGAGATCCTGTGAACGATATCAGTCACAGAACGGGAGCTGCTGAAGCTGGAAAGGGTGACGTCATCGACAGGTGGAAGGAGAAAGACCGAGTTTACTGGGCCCCGGGACTGTCACGCGTCCTAGCCTAGCTGGAGCCTGCTTCTGACGCTGTGTCCTTTTCGCCGAGCAAAAGCACCTCTCCTCTGATGTGCCTGTTCTCATCTGCCGCTCGGTTTGATCTGCCAGGTAGGAGCTCCACGCCACGAAGCATACAAAGAGCCCCGTTCACACTGGGAATGCCTTTAGCTCAGAGGGAGGTACAGAATGAAGTGGCTGAGCGTTGATACAAAACAGGAGTACAACAGTGTGCAATTCTAGATTGGGGGGAATCTGGCCCGTAGCTACAGTGGAGCGATTGGGGGCTCCGCCCCCTTCCTAAAAGGGCCAGCCCCACAAGATTTTTGGGAGAAGAATTGGGAAGACCGCATACACGCCCCCCCACTTCTCCTCAAAAGCACCTAAAGGGATCCTTTAAATGCTTTTGAGAAGAAGCATGGGATGGGACGCACCCCTCTCCCTCCCTCCTGCAAGACTTAAAGGGCCCTCCAGCTGATCGGCGGGCCGCGTGCTCCCCACCTATCAGCTGAAGGGCCCTTTAAACCTTGCAGGAGGGGAGGGAGAGGGGTGGCTGCCAGTGGTCGGGCTTGGGGGAGGACTGGAGCTGACATTAAAATAATGGCAGCCCCACCGGCAAAAAAACTGCCCCACAGGCCACAAAATCCTGGCTACGGGCCTGGGGGGGGGGAGAGACACTACTGTCGTCCAATTCGCATCTCCCCCGTCAGTGATGACACGTGACAGGCTCATGCACAGCATTTCCCCACCCTTTGAAAGCAGCAGCCAGTGGGACGGGGGGGGGGGGATACCCCGAGAGTAACGGCATCACGTCGTGCGTCTTATCTTACTGGACGTTGCGGGAAAGGTGCAGGCACCCACACGTAACCATCAGGTTTGGGGTTTCAGGCCTTCCTCTTCTTCCCCAAAGTTCCCGCTTGCCCAGTTTGAGCAAAGAGCAGCAGAGAGGAGAGGCCACGTGTCTGCAGCACTCTCACAGGTCAGCCTCGATGTCTTTCCGACGCATGGTTGGGGGAAAAAAAAGAAAGCAACCGTGCAGAGCAGCAGCAGCAATGGCAGCAACCAGCAACAAGCAAGCAGACGGACTTGGCAAGCGGCAATCGCTAGAAGAATCCGGGTCTTGAGAGCTTTCCCACATGGACAATGAATGTTACCCATAAAGACTGTCTGAATGGAATACTAAGCAGATCTGGGTACATGAAAAAGGCTTCTAACTGCTGCAAGTTGCCAGCACAGTGACAGTGCGGGAGGAGAGACTTGGCTCTGTGCACACGGCGCTCCGCGCGAGCAGGAGTCTCCTCACTGAGATATGGGCACGTAGAGCCCCACAAAGATCTAGACTGGGTCTTGTCACTACGGTAAGTATACCTTGCGCTGGTTCCGCAGCGTTTCCAATTCGAATTCGCACATGGCCGTGCAAGTCCCTAGTCTGTATTTTTGCATTTCTTTATAAAAAAAAAAAGCGCGGGGGGGGGGGGGGACCTGAAGCAAGCAACCTGGCAGCTCAACTTTTTCAAAAAGGCAATTTTGCAAGTCACCTCCCCCAAAAAATGCCTTTTCCCCTCAATGTGGTTTTTAAGAAGCTGTGAACCTGAATGCAGCATGTAAAGTCGGACACGGTAGCGTTAAGTTGAAGCCTGCCGGCTGCTTTCGTGCTTTACGGTGGCTGTTGCGTGGCACACACAGGAGCCCTTCGGTGGAACAGGAGCGAGGCCTTTCTGTCTGGGGGACGGCGCCTTCTGCAGAGCAAGACGTTTGAGTTGCAGTGCTTCAGGCGTCAGCCAGCACGGAATGCTCCAGAGACAGTGTGGGGGGGGGATTTCGAAAGAGGCAGTACCACCCTGCCTTGAACCCAAAGTCAGTCCGACTTCTGCTGGGGGTCAACAGCTTCCGTCCCTTGCCCCTGGCCTACAGGTCGTCCGACGCATTCGTCACCGGCAAGGGCCCACCGTTTTGCCAGCTGTCACCGCCATCCAGTACGGAAGGTTGTTTGGCTGGGTGTAGGATCATGGCTGACATTCAAAAATGACAAATTCAGACGAGCCGCTAAAAAGGGGTGGCCGACCACAAGCAAATATCTACGTGAAATGAGGATCGTGCGAGGCTGTTCCGTGCTACCAAAAAACCCCACCGAAAAACACCCTTCCAGTGACTCAGCCTTCTGCGGAATCACGTCCCCGCCTGCAGCGCCAGAGAAAGAGATTCCTCTCTGGATGCCAAAACTGCTTCCACTGTTAAGTCTGGAAATGAGAAATTCTCAGCCCGGCTGGCGTCACCTAGCACGCAACCTGAACCTTCAGCCCCAGTGAGGACCTCAGTCTTAAGAATGGCAATGCTTGTCGTTTTAATTGTTTGCCAGTTATCAGGAGGGAGGGAAGACTGAGAAATCAGGGTGAAAAACGGACAAAGAGCCGGGAAGTGAATTTTTTTGAGTGACGCAGCACTCTTCTATAGTCACAGTGGTTCGAAACAAAACAAAAAAGAAAAAAAGGGGAGGGGGGTAAACATTCTAATGTAAGTAAATGAGTTAACGGTAATTAACAGATGCAGTGACGCCTCTCTTTTCATGTCTACTTGCTTCGGTTTGTGTCCTGGACACCAAAGCAGACGAATGCTCCAATGTGCCTATCTATTGCTCTCTGAAAGACGGCGGCGGCTGGAAAATGCCATCAACTCATACCCGAATTATGGCGACCCCCCTAGGGTTTCCAAGGCATGAGACGTTCAGAGGTGGTTTTGCCATCGCCTGCCTCTGCGTAGCCACCCTGGACCTCCTTGGTGGTCTCCCATCCAAATACTAACCGGGGCCGACCCAGCTTAGCTTCTGAGATCTAACGAGATCGGGCTAGCCCGGGACGTCCGGGTTAAGGCTCTGCAAAAGATAGTCCTCTGAAAAGGAACAGACTCCATGACTTTGCATTCCTCTGGGGGGGGGGGAGCCCAGCCCAGCCACTAAGATAGCGGAGAAAGCTTTCAGGACCCTCAGCGCCACTTGGCGTCTCCCAAGCATCGCCCCCAAGCGCATGACGAGAAAAGCCAGCGGTGGTAGAAAAGGGCAGAATACACACACTCAGCAAATCCAGAGTTTTTACTGGAAGCGTCTTGCCAATTCAGGATGGGGACGGGGATACTGGTTTCCATGAAGCTGTCCTGGTTCTGGAGAGCAACCAGGGGGCTGCCTTCCACGAGGAGGAGAGGGTTGCTCTGGACTGTCTCGACTGGAAGCAGATGGGGGAAGAAAACAGATTGGGGCGAGAAACGGCAGACATGAGGCCACACAGAACTGTGACGCAGACTCACAAAGTGATGTTCAACAGTGCCGGGGGGGGGGGGGGGCTTTCCAAGAGAAATACAGATGCAGGAAACGTTAAGGGTCTCGTGGGAAGGGAGGGAGGCCGGGTTGCATGAGAAAGGCATCAAATAAAGGGCCAATATAAAAAAGCAAGTTAAAACTTATGATGCCCAAGTAATGGTCCTAGATGTCAGAACCTCAGAGCTTATTGGTTTCTCCCCCCCTCAACATTTCTCCCCCACCACCACCAATGAGGAGCTGCGGTGGCTCAAGTGGTTAAGACGCTGAACTGCAGGCTGTGGAAGGTCAGCAGTTCGAGACCCGGGTGCCGCATGATGGAGTGAGCTCCCATCTCTAGTTCCAGCTCCTGCCAACCTAGCAGTTCAAAAGCAAGAAATTGCAAGTAGATAAATAGGTACCACTTCGGTGGGAAGGTAACAGCGTTCCGTGCGCCTGGGTGTTTAGTCATGCTGGCCACATGACCACGGAAACGTCTTCGGACAGCGCTGGCTCTTCGGCTTTGAAACGGAGATGAGCACCGCAACCCTAGAGTCGACTGGCTTTCGAGCAAGGAAACCTTTACCTTTACCACCAAATTAAGCCTCCAGACTTCATGGGTGTGGAGAAAATACGTAGCTGCAGTCAGCTGAATTTGGAGTTAGCCTGGAGCAGGATTGTAGAATGATCAGAAGCAGCATTCCCTCTAAGCTGAGTCAGTGTGAGCTAGCTCACAGGTTTTTTTAGCCTCCAGCTCACGCATTTTTTGTCTTAGCTCAGGATCACTCATTTGCAACTTTAATGCTGGTAGCTCACAAAGTAGAATTTTCGCTCACAAGACTCCACAGCTTAGAGGGACCATTGGTCAGAAGGTGAAGTTTCTGTAACCTGGGGGCCACAGAGAACCTATTTAAAAACAGGAGATTTGTGTGTTTTCCTCCCTGATGGGACGCATTTGGCACCTTTGTGCTGCACTCAACAGATGGGTCTGCCTCCCTTCTCGACTCAGTTGACAGTGTGTGTCCTCCCACACGCACAATGTTTCTAGCAGGGTGTCTGTGTTTTGTAAAAAGAACTGAAGCACTTGTACTTTTATGCAATTAAGGCTGCATGAACTGAAGACTGTGGAAGGTCAGTAGTTCAGCAGTTCGAGACCCGGGTGCCGCATGATGGAGTGAGCTCCCAGTCGCGCCGGCCACATGACCACGGAAACGTCTTTGGACAGCGCTGGCTCTTCGGCTTTGAAACGGAGATGAGCACCGCAACCCTAGAGTCGGATTCGACTGGCTTTCGAGCAAGGGAGCCTTTACCTTTTACTGTGCCGTTAAAAAATGGACCAAGATTCTCCTTGGAGAGATCCTATCTATTCTGTCTTGAAACAGCTGCACTGGCTGCCGATTCGGTTCCAGATCAAATTTAAGGTGCTGGTGATTACCGTTAAAGCCCTGAACCTTCTGGGACCTTCATACTTGGCGGACTGCCTCTTCCGACACCCCCCCCCCCAATTTGTGTTCTTCAACCCGCTACCTCCTTGTGGTGCCTAACCTCTGGGATGTTCACGTGGTACCCACCAGGAAGAGGGCCTTCTTTGTGGTGGCCCCATCCTGGTGGAACCAGCTGTCAGACGGTACATGGGCCCTGCGGGACTTATTTAAGTTCTGTGAGGCCTGCCAAGCAGAGCTCTTCTGTTTAGCTTTTCATTAGTTGGCTCGGTTTATATGGGCTGCCTTTTAGTTTTAGTTGTATTGTTTTTAATTGATATCTGTTAATATTTTAGCTGCTGTTAGCTGCCTTGAGACTGCTTGGTGGCGAGAGGACCTCCTGGTGGCACTGGTATTTCTGGCCACTGTGTGACACAGAGTGTTGGACTGGATGGGCCTTTGGCCTGATCCAACATTGGCGTCTCTTATGTTCTTATATACATTTAATCACCCCCACCACCATCACCACTATTACTATCTCTCCATATATATAATTCTGTTTTGGTCATGGACTCCCCTGAACATTCCAACACACTCACAAATCAGTTCGCTCTCTGATCTGTCATTCAGAGGGTCTCCCTATCCACTGGCTGTGTTGCCTGTGTCCTGCCTCCAACATTCTAAACAGTTTGCTGTCCCCCCCCCCACGGCAAGTCAGAACACAGAGGTCATTTGCATATGTAGCCTCATTGGCCTTTGCCTCGGAACACAGAGGTCATTTGCATATGCAGCCTCATTGGCCTTTGCCTCTAACATTCTAAACAGTTTGCTGTTGCTGTTCTGAGGTAAAATGTGTTTTGAGGTAAAATACATTTCCCCTTAGTGCCTGTTGGGAGAAACCACTGTTGCCAATTTCCAAGTGAGGGCTGAAGATCACTCAGAATTATAATTGTTCTTCAGGTAGCAGAGATCAGTTCCCTTGGAGAAAATGGTGGACTCGGTGTCATTATACCCTGCTGAGGTCACCACACAAAATTGACACTGAGTGCTCAAGGCCGGGCCACCCGCCCAGAGCCTCTTTCTAGAGATTGTTGTATTTATTACCACAACGGACCTTATTCCTAGTTATTAATAAAAGTTGCAAACCAGCTTGGGGGGGCGGGGTCAGGAGCACGTTGACACCCTTCCCAACCAGTCAGAGCTGACTGCCCCAAAAGAAGTCACTGTGGCACTGAAATGTCGGGGCTCACCCAGGGTCTTGCTACTGCAAAGATCACGGCAAGCCTGCTACAAAGCGGGGATTTCCACATCATGGCATTAGGTGGGTGTTTATGCCAACAAAATACTCATGATGATCAACCTGTGATTCAGTGGATTACCACTGCTTTGTTAAAGGGAGCCCCAGGATTTTCAGCTGAGCTGGGGTATAAAACGATGAGCCCATGTGAGATGTTGCAGAAACGGTGTTAATTTGCCATTCACTAACTACATTTCACTACACTAACTACACTGAGCCACTTGAGCTATGGTGGCTCAAGCGGTTGAGACGCTGAGCTGCAGACCGGAGGGCCGGTAATCCAGCAGTTCAAGACCCATGTGCCGCATGATGGAGTGAGTGCCCGTCTCTGGTCCCAGCACCTGCCAACACTGCTCCCTCTCTGTAGAATCTTGTGAGCAAAAAAGGCTACTTTGTGAGCTGCTGGCATTAAAGTTGTGAGCGAGCCATTTGGCTACTGCATAAATTAGCTTGCTCTGGAGCCATCCTTCCTGAGCTAAGACAAAAACGTGTGGGCCGGAGGCTAAAAAACTGTCAGCTAGCTCAAACTAACTCAGCTTAGAGGGAACACTGCCTGCCAACCTAACAGTTTGAAAGCAAGAAACTGCAAGTAGATAAATAGGTACCGCTTTGGTGGGAAGGTAACAGCGTTCCGTGAACCTCGGTGCCGGCCACATGACCACGGAAACGCCTTTGGACAGCGCTGGCTCTTTGGCTTGGAAACGGAAATGAGCACCACATCCCCAGAGTTGGATTTGACTGGCTTTCGAGCAAGGGAAACCTTTACCTTTACCTAACTACACGGGATACGTTTCTCATGCCTGTCCCCAGGTGGGGTCAACAGATGTGGTCTGTACTTCCCAGTAGGGGCAGACTGGAAAAGCAGCCCTGGAAAAGGACAATGCCCCCCCTGCCTTGGCAGCCCCCCCAGGAAGGGAAGGAGGAAGGGACAAATAGAGCCTAGAGGCACTGCATGGGGCACGCCTGTGAGCTGCTCTTCTCGCCACTGGACTTGCCCAGCCCCCCCCCGGGGGGGGAGGATGGGCTATTGGCCCACGGGGACAAGTCCCAGAAACTATAAAAGCCAATCCATCCCTGCTGCTCGGACCTGAGCCTGCCTCTGTAGCACACAGCCTCCAGACCATATCTGTCAACCCCACCTAGGAGTGCACCTGGGAGAAGTATAATGTGCTGTCCAGTTCTGAAACAAAACCCAAACTCTTTGCTATTAGCCACAAGGTACAGATAAGAACTCTCAGTCTGGGGCAAGTGATGCTCTGTATTCTTGGGGTTTGGGGGGGGGGGCAACAGTGGGAGGGCTCCTGGTGTCCTGGCCCCACTGGTGGACCTCCTGATGGCCCCTGGTATTTTTGGCCGCTGTGTGACACAGAGTATTAGACTGGATGGGCCACTGGCCTGGTCCAACGTTGGCTTCTCTTATGTTATGTCCTTATGAAATTTGCTAAGGATCTAAAATGCTGCAGGAATTGTTTCATCCTTCTCATGTTTAGGACAAAGTTTGAGCGGGGCAATAGCAGCACCGAGGACGGAAACCCAAAGGCACATTAAACTTAAAAACAGACTGAGACTGTTTAAAACAGGGGTTCCCCGAACGTGGTGCCTGCCAAGTGTTTTCAGAATGTGGGCAGGGCCCCAGGGGGCCCCTCCCACCTGGGAGGGCCCCTCCTGCCTAGCAGGGCTTCTGACCAGCCATTCGAGATCTGATCAGCTGTTTCGAAAGCGGCTCCCACCACACTGGTGGCTTTATCTTCTCTCATGCTCCTCTTTCCTAGCCTGTTCTGTACAATTTCTCCTCTCCTTCCCCCCACTCCCCCATGCTTGGGCTCTACTGTGTTTGGCTCTACTTCCTACAGCAGCTGTAGGGCCCCCCCCCCCCCCGGTTTAAAATGTCTTTGCTTTCCTGCAAGCACTCTCGGAACGATTGCTTTGGGTGGGGACTGACACGCCTTCCCTCTACCAGCGGGAGATACTTTTCTCTGCACCTTTATGCTGGCTGGGGAGGAAAGGCACTGCTTTGGAAACAGCTTGCAAAGAAATAACATTTATTCCGTCCTCCGGCATCAGGACAGTTCCAGGATTAGGAGTCAGCGTTCCCCCTAAAGTGAGTGAGTGTGAGCTAGCTCACAGTTTTTTAGCCCTCGGCTCACACATTTTTTGTCTTAGCTCAGGAAGGGTGACTCCAGAACAAACTGATTTATGCAGCAGCCAAATCGCTCGCTCACAACTTTAATGCCAGTAGCTCACAAAGTAGAATTTTGCTCACGAGACTCCACAGCTTAGAGGGAGCATTGATCAGGAGTAGTTCTTTATGTGCCCTAGGGTTTCTCAGAATATCCTACAAGTTAAGAAGAACTGCTTCTGGAGTTTTTGGTGTGTCGTATCCCGTATAATCTTTAATGCGCGTCAGTATTTTGAGTTCAGTATTTGTTAACTTATTTACATTCCCACCAGCTATGCAGGAATGTTCCTTTCTCTCCACAATGTTTCCAACACGCTGCTGATATAGTAGGAGTAACGTGGGAGAGTTTAAAGGTAAAGGTAAAGGTTCCCTTGCTCGAAAGCCAGTCGAATCCGACTCTAGGGTTGCAGTGCTCATCTCCGTTTCAAAGCCGAAGAGCCAGCGCTGTCCGAAGACGTTTCCGTGGTCATGTGGCCGGCATGACTAAACACCAAGGTGCACGGAACGCTGTTACCTTCCCACTGAAGTGGTACCTATTTATCTACTTGCAATTTCTTGCTTTCGAACTGCTAGGTTGGCAGGAGTTGGCAGGCGTTAAATACCATCTAGATAGGACACAGGGTCGCAGGATGCAGAGAAGTCTAGCTGAGCCAGAGCGCCCACGTTACACCTTGCTTATATGCTCAAGGCTCCTTCTGATCTCTGAGCAGCAGGGGGAAACCCCTACCTTACCTGCAGGTAGCCCGATTTTATCACCATTCTGACTGGCACAAGCCACCCACTGAACTATTAGATGGATGTGTGTCGTTACTTTAATGAGACAGCTTTATGATTTCTGTCGCATACACTTTGCAAACGGCTTCGAAACCACAGGAAGCCCCACCTTGCTGCCCGGAGCGGTAAAACCCAGACAAAGGGTTTGCTCCCTTTGGGCCAACTGGCTCATAGATCCGGGGTGTGCGTGTGGGTGGAAGGTGACTCACCCAGGAGGGCCGAATTCCCATCCCCGAGAGGGAACCTCTGGTAGCGTGGGATGTTAAACGGCGGCAAAATGTGGAACTTCTTTTCCAAGAGGGGCTCCAAGCGTGAGGCAGATGGGTCCGCAGGGTGGAACAGATTGTACACTTGCTGACAGGCTGGTCTTAACTGGAAGACTAAGCGGGGTGACGGGCGAGGGAGGAGAGAGGAGAAGAGATTGAGACAGCAGTCCACAGTACTAAACAGGCTGTTAGCATTCATTAGGCACGAAGACGCTAATGGTTCCTGCTAGCTCCGCCAGTCACGACGGCAAGCCAACGAATATTTCAATAAGCTGCTATTGAAGACAGAGCAAGACGGGCAGCCGTGTTAGTCTCTCTGCAGCAGTAGGAAAGAGCAGGAATCCAGGAGCACCTTAAAAGACTCACAAACCATGTGGCAGGGGAGGAGCTTTTGTGAGTCCCTGCTCACTACTTCAGACTCAAAGAAGCTCCTACCCTGCCACATGTTTTGTGAGTCTTTTAAGGTGCTCCTGGATGCTTGCTCTTTTCTACTTCTATCTTAGAACACTTTCCTAAGCGAGATTCGAATCCAGCATATTAGTGGGCCTGGGAGTGTTTTAGAGACCAACAAGATTTTGGGGCTATAAGTTTTTGAGAGTCAACGCACCCCTTTGTCGGTATCTGACGAAGGGAGCCGGCTGTTCGGCTGCAGAGCGACATGGATACCCTCTGAAACCAATGCAGCTGTGTGGAGTGGTAATTCATCAACCAGGTATTTGGGAGAGGGAGCTCTGGCTCTTGAAAGCCCTGGGAGAATATTGTTGGTCTCGAAGGTGTTTCTGGACTCATAGAATCATAGAATCGCAGCGTTGGAAGGGGCCACACAGGCCAACTAGCCCAGCCCCCTGTTCAATGCAGATCCAGCCTAGAGCGTCACTGGCAAGTGTTTGTCCAGCTGCTGCCTAAAGACTGGTGTGGGGGGGAGCTCACCACCTCCCTACTGCAAACCAACATGGCTGCTCTCTGCAACTTTTCTAAGCAATGCTCACAGCTTGGCACTTACGGCTGCGTTGTAAACCGCCACAAAAGAAGACGACGACAAAGAGATTGGATTCATACCCCGCCCTTCACTATCCCAAGGGAGTCTCAGAGCGACTTACAATCTCCTTCCCTTCCCCTCCCCACAACAGACACCCTGTGAGGTAGGTGGGGCTGAGAGAGCTCTGAGAGAAACGGCTCTTTTTCAAGGACAGCTGTGCCGGAACTTGTGACTGACCCAAGGTCACACCAGCAGCTGCATGTGGAGGAGTGGGTGATGAACCTTAAGGGTGATGGAAAAAAGACTTCTTTCAAGGATAAGTCCTAGCGGACTCTTCACCCATAGTGTGAGTGCAGCTTGGGCCATCTTTCCAAACAGTGGACATTCTATCAAGCCGAATATTGCGAATGTTCGGCCAACTACCAGTCTCACCCTTCCCTACATCCTTTGGGCAGTTTACCCACCTTAGATTTTTTTTTTCTTTTAAAGTATCACATGCGTTCGCTTATCCACTGCTTTATTTGGAAATATTCTGAAAATGACTGGGGGAGGGAAATATATGGGTGACATCACGGGTGCTAGCCAACCAGCAACAGCCATGGCCAACTACTGCTGCAGAAGTTTTCAAAACTTGAAACGAAAAGGCACATCTGAACCGAAAACAGTGTTTTCTGAAACACACTGTTCCTGTCTCTGTGTTCTATGATTTCCTGAGCTGTCCATGCATGCTTCCTTGTTCAGGATACTCAAAAGCTTTCAGAAACTGAACGTGTTCTCAAAGCCCCTTTGCCCCGTCCCAGAAACCTACTGTCGAGCGTTGGGATGACGGTTTTTCTCAATGCGAGGACGAGTCCCAAAGGAGATCCAAACAGGAAGAAGTCGGTGATCTCAAACTCAAACTTCCCAAGGTTCCCACCATCCAGCATGATGGGGCTACTGGATCTCCTTGATCCAGGGCAGTTTCTCAGGACGCTGGAATGTAAACTACAAAGAGAGGGAAAGCAAAGTATAAGCAACGAGGAAGAAAGCGAGAGGTGAGCAGACAGACGACCATGAAAGAAGACCATGCTGTGGCTAACAGAGCATGCAGTTCTTAAAGAGTGTTAAATACAAGGGAAAGGATTATTAGGGAACGTATTGGTGATCTAGTTAAACAAAATGGAGCTCTTCTCTTCGGGGGGGGAGGGCTGGTGGAGTTCAGCACACATTTAAAACCATTTAACTGGAATCAGAGCCTTCCATAACGTTCGGAGACAACATTTATTGCAGCTGTTTCGTGCCGGCTTTTTAGTATTATCATTTGTCTTCTGTTTATTGTTCCCGCTTTAAATTGTTCTTAACTGTTTTGAGTTACTGGAAACGTGGTCCACAAATATTTTAAGTAAATACGTTTTGTGAGACACAAGCTTTATAATTTCCTTTTTATAATGCAGGAGACTGACGCATGGGCGATAGCAGGCACTGTCTTAAACAGTGCCTGAGAAGCTCAGACGGGTTTCCAGCCTCATGTATGGAAACAGCCATTTCCAGTCTAAATGCACCACGTGAGAATGATGATGAGAAGAAGGAGATTGGATTTATACCCTGCCCTTCACTCGGAGGGCGATTTCTCACTAGAGCTGCCTCGGCAGCACACAGCGCCGTTTGCCTCGACACAAACATGTCAATTTCACACCCGAAGCTCCGGGGCTGCATTTTGACTCGGGGGCTTCACCCGATTTCCTCCGCAGTTTCGTGATCCTGGTTTTTGAGGATCATGAAACTGCGGAGGAAATCGGGCGAAGCCCCGAGTCAAATGCAGCCCCGCAGCCTCGGGTGTGAAATTGACATGTTTGTGTTGGGGCAAACGGCGCTGTGCTGCGAGGCAGCTCTAGTGAGAAATCGCCCAGAGTCTCAGAGTGGCTTACAATCGCCTTCCTTTCCTCTCCCCACAACAGACACCCTGTGAGGTAGGTGGGGCTGAGAGAGCGCTGACTGAGAACTGCTCTTGAGAGAACAGCTCTGAGAGAACTTGTAACTGACCCAAGGTCACCCAGATGGCTGCATGTGGAAGAGTGGGGAATCAAACCCGGCTCTCCCAGGTTAGAGTCCACGCTCTTAACCAGGACAGATGAGAGAGGGGAATTAGACACCTTGTTCTGGAGAGGGCTGACTTCTACGAGGCTGACTAAATTTCCCTGTGTTTGGAGGCTCCAGCCTCCCAGCCTCCCCTGAGAAAATGAAGCAGGAAGATGCTGCTGGCTTGCAGGTGACCAACTCCTTCCAGTGACTCATGGTAGAGCCTCAAGTTGGCTATATTTTCTCCTGCTTCCGGCCGCCTTCCGCTTTGACCCTTGCTGCCACTTGAACTAACCCAAGCACACCAGCACCACTTCGTGTGTGTTATGCTCCGGCATCGTTCTAGGTGCCATGCAGAACAGCAGCAAATGCAAAATAATTCCAAGCAGCAAAATAAACACTGCAAAATATCTGAAAAGATATCCCCCTCAACCTTGCCTTTTCAAAGAATGCAAGCCTGTTTGCACCTGCAATTCAAGTAATGCCTCTCTACTTCCTGATATGAACGTATCATGAGCCATTGTGGTGTAGGGGTTACGAGCAGCAGACGCCAATTTGGAGAGCTGGGTTTGATTCCCCGCTCCTCCACAGGAAGCCTGCTGGGTGACCTTGGGCCAGTCACAGCTCTCTCAGAACCCTCTCAGCCCCACCTGCCTCACAAGGTGCCTGCTTTGGGGATAGAAAGTGAGAGCCATTGTGGTGTAGTTTTAAGGGCAGCAGCAGACTCTAATCTGGAGAGCTGGGTTTGATTCCCCGCTCCTTCACAGAAAGCCTGCTGGGTGACCTTAAGCCAGTCACAGCTCTCTCAGCCCCACCTACCTCCCAAGGTGCCTGTGGTGGGGAGGGGAAGGGAAAGGCGTTTGTAAGCAGCTTTCAGATTCCTTATGTTAGAGAAAAAAGGGGGTATAAAAACCGACTCTTCCTCTTCTCATGGAAATACTGCTATACTGGCCCCGCAAAATGCAATCTAGGTAAAGTATTTTAGTAGTCCAATGAGCTTCCCCCCCCTTTATATTTATATCCCTCAAACCGTCCCTTGCTTTATTTCAAGCCCAGGTATTTTGGAAGAAAAGCAGCTTGTGATCTCTCATCCATTTTGCATCAAACATTCAAGGCTGAAATAGAATATTAGTGGGCCTGGGAGTGTTTTAAACCACTGGTCGGTCCAAAATGATATGCCACCTTATCCGGTTCTATATCTCAGGAAATGGGGAGGTGCCATGGCTCAGTGAGAGGACATGTGCTTTGCATGCAGAATACCTAGACTGAGCCCCTGACGCGTCAGCCAGGGCAGACAATCCCGAGCTAGGCGGACCGAGGGTCTGTTCCCTCTAAGATGTAGAGTCTTGTGAGCAAAAATTCTACCTTGTGAGCTACGGGCATTAAATTTGTTGAGCGAGCGATTTGCCTACTGCATAAATCAGTTTGCTCTGGAGCCGTCCTTGCTGAGCTGAGACAAAAAAGTGTGAGCCAGAGGCTAAAAACTGTGAGCTAGCTCACACCAACTCAGCTTAGGGGGAACACTAGCTCTGACCCCGTCATGGTTTTTTACGTGCAGTCCCCCCAACGCTCTATGGTATGGAAAGCGGTGAACGATTGCTTACCTATTTCTTCCTCAAAGAAGTTGTTGGGACAAGGGTTAAGGGGTTAATCGGAGAGAAAAGAGAAAAGATGAGAGAGGAAAGAGGAAAGAGAAAGATCACAACAGGCAGGGAGGGAGGCTTCTTCTTCTGCATGCTGCCCGATCTCTTTACCAGCATAAAACATTCATACACATCTGGGTCATACTGAACACGGCAGGGCCGTTCCCACGAGAACACGTGCATGCGGTTAGAATGGCGCGACGCGTTCTGCTCGCTAATCGTGCCTGTTCACACATATCGCACGGATGCCGTCGTGCCGAAGCAAAGACTTGAGGTTGTGCCGTGTGGGCGATGTGCGCGGCAGCCCACCTCAGCCCCCCGCCCGCCCCAGCTCCCTATGCCTTTTTTGTGTTTCCTTCTGAGCCAGAGAGCGGGCAACAGAAGTGGCGAGACAGGCCGCCTGTCTCGCCACTTCTGTTGCCCGCTCTCTGGCTCAGAAGGAAACACAAAAAAAATGCCACGGCCAGGCTCTTGCTTCAATTCATCCCATCTAACGTTTCACAAATCTCCATTGTTTCTACGGCCTCCATCCGACCAGGCCCAACATCTCTTTCTGCACTAGGACAGGTGGGAATTCCCCTCTCTTAATGAGATGCGGCTTCTGTTTAGGAGAGTGTGAAATTTCAAACCATCAGTGGCCCATCTGCGTGATTTACAAAGAGACGAGAGTGGTTAATAATTACGGGAGGGTTCGGAGGTGGGGGAAACGTTAATTTTGCTGTTCTTCCAAGGCCCCGAGGTGACAAGCCTACATTATTATTCAGGGCTGGGAGTAATACAAACAATGGTGGCCGAATCTACTAAATCTTATTAATATTACCAAGGGAATGTTGCTGAGGAATGTATGTGAGATAAATAAAACATAATGGCTGCGTGGCTGGGAAAGCGGTGCTTTATGAGCACAAGCTTGGAACAGCTTGCAGTACAGAACCACGGGGCAGCCACAGCTGTCGGTGTTTGTGGGCCTCTGGCCATATCACGAGCTGGGGTTTGATGAGGGCCCAGGGCCCCTCAAAAAACCCCAGTTCGTACTCAACAGCATAAAAACATAATCCCATTATCGGCAGTTATTTCCATAGGCCTTCCAGTATGAAAACTCTTTTAGGTTCCATACATACGGAGAGCTTTTAGCTTGTTTCGTGGTTATTCCCATTTTACAGACTAGAAACTGACAAAATGGGTGGTTGTGGGAAATTCCTTATAGATCCGGGCCCAGGGGTCATTTCCTGCGGGAGTGCACAGGAGCGGAGCTCCAGCAGTAAGGAGCCCAGGGGGCGGGCATATGCAACAAGTCCCACCCCCTGCTCCCAGCAGCCCTCAGTCAGAGCAGGAAGCAGCCAAGTAAGTTGCAGAGGCCCCCCCCAGCTCCCCCGATCCAAAACAGTCCAGTGGCACCTTTAAGACTAAGTTTTATTCAGGTAGAAGCTCTCCCTCCTCTGCGAGGACAGATCTGCACGTTCCCCCCCACCAACAGCTAGCAATCCAAAACAGTCCAGTGGAGCCTGAGCAGTGGGTGTTGCCTTCTGACATACTTCCGGTGATGTCAGGGGGTCTGCACCTCTTTTTCTACGAAATGATCGCTGTCCGGGCCCGTATCCGTTTGCTGAGTGGTGATAACTCATCCTCGGCAGGAACAACCCAAGAGGGGGCTGTCCGTGGGCATCCAGAAAGTGGGCTAGGCCCCTCTGGTTTGTTACAGGAAGCTTCGTTCCGCACTACAGGATTTTCTTGAGTGTGTTATCTGCTCATTTCAATGGGGCTCACCCAGCAGAATGGGAGGACTGTGTGCCTCATGGATCAGATTGCTCTGCCGGTTCCCTTCTATTGCCTCACGCCGTGGCCTCCTTCCTACCACCTCCACTCCAAATCCTTCTTTTGTTAGCTTTATCCTGGCTAGCGTTCCCTCTAAGCTGAGTTACTGTGAGCTAGCTCACAGTTTTCTAGCCTCCGGCTCACAGATTTTTGTCTTCACTCAGGAAGGGTGGCTCCAGCGCAAACTAATTTATGCAGTAGCCCAATTGCTCGCTCACAGCTTTAATGCCAGTAGCTCACAAAAGTAGAATTTTTGCTCACAAGATTCCACAGCTTAGAGGGAGCACGGATCCTGGCCCCGATTATTTCCCAGCTGAGTTATAGGATGACGTAATGCCCGTGGACCCATCCACCCACTGTCTCGGCCGCTCAGACTGGTGGTATTTCCGTGGGCCGCTCGATTATCTCATGAAGCTACAGGGGACTTTGCTCGCCAGCCACGCAAACGCATCAGAGAGTGTGCTCGCCTAATCAGGCCTGAGTCACCCTGATCAAGGATTCCAGTTTCAAAGTTAAGTCTTCTCTTCCCCCGATTGAGTCTAATCACACAGCTCCTTTCTTGCATCTATCCACCCAATTGCGTTAAAGGTCAGGACGGAGATTAAAGGGTGTCGAGCCGGCCTCTTCCTTTGAAGACCTACCTGGAGAGGAAAGCTTGGTGCTGCTTTATCGTGTCCAGCTCGTAGGTGGATGAGTCACTCCTCTTGCGCAGTGGCAGCTGCCTCTTGGAGTCCTCTCCGTTGCTGCGGGGGATGTCGATGTTGCTCCGGCTGAGGTGTCGGCTGGCTTCCAGGTTGGAGCCCCCTGAGCAGTAACTGTTGTTCACAATGATTCCAGGAGACAAGAGGTCAGAGTCCTGGAATTTGAAGGGCACAAGGCCTAGGTGTCAGACCTCTGACAAACGGCAACTGAGTTGACGCTCCCGTTTGAAAATGATTACAGACCGGCCAGCCCCGCAGCCCAGCCGTGCGCCCCCGCGGGCTGTCATAAGCCTTGCCAGATGTCAGTGTTTGACCCCTAGCTTCTCGTTCTGCAGGCTGCCTATCCAGTCTAGGGACCAGTACAGCCATCACGGTCTAAGCAGTCACTGGTAATGAAAGGGAAACCGTCTGGAATACCATGTACGGTTCTGGTCACCGTTTCGCAAAAAGGACACTGCAGAGCTGGAGAAAGTGCAGAGGAGGGAGGCCAAGATGATGAGGGGTTCGGAGTACCTTCCGATGAGGAAAGGCTGAAGAGTCTGGGACTTATCAGTTTAGAAAAGAGACAACTAAGGGGGGGGGGCGTGATAGAGCAGGGGTGTCAAACATGTGGCCCAGGGGCCATATCAGCCCCCCCCCCGAGGGCTTCTATCAGGCCCGCAGTGGAACTTCTGTCTTCTGCTGCTTCTTCCAGTTCTGCTGCTGCTGCGTCATCGTAGGTCTGCAGCTTAAGGATACACACCTGAACAGCATACTCAAGATTGCAACAGCACAGACATTTTGATGCAATAATTCAGAGCAAGAGATGTCAGTTCTCAGACACTGTTAAATAAACAAAATGCTGCAAGAGTGCCAAAGTTTTAAGCATGATTTTATTTTAAGTAAAATAAAACCCTTTGTGTTTGTGTCCTTTATAAAGTTTATATCTCCGCTACCTGGCATCACATTTTATGACACACGTGGCCCGGCCCAACAAGGTCTCATTTATGTCAGATCCGGCCCTCATAACAAATGAGTTTGACACCCCTGTGATAGAGGTTTATAAAATTATGCACGGGGTGGAGGGAGTTGACACAGAGAATGTTTTCTCCCTCTCCCAAAAGACTAGAGCTCGAGGTTTATAAAATTATGCACGGGGTGGAGGGAGTTGACACAGAAAATGTTTTCTCCCTCTCCCAAAAGACTAGAGCTCGAGGGCGTTCAATGAAGCCGATGGGTAGTAGGTTCAGGATGGACAAAAGGAAATACCACTTTACACAGAGAGTGGTTAAAATGTGGAATTCGCTGCCAGAGGACATAGTGATGGCTACAGAAATAAACAGCTGTAAAAGGGGATTCGATAGATTCATGGAGGATAAATCTATCAGTGGCTACTATCCATAATGACTGAGGGGAACCTCACAATTCATAGGAACTAATCCTCTGAATCCTTTAGGCAGTATCTTCACAGGGATTTACACCAGTTTGGTGTAGTGGTTAAGTGCGTGGACTCTAATCTGCGAGAAACTGGGTTTGATTCCCCACTCCTCCACTTGCAGCTGCTGGATGACCTTGGGCAAGCCATAGTTCTGATAAGAGCTGTTCTTGAAAAAGAGCAGTTTCTGACAGAGCTCTCTCACCCCCACCTACCTCACAGGGTGTCTGTTGTGGGGAGGGGAAGGGAAAGGCGTTTGTAAGCTGCTCTGAGAGGGCGGGGTATAAATCCAATCTCCTCCTCTCCTCTTCCTTCTATATGAACTGCACGGCTGGATCAAAACCAAGGCCCATCTCATCCAGCCTTCAGCAGCTGGCCAAATGCCTCTGGGCACTATGAGCAGGACATGAAGATGACGGAGCTCAGTTGTTCTCTCTCTTACAAGTATGGAAACCCAGGAAAAAACCCACCCTGGATTCTCTTGTTTCCTTCAAAATGCATGCAGACATTCTGCTTCAACAAGACCGTCTGAGCGCACCTCGCGTTTTGCTAGTGGAAATGCTGATGGGCGACACGGAGACCTGTGGATTGCCGAGTTCTACCCTCACCCCGAGAAACTTTGCTCCCAGAATTGAAATTCGTCTCATTTTCTCGAAAACCCTAAAGGAGTTCTGCTCAAGCTGAACCTTTCAAAGTCTACATAAAACATCACAAAGACGGGGCCTTCCCAAGGTGCTGAAAAGCTGCTTCTCTATGCTGTTTTCTGAAGAGCAAACAGCATAATTTTGGTAGTGCAAAAAAGAGTTCTTCTGTAATGGGAACGGCGAGGGCAGAGCGGCAAGGTCTGATAGCAACAAGGGGGTAAGGAATGATGCCATCATCTCATCCCTGGTTTTATCAGAGTTCAACTCGTGACACAATACCTTGCATTTATGGGTCCTTTCCGCACTAGACCTTAAATCCTGGTTCAACCCTGTCCCTGAACTTACATTCTACACTACTTGCGAGTTTAGCCCTGTAATTATCTCGGGGTATTTTTACATTCTATACCACTTGCGAGTTCACCCCTGTAATTATCTCAGGGTATTTTTACATTCTACACTACACTCAAGTTCACCCCTGTAATTATCTCAGGGTATTTTTAAATTTTACACTACTCGCGAGTTTACCCTTGTAATTATCTCGGGGTATTTTTACATTCTATACCACTTGAGAGTTCACCCCTGTAATTATCTCAGGGTATTTTTACATTCTACACTACACTCAAGTTCACCCCTGTAATTATCTCAGGGTATTTTTACATTTTACACTACTCGCGAGTTTACCCTTGTAATTATCTCGGGGTATTTTTACATTCTATACCACTTGAGAGTTCACCCCTGTAATTATCTCAGGGTATTTTTACATTCTACACTACACTCAAGTTCACCCCTGTAATTATCTCAGGGTATTTTTACATTTTACACTACTCGTGAGTTTACCCCTGTAATTATCTCAGGGTATTTTTACATTCTACACTACTTGCGAGTTCACCCCTGTAATTATCTCAGAGTATTTTTTGTTTCCACATTACACTGAGGTCACCCCGGTTTCGCCCCACGCTTGTCCCGGGATAAACAGATGTTCTTATAACCAGGGATAAATGCAAGGTATTGTATCGCGAGTTGAACTCTGATAAAACCAGGAATGAGATCCAAGTGCGGAAAGGACCATCCCTGGTTATAACAGCATCCGTTTATCCCAGGACAAGTGTGGGGCAAAACCGGGGTGACCTCAATGTAATGTGGAAACAAAAAATACCCCGAGATAATTACAGGGGTGAAATCAAGTGTACAGTAGAATTTAAAAATACCCTGAGATAATTACAGGGGTGAACTCGCATGTAGTGTAGAATGTAAATTGGGGGGTCAGAGTTGAACCAGGATTTATGGTCTAGTGCGGAAAGGACCTAAGAGGGGGTGTCATGCAGCAGAGAGAATCACAGATTCACACAGAGTTGGAAGGGGCCATACCGTCCACCTCCCTGCTCAATGCAGGATCAGCCTAGAGCATCCCTGACAAGTGTTCATCCAGCCACTGCTGGATGCCTCCCTAGGCAGCTGACTCCACTGCTGCACAACTCTGACTGCAAAAAAGTTTTCCCTATGATCCAGCCGGTACTTTCCTGTCCTTAATTTAAACCCCTTATTGCGAGTCCAATCCTCTGCTGCCAACAGGAACAGCTCCCTGCCCTTCGCTAAGTGATGGCCCTTCCGATACTTAAAAGCAGGTGGCTTAACTATTTCCCCCTCCCCAATCCCATTTGCGCTCCAGTCCCTTTCCTCAGCCACTTGGCCAGTTCTCGTGTTTCCACTGCAGCACAAACTGCCTACATCAAAACAGGCATTGTGGGTGGAGCCAACCCCAAAGGACAAGCCAATGCTAATGGGTTGCGCTGGTCAACACTGGAGGAGCAGGTGGCAGAACAGGTGGGTTTTTGGGTTTGCAGATTTACATTAGAGCAGGAAAAATTAGGGCACTAGGGGATGCATTTTCCAGATTAGGACGACTAAGCAACCTACAGTTTCAGAGGGGAGCTGTGTCGATCTGCGGAAGAGCTGGATTCGAGTCCAGTAGCAGCTTAAAGACCAACACAATCTTCGGCGTGTGAGAAGAAGAGATTGGATTTATACCCCACCCTTCACTCGGAGTCTCAGAGTGGCTTACAACCTCCTTCCCTTCCTCTCCCCACAACAGACACCCCGTGAGGTAGGTGGGGCTGCGAGAACTCTTTCGAGAACTGCTCATGAGAGAACAGCTCTGAGAGAACTTATGACTGACCCAAAGTCATACCAGCAGCTGCATGTGGAGGAGTGGGGAATCAAGCCCGGTTCTCCCAGATTACAGTCCACGCTCCTAACCACTACGCCAAACTAGCTCCTGAGCTTTTGAGAGTCAATACCCCCTTTGTATCTGAGCCTTGATTCTTGAAAGCTCAGACCCCCAAAAAATCTTGTGGGTCTTAGAGGTACTACTGGACTCAAATTCAAATGAAAAAAAAACTTTATTAGGTATTAATTACAAACACATAAAGGTAAAACGAGGCGGGGGGGAAATAAAGGACAAAGAACGAGAAATACGTAACTGAAAAGCATAGCTGGTGGAGGGAGGGGGGAGGCATTATTTATTTATTTGATTTCTTAAAAAAAAAAAACCACAGCTGGCTCAGGGCGGGTTACAACAGTACGTACAAAATGGTAATTTAGACAAACATAATACCATCATGAAAACCCATATGAAACATCAATTAACATCAACCGTTAGATGATCGTCTGTAGCACAATTAGCGACTAATCTCAGAAGGTTCTACACGTGTCTGGCGCTAGATAGCGGAATAACGAGGCAGGGGAGTGAACAGGGAAAGGAGGCCAGGAGAGTAGAACAGGGCAGGGGAGGCCAATGCAGATGGACTCCTGCTGCCTCAACCAGAGGCCCGGCGGAACACCTCTGTTTTACAGGCCCTGCGGAACTGGATTAAGTCCTGCAGGGCCCGGATCTCTCTTGGGAGAGTGTTCCACTCGGCCGGCGCCAGAACCAAAAGGGGGTTATCCAGGGCTGTCACTCACATCTAGCTGAGTAACATACACAAAGTGTTTAGAATCCTTAAAATGTGCTAAATATGAACACCTCTCCGCTAGCCTCTGCGTCAACTCTTACTAACTTTCCTGCTACTTGGCTCCCAATATTGGGCTACTTAACAACACAAGAAGAAATACCTAGGCCCCGATCACGTGCAGAATTTGCCACGGGATACTCACAAATGCCGGCCGGATGTTACTGGCGCGATCAAACGGACACACATGGCCAGCGTCCCGCACCCGTCCGCAACCCATAGCGGCCAGCCAAAGAAGCGGAGTTTAAAAGTACCCGGGAAAATGCACTATCAACTGGTTGCGACGGGCTGCAGCCGGATGCTCTCCACGTGATCGCTCCAGCGCACTCCTCTCGCGTCCCTGCCTCCTGGTTGGAGCGCACCAGAAACACCCGCTGATGGAAACAATGGCGTCACGTCTGATCACGTTGGGGTGCGTCAAATTGTGACGGGACCCAAGTATAATGAATCATCTACATTTATGGTGACAACATAAGGACTATGTAGCTTAGTATCTCTTTCTCTTCTCTCCTGATTTATTTGTTTTCCTCTTCGTCTCTCTTAGTCTTCCTCTTCCCTTCTGTATTATCAAGTATACTTCTGCTCCACTGACAATAGCTATCAGTGTTCCCTCTGAGTTAGGGTGAGCTAACTCACAGTTTTTTAGCCTCCGGCTCACACATTTTTGTCTTAGCTCAAGAAGGAGGGCTCCAGAGCAAACTAATTTATGCAGCAGCCGAATCGCTCGATCACAACTTGTAATGCCAGTGGCTCACAAAGCAGAATGTTTGCTCACAAGACTCCACAGCTTAGAGGGAGCATTGATAGCTATGACTCAATTTTGTAATTGTTATACCAGTTATTGTTACATAAGAGACGCCAATGTTGGATCAGGCCAAAGGTCCATCCAGTCCAACACTCTGTGTCACGGTGGCCAGAAATACCAGTGCCATCAGGAGGTCCAGCAGTGGAGCCAGGACATTAGAAGCCCTCCCACTGTTGACCCCCCCCCCAAGCACCAAGAAGACAGAGCATCACTTGCCCCAGAGCCCCCATCTATACCTTGTGACTAATAGCCACTGATGGACCTCTGCTCCATATGCTTATCTAATTCCCTTTTGAAGTCGTCCATGCTTGTAGCCGCCACCACTTCCTGTGGCAGTGAATTCCATGTGATTCCCTACCTGCTCTATCCCATGCATAATCTTATAAACCTTGATCATGTCTCCCCTCATTCGTCATTTCTCCAAGCTAAAGAGCCCTAAGCGCTTTAACCTTTCCTCATAGGGAAAGTGTTCCGACCCTTTTATCATTCGAGTTGCCTTTTTCTGCACTTTTTCCAAAGCTATAATATCCTTTTTAAGATGTGTTACATTCTTAAGCCTCTGTATTTCATATTTATCTTTCAATAAAAATGTTAATTAACAACGAAATGTGCTAAATATTATCCAGAATTATTTTACGGTAAGCGGTGTAACTCCTTGCCATCCCCAGGGTGTTTACCTGCACGCTCACAACACTCCCGCGCCGGCTGCTGTTTTGGCTCTCGGACACGATCTGGTTGCTGTAGCACAGGGCATCAAACCCCAGGATCCCTCCTACGCAGTCTCCAACCAAGCACACCTGTGCAAGGGAAAGCAGAAACTGACTGGTCGTCCCTTCCAAGGAACAGAAACCGTTAACCTTCCAGGGGGGGGAAAAAAACCCACAAGGTTTAATTGGGTTAGACAGTGTCATAGATGCAACGAACATGAAATTGAGCAAAGTTCAGAGGACGGCGGAAAACAGGAGGGCCTGGCGAGATCTTGTCCATGGGATCGTGAAGAGTCGGACTCGACTGTGTGACTGAACAACAAAAACCAGATGTTAAGAACGGGAGAACACAGAGTGCTGGACTGGATGGGCCACTGGCCTGATCCAACATGGCTTCTCTTAGGTTCTTAGGACGCCACGTGATTGATTCGTATGAGTCTACCATATACTTTTGATTTTAACTCCTCTGAGAGAAGCTGATCTCACAAAACCCACCCTGGACGTTGCCCTGGGTGATGGAAGAAGGAAGGAGCAGAGCACTGGTGCCACCACAAAGGAGGCCTATTTGGATTGGTGCATGGGGGATGGAGCAGACCCGGGAGTAAGAACATAAGAACGTAAGAGAAGCCAATGCTGGGTCAGGCCAATGGCCCATCCACTCCAACACTCTGTGTCACACAGTGGCCAAAAATACCAGGTGCCCTCAGGAGGTCCACCAGTGGGGCCAGGACACTAGAAGCCCCCCCCACTGTTGCCCCTCCCCCAAGCACCAAGAAGACAGAGCATCCCTTGCCCCAGACTGAGAGTTTCTATCTATATCTTGTGGCTAAGAGCCACCGATGGACCTCTGCTCCATATGCTTATCCAGTTCCCTCTTGAAGCCGTCCATGCTTGTAGCAGCCGCCACGACCTCCTGGGGCAGTGAATTCCGTGTGTTCATCACTTTCTGGGCGAAGAAGGACTTAACGGAAGAGTTAAGAGTCCAGTAGCACCTTCAAGACTAACAAAAGTGAGCAGTGATTCACGAAAGCTCCCACCCTCCCACAAATTGTGTTCAACTTCTGCTGCCTGTAACTTGAACTATAAATAACTACTCACGACTCACTTATGCTGGAATAAATGTTGCTAGATTTTAAGGTGCCACCTGGTTTCTGTTCATTAGTCTTTGGTGACGGAATGTGCCATCAAGTCACAGCTGACTCAGGGTGACCCCTGCAGGGATTTCAGGGCAAGAGACCTTCAGAGGTGGTTTGCCATTGTCGGCCTCTACATTACAACCCTGGCATTCCTTGGAGGTCTCCCACCCAAATACTAGCCGGGGTCGACCCTGCTTAGCTTCTGTGACCTGACGAGAGCCAGCTAGCCTGGACTATCCAGGTCAGGACAATTAGGTCGCGGCCACACGGTCATTTTGATCGGGGTTCACAACTGTTCCCTATCGCATTTTAAAGGGCTGATCAGACAGCTGATTCTGTCTCCCGTATCGAAGCGGACTCACCCCCACAGCCCTCCCAATGTTTTAGGTCGTTTTCCAACACCGGGGGAAATCGAGTACTTTCCTGCTACTTGCGCTGTGAATCCGCAATTTCTCCTATCTGGACAACCATCTCATGCTATGAATGCGATTAGGTCACCTGTATGTCCTTCTTGCGGTAGCCCCCCCCCCCCCGGCTTTCACTGTTGTGCGCATGACCAATCCTGCGCGGAATATATTGCATGCATGAACACTCAAGCGCACATAGACCAGTGCTTGGTTGCATGTTGGTAGTTCATTTTGTTCGCTGTTCGGGGGGGGGGGGATGCTGCATCCAAGCAGGAGCCGTGATTTGTACATGCACGCATGCACATGCACATGTGCATGGGCAATTAAAAAAAAATAGCACCATGCCACCACTTGGGTAGCATGGCTGTCTGGACGGTGCCTGGAGCCTTGTCACACGAGGCAAGCGGTTGGGCAAGTGATGTGTGATCATCCGAACCCACTAAAAATATCCCCGATCAAATCTACAGCGGGAGCAAATCGCGGTAAGTTTGCCATGTGACCACACTCTTAGTCTTTAAGGTACCACAACATTCTTTTTTGTTTGGACTGGTAGAAACAGGGGTTGTTTAAAGCAGAATTCTCCCCCATGGCCCCCTGGAACGGTCTGCTAGCTCGGGTATCATCAACCATCCCCCATACCCATCAGCCATAAATGAGGCTCAATATTAAGACTAAGCCGATGAGTTAATTGTTTTAAGGTCTTCTTATCATTTAAACGGGTTTCCCAGTTTTTGTTAAGTTAATTATTTTTAACAACACTTGCAAAAATGCAGGTGAGGCATTGTTATAAGAGGCATTGTTCTCCCTGTCTCGTATGTGAACGGATGCCTCTTCTAAGATGTTGTCTGCCGCGACAAAGGCATGTGTCATCTAGAAACAAAGAACGCTTCCTCCCCCTACAGAACCATTGTTTCAGACCAATGCAAACACGTGCGTTTTTAATCAATCGACTACCCAGTCCACTCTTGATAAATACGATTAATCAGCGATGACTTCTTTACTTGTGTGAAAGCCCCGCTGTGGACCAGAAAATGAAACTGTCCTGCACAGATGGAACTTTTCTTACAAACTTCTGCCTGCTCTTCAGTTTACAGCTGCTGAACAAGACCCGCTGCTTACCTGGCCACTGAATGACATGCCTTCCGGGGACTTGATGAAGTCGCTGTACACCTGATTGGCTCTCAAGATCACCGTGGCTACCGCCTCCTGGTACTGGGGGGACGACGTGGCCAGCAGAGGAAGCGCGGCAAGAGGAATGTGATCCTGGCTGTTGGAAAGGCAGCCTACGTCGTAGCTGTAAGGGCTGAGGCTGAAGAGGGGAGAGAAAGAGAAGGATGTTTGTTTTCTCTGTTGATGTATTATGAGGCAGCCAGCGACCACTCACAACCTCAGGAACAGTCATCTGACTGGTCATCTTTGGGCTGCTGTGCCCAGAGAGCTGCAGCGACCTTG
This sequence comes from Gekko japonicus, assembly GCF_001447785.1. NCBI lineage: Eukaryota > Metazoa > Chordata > Lepidosauria > Squamata > Gekkonidae > Gekko > Gekko japonicus. The sequence goes on from NW_015170277.1 coordinate 2,019,965, forward strand.
GCCCACTCTGCATCTAGCATTTGCTCCGCTGTTTTACCAAACCCACCCTGGAACAGAAACTCCCCTCTACACTGCATGCCACTTTTACTCTGACTGTCGGCTTTTATGGCAGTGTCCAGACTGCACAGATAGCTTTCACTTCGTTTGATCTCTCGGTTTCATGGTAGCCGTCCGCATAGGTTTATGGCTGTTTTATGGCCATTGAGGGGTGACTCTGCAGTTAGTACGGGGGTATTTGAATGTGGTTTTGAGCTGCATCTTTTCCTGTCCCAGTGTGGGTTTGGTAAAACAATGGAGCGAATGCTAGTTGCAGATTGGGCCCTTTTTGATGCAGGACAATGCAGTTTTCATGGGTCTAAAGAGAGGCAGGACTCTCCACCACTACGTCTCCATCACAGGCACTGCAAAAAGATATTTGGGGACAGACACACACGTCCCAAATGCAGCATTTTACTTGCGCATTCCAATTTGCTCAAAAACCCGACATCTCCTTTTGCTTACACATGACAGCAGACCAGGAAGCCTTGGGCTGTACTATTTCGCAGCCTAATGTGCCTCATGGGGGGTCGTTGTGAGGCTAAAGGGGGAAAAAACAAAACCGCAAGAGCATCGCTCCGAACAGAATACAAACAGAAGTGACTCATCTCTCCGTCTTGCGCCTCTCTCCTTGTGACTAATAAATAAAGATTACTTCATCAATTTAGGCATACGTTTAACTTTCACCTTACTATTTAAAAAACAAAACAAGGGCTCCAAGACGCGGGAAAAGGCGTGAAACCCACTAATTGGCGTACTGTCCTCCAGAAGTACGTGGCTTTCAGTTTTCTGCCTCAACACAACTGGAAAGAGGATTTTTAGACGCTGTGCACCTTGACCACTTTGCCCCTCACTGCCCACTGATATTCCCTCGTTCCAAAGCTTGCCCTCCTCTTCCGCTCTGTGGCCAGGCACTGAAAAGAGCCAGTTTGGTGTAGTGATTAAGAACGCGGACTCTAATCTGGGAGAATCGGGTTCGATTCCCCACTCCTCCACGTGCAGCTGCTGGTGTGACCTTGGGTCAGTCACAAGTTCTCTCAGAGCTGTTCTCTCAAGAGCAGTCCTCAGAAGAGCTCTCTCAGCCCCACCTACCTCACAGGGTATCTGCTGTGGGGAGGAGGAGGGAAAGGAGATTGTAAGCCGCTCGGACACTTCTTTGGGTAGTGAAGGGTGGGATGTAAATCCAATCTCTTCTTGTTGTTATGCATGTGGACTCTAGGGAGTGGATGTGCTTATGTGCCAGCCCTGAAAACTGTGCCATGAGTCTCCAGTATTGAAGCATGCAAACGTAATACCAGGGGTGTCCCACCCTGTCTGGTGCAATGGTGTAGACCCAGTTTAGTGTAGTGGTTAAGTGTGCCGACTCTAATCTGGGAGAACTGGGTTTGATTCCCCCACTCCTCCACATGCTGCTGCTGGTGTGACATTGGGTCAGTCACGAGTTCTCTCAGCTGTTCTCTCAAGAGCAGTTCTCTCAAGAGCTCTCTCAGCCCCACCTGCCTCACAGGGTGTCTGTTGTGGGGAGGGGAAGGGAAAGGAGTTTGTAAGCTGCTCTGAGACTCTGAGTGAAGGGTGGAGTATATATCCAATCTCCTCCTCCTCCTCCTCCTCCTCCTCCTCCTCCTCCTCTTCTTCTTCTTCCTCTTCCTCCTCCTCCTGACGGGACCCTGCTCCAACCAAAAGCCATTCCATTTGCTTTGCAGATGAACTCTTATCAGAGCTACCTCTGGCACAGCGCAAGGCAGCAGACCTTCTATTTATACTGCGCCACAGGCAAGCGGAGAGGAGAGGCTACAAATCAAAAGTCAATCAACCCCACGAGGCGTTCATGAGCACGGGAAGATTTCCCTCCACCAAGGAATGATTTTCTCATCTCGATACCTGGAGCCACAGAATGTGCGTTATTATCCGAGGGCCACTTGCTCGCCGTGCAACCCTGGAAATCCGTGTTTAAGCCTTTATTTATCTGATTAGTCTGAACAATTCCGTTGCGGCTTTCCAAGCAGAGCGCCACTGCACTCATTACAGCCAAGTATAATACGAAGACTGGATGGCTTACTGGATAATTAATAAAGTGCACTCTTGAGGCACGCCGAATGGGCTCTCGCCAGGGTCACAAATGGAGAAAACGGGCCCTCGTGATCTGCAGTTTTCCATACGCTTACTTTTTTTTTCACGTTACCATTTCCATTTTATTAAATTTTTTATCTGCTGCCGCTCACACATCAGAAATCGCCCCCCTTTGAAGGTCATGTATAAAGACCTCCCTCTCTATCAAAAAAAATATTCTACATCTGTGTGCTTATTCAAGACCTTGATGATATCTGATTATTATTAGTTTAATGTTATATCTAGATCAGTGGTGGCCAAATTGTGGCTCGGGAGCCGCATGCGGCTCTTTCACACATATTGCGCAGCTCCTGGCAGGGCGAGTGGGGGGAAGCTAAATATCGGCCCCGGTCACACGGGCCGGATATCGCGGGGGGAGGCGTGGCTGTTTACCCCAGAGCGAACTACCGCGCGGCCTCGGGATCCCAAACGTCCCACCGACGTCCCGTGGTTGGGGGGAGGTGCCGATCATACCTCACTCCTGCGGCGCGGCAAAGAAGCGCCGCCGCGGGGGTTGTGTTGTTGTTATTTATTTATTTAATTTTTTCATTTTATTGTTTTGTCATAAAATAGGTTACATAAAATTGATTATACCAACAGTAGTGTTGTTGTTTTTTTAACCCAACTGTTCGCATGCGCCGTTGGGTGCTTGTGCGCACCCATGGAGACTTGACCAAAAAAAAAGTTTTCGCGACAGGACATGGGTGGGCGCCGGATGCCACGAGCTAACACCGGAAACGTGATCTGACGCCCGCCCTTGCCCCGTGGTTTCCGGAAACTAGTACCTCAGAGGTACTAGTTTTTTACAGCGCATCTTCGGAGTGAAGCCTCGGGTGAGCCACGGGAGCTCTACGCTTCCCAGATGTGGCGGTGAGATCACGCCCGGAAAATCCTCTCTAGCGTGCCTAATGCTCCGTGTGACTGGGGCCTTTATTGGACAAATAAATATCATTATCAAGATCTGCTTTTACCGCTTTTGATATTATTTTTGTTCGCATGCGCCGTTGGGTGCTTGTGCGCACCCATGGAGACTTGACCAAAAAAAAAGTTTTCGCGACAGGACATGGGCGAGCGCCGGATGCCACAAGCTAACACCGGAAACATGATCTGACGCCCGCCCTTGCCCCATGGTTTCCGGAAACTAGTACCTCGAAGGTACTAGTTTTTTACAGCGCATCTTCGGAGTGAAGCCTCGGGTGAGCCACGGGAGCTCTACGCTTCCCAGATGTGGCGGTGAGATCACGCCCGGAAAATCCTCTCTAGCGTGCCTAATGCTCCGTGTGACTGGGGCCTTTATTGGACAAATAAATATCATTATCAAGATCTGCTTTTACCGCTTTTGATATTATTTTTGGCAGTCTCATTTAATGTTATTAAAAAGCAAATCTGCATATTTCCCAGTAAAAACACTTAATATTTGTTCATGTCTTGCGGATCTCAAACATCTGACGTTTATTCTATGTGGCTCTTAAGCAAGTTTGGCCACCCCTGATCTAGATGGTATTTGATGCCTGCCAAGCTCTCCCGTGTCACTCCTACTATATCAGCAGCGTGTTGGAAACAATGTCAGCATGTTGGAAACAATGTGGAGAGAAAAGAACATTCCTGCATAGCTGGTGGGAATGTAGAGGAATGAACAAATACTGGACTCAAATACTGACACACATGTGACATACCCAAAACTCCAGAAGTGGTCCTTCTTAACTTGTGGGATATTCTGAGAATCCCTAGGACACATAAAGAACTACTCCTCAATGCTCTCTCTAAGGTGTGGAGTCTTTGTGAGCTACTGGCATTAAAGTTGCGAGCGAGCGATTTGGCTACTACATTGTTCAAAAAGGATGAGCTTATGGATCAGGATGGGATGGCACGTTGTCTTACGGCACCATCATTCAAGTTTTTAAAAAGGGTTAGGGTTAACCAGCCTGGAATTAAGATCGGCTTTTACAGCTTTAAGATTTCAATCCATGCCCTCAATGATCAGGACTGGACATTTCTTTGGTATCCCTGCCCCCCTTAGACAAGTTGATGATATCGTACATTATATTCTGAGATGCCCGTGGCATGAAGCCCCTAGGCTAAAGTACATCATCCCTATTATTCCGCAGCGTAATGGACTCTCCGATCTGGACCTGGTCAGATTTTTACTATCGGACCTTGACCACTATGTCTCTAGCTGAATGACGTTATTTGCCTTAGCAAATGCACGGCTGGAAGCAGGACCAGCAGCACAAAGCAGAGAGAACCAGCGGAGACCAGTGGATTTCCCAAATCAAAAGGGAAACCAAAGCACAGGCATTCCTAACACTCATTCCTACACTCTGCATGCCTTAGCAACAAGGAAAATCAGAATGAGTTTAGTATTTAATGCAAAGCAGAAGGAGTATAGGAGTATACTGACATTTTTTATTGTTTACATTACCATTTCATAGTCTGATGTATTATGTTATGGCCTATGGCTAAGACAATAAACTCATACCACAAAGGCCACTGCATAAATCAGCTTGCTCTGGAGCCATCCCTTCCTGAGCGAAGACAAAAATGTGTGAGCCGGAGGCTAAAACACTGTGAGCTAGCTCACACTAACTCAGCTTAGAGGGAACATTGCTCCTGATAATGGCGACAGCGGCAAAGAATCTCCTCGCCTCCCAATGAAAAACCAAACACATCCCCTACCTTACAATAGTGGATTAACAAACTCAAAGAATATTGTATTCTTGATAAGAATTGATAAGGTATTGCAAGAACTGAGAACAATCAGACTCAAACCGACCTGTTAGAAAAATGGTCTCTAATTTTAAACAAACTGTGGTCAGGGTTCCCAGAAAATGCATTAATAGTATAAAATGTTCAACCTCTCCTACTAGATTTTACTAACTCCAGGCATTTATATGGGTCAGTTGGGGGGTGTTAATTCTTGTATTCTATGGTATATAACAAAAACAACCAAGCGTTCTATACTCCATATTGCAAAGCGCCGTGCTGACATGCAAACCGATCATGTATATTTCAACACCTGAGTATGATGCTTCATATTCTTTGTAACTTTGCAATATTTCTTTCAATTAATTGCTATTTTTTTAAAAAAAAACAACCACTGCATCCATATGCTTACTTAAAAGGGTAATCTGTTGCGTCTATTGGAAGTTAAACTCTGCAGAACACTGGCATTCAGGACCAATTCATGACACCAGCAGCCACTTCTAGACAGCGGGCATGATCATATGTTCAAGCCCAGTGGTTTGTGAAATCTGGAAGCTATCCACTATCCAGGGCCAGATCCAGGTTTTGGAGGGCCCTGGGCAGAGACTGGGAAGCTGCCCGACCTCACAGAATGCTGATGCCAGCCCGGTGACTTCCAGTAACTTTTGCCCCAAACTATGGGGACCTCGTTTCAAAATGCATTTCCTGTCTGTCTGTCTCTGGGTACTACTTCAGATTTCAATGCATCCTTGTGGGGTGGGAATGTGTATTACACATGCTCCACACAGAGTCATAGAACAGTTGCCTTTGACACGCATACCTAGGGCCTGTGCACATTTCACTAGTCAGCAAGTCAGAGACGCAAATATTCTTTATTCTGTTCTTATTAGATTCATGGAAGATAAGACTATCAGTGGCTACTAGCCATGGTGACTGAGGGGATCCTCCACATTCAGAGGCACTAATCTTCTGAATTCCAGAGCCAGGAGGCAACCTCAGGGGAAGGCCTCGGCCTCTATGCCCTACTGCTGGCCATCCAGAGGAGCTGGTTGGCCACTGTGTGAGACAGGATGCTGGACTAGATGGACCACTGGTCTGATCCAGCAGGGCTCTTCCTATGTTCTCATGAAGGCCTCGGCCTCTATGCCCTACTGCTGGCCATCCAGAGGAACTGGTTGGCCACTGTGTGAGACAGGATGCTGGACTAGATGGACCACTGGTCTGATCCAGCAGGGCTCTTCCTATGTTCTCATGAAGGCCTTGGCCTCTATGCCCTGGCCATCCAGAGGAACTGGTTGGTCACTGTGTGAGACAGGATGCTGGACTAGATGGACCACTAGTCTGATCCAACTGGGCTCTTCCTATGTTCTCATGAAGGTCTCAGACTCTCTGCCCTTTTCTTGGCCCTCCAGAGGAACTGGTTGGCCACTGTGTGAGACAGGATCCTGGACTCGATGGACCACTGGTCTGATCCAGCAGGGCTCTTCTTCTTGTTCTAGAAGAACAACCACAGAGATTGACTGGAACACAACATTCTCCCCCTTCCTAAAGGGTACCCCACTCTCTCACTCCCAGTGTCTTCTTGAAAACCAAGAGGTGACTTACTTGGAAACGAGTGAAAAAGCTTCAGAGCAGATGGCTGGGCAAGGAACTAGCCTAATGGCCATGTGTCCAAGGGCCGCTGGGTAATGGACCCGGATGACTGTGTCAAACACGGTGGCGATGGTGTTGACGTCCCCATGCTTGGAGCTCTGATCTCCACTTCCTGTATCCAGGATGTTGCCTCCATGAAGGACCAAGAGCAAGACGTGGATTTTGCTGGGCTGGGCTAGGGATGGTGCTACTTCATCCTACAGAGGGGGAAGGGGAATGAAAATAAAACAGAGATGTGAAATGAGTTATCAGGATGGATTTGTTTCCGAGTACCAAATGTGCTTTCCAATTTAGAACAATTGTGATTCTTGGCTATGTACCAGTTGCCTGGAAACTTTGAGATCATGGAGTATTATATTGATGAAGCATCTGGTACTTCAGCATTGGAAGACTCCAGCAGCTCCCCAAGAGTTGCTTGGATACTCCAGAGTATCTGAGTTAGTGGCGTATTTAGAGGACGGTATGTCAACCAAGGAGCTGTGGTGGCTCAAGTGGTTAAGACGCTGAACTGCAGACTGGAAGGTCGGTAGTTCAGCAGTTCAAGACCCGAGTGCCGCGTGACGGAGTGAGCTCCTGTCTCTGGCCCCAGCTCCTGCCAACCTAGCAGTTGGAAAACAAGAAATTGCAGGTAGATAAACAGGTACCAATTTGGTGGGAAGGGAACAGCGTTCCGTGCGCCTTGGCGTCTAGTCATGCCGGCCACGTGACCATGGAAACGTCTTTGGATAGCGCTGGCTCTTTGGCTTGGAAATGGATATGAGCACTGTGTCCCTAGAGCCAGAGTTGACTGGCTTTCGAGCAAGGGAAACCTTGACCTTATGTTAACAAAGAGATAAGCACTGGGACAGTTCCACAAACTATTGAGTAATATCCCGGAAAAGGTTGTGACACTTGACTTTCCCCACCTCCATTTTTTATTGTTTTTATGTTTCGCAAGAAACATCTGTATTTTAATTGTATACTACAATTCTACATGATTATTCTCATTAGAAATTAAGCATCGGTGTAATTTGAAGGTTGACTTTCTCATGTAATGCGAAGATACTGGTGGAAGGGAGGATGGGCATGATGAAATATGTGTGTGTATAAAGCACTGTCAAGTTGAAGCCGACTTCTGGAGACCCCAGAAAGGGGCTTTCAAGGCAAGTTGGAAGCAGAGGTGGTTTTGCCCTGGCCTTCCTCTGCAGAGTCTTCCTTGGTGGCCTCCCATCCAAGGACCAACCGTGCTTAGCTTCCGAGATCTGACGAGACTGGACTATACCAAGCTGCCTCCTCCACCCTCCTGGTGGAATTGAAAGTACTTTATACACGGCTTTTTTTGTAGAAAAAGCACAGCAGGAACTCATTAGCATAATAAGCCATACCCAACAGCAGGAACTCACTCATTAGCATATTAGGCCACACACCTCATGTTACCAGAACTGTGGTCATCCAACCACACCCAACTTTTGCTTCTTATTCTCTTTACCTTGTTTGTTGTCAAAACCGGCCAGGGCTTTTTTTGGGGGGGAACAGGAACTCCTTTGCATGTTAGGCCACACCCCCTAATTGTAGCCAATCCTAATGAGTTTCTGCTGTTGGGTGTGGCCTATTATGTTAATGCGTTCCTGCTGGGTGTGGCCAACTTGGGAGCCAGCCGGAACTCCGTTCCTGTGCGTTCCTGCCCCAAAATAGCCCTGACTGTATAAAACCCAATAACGTACATCGTTTACAAAAATTACTTGCTAGGTCAACACACTTTTTTGTGCCCTCAATCAGTTCAGAAATTTCTGTCTCCGTGGGGTCATGGAGTAGCAGAAGGCAATCCTCTGTACTGAAGAGCTTTCCAAAAGCACATTAAGACTCCAACGCCTTGGCTCACAATGGTGAGTTCTTTCATCCCTTTTAGAAACTGGAATGTGAAGCTCTGTGGGAATGAACGCAGCTGAGGGAGGAACTCTCAGCAGGTCTGCTCTGAAGTATGCCCCACTTTATTCAACGGGGCTTGTCATAAACCCCCTTTGTGGCTTCCCTCCTTCATAAGAACACGAGAACATAAGAGAAGCCAGTGCTGGATCAGGCCACTGGCCCCTCCGGTCCAACACTCTGTCACCCAGTGGCCAAAAATACCAGGTGCCATCAGGGGGTCCAGCAGTGGGGCTGGGACACTAGGAGCCCTCCCACTGTTGCCCCCCCAAGCACCAAGAATACAGAGCATCCCTTGCCCCAGACTGAGAGCTCCCATCTATCCCTTGTGGCTCATAGCCACCGATGGACCTCTGCTCCGTATGTTTCTCCAATTCCCTCTTGAAGCCGTCCATGCTTGTAGCCGCCACCTCCTCCTGGGGCAGTGAATTCCATGTGTGAATCACCCTTTGGGTGAAGAAGTTCCTTCCTACTTCAGGCTACCAAAGGGACCAAGAGGGTCAGGCTTTGGGATTCTTTTTTTTAAAAAACCCAAATATACTCCTCCATAACCCCCCTTCCCCGGGGATGGGATACCCTGGTAGTTACAGCTCCCACGAACCACCCATCCTCCTCCTCCTCCACATTCTTCTGTTCCCACCCCCATTCCTCTTGTTTACTAGGAGGATGGTGAGTGTGTGTGGGTGTATATGAGAGAGAGAGAGACACGCAGGCTTGGAGCGGAGCTTCCCCTCCCTTCCTGCCAGTGCTCGGCCAGAGCTGTCCCTTCAGCACTCGGCTGACTCCTGGATGCAGGGAGAACGGCCGGCTTCGTGGATACCATTCTAAAGGCAGTCAAATCAGACACGAGATCACTGAAAGAAATGGGTCTGTAATAACGAAGCATACATCCTAAATCAAACACAGCTAACCGGGGACCGAATAGAGCAGGGGTGTCAAACATGCGCCCCGGGGGCCGGATCAGCCCCCCCCCCCCAGAGGGCTTCTATCAGATCCACAGTGGAGCCGGCTGTCTTCTGCTTCTTCTCCCAGTTCTGTTGCTGCTGTGTCATCGTAGGTTTGCAGCTTACAGAGACACAGCTGAACGGCATACTCAAGATTGCAACAGCACAGACATTTTGATGCAGGAATTCAGAGCAAGAGGTCTCAGTTATCGTTCACTGTTCAATAAGCAAAATATTGCCAGAGTGCTAATGTTTGAAGCATGTTTTTATTTTAAGTTTAAAAAAAACCCTCCTTTGTGTTTGTGTCCTTTATGAAGTTTATCTCTCCGCTACCTGGCATTACATTTTATGACACACGTGGCCCGGCCCAACGTGGTCCCATTTATGTTAGATCCGGCCCTCGTAACAAATGAGTTCGATACGCCTGGAAGAGAGGGCAGCTCACGAGAAGGAGAACATTAGGCAGAAGGAACCGAAAGCTGTAAGGCTACCCAGTTCTCTACTTGGAACAGACCTCCACGTTCCTGTCCTTGGGATGGGTACATGACCAAGCATCCTGGCACAGCTGGGGAGGGCCGGCCTTAGGGATCAGCCCTGTGACACACACAGAGCGCCCCAAGCCAGGCTAAGGATCTTTGTTAACCCATTCAAACTTGAAACGGGGCAGGCCCAAAGTTTCCTCCCAGCCTGCTCCTGCCCAGTCACCTCAGACATTCAGAGAAGGATTTTAGGGCTGCAGGACAGGAAATTAAATACCATCCATCCTGGCTCCTTGGACGGCTTGACCAAAAGGCAAGACACCGCCGCAAGGTTTCAATTTCCTTCCTTGGCCCATCGACAACCATTAAACGGCCTCCCCCTTCCTGTGATGCTACATTAGGCCTTTTATTGCCCTTCTTTGCAGATGTCAATCATCCCGAGGCCCCCTTTACTCCTCTCACCTCAGGGCTTACTCGCAGGGAAGTGACCTTAGCAAGGAAGCCCGACTGCGCTTTGAGCCTGCTACACTTCGTGGCTTTCCCTGATTCCGTCTGGGGTCTAACTCCCCCAACGTCAGCTTCTCCGTCCCTAGAAGTCCTTCTGAATTTGTACTTTTCTAAAAGACGGGTGAAGACCACCCTACGTTTCCGGAGTCCTTCGATTAAAGCAGATATGGCCAACTTCCATGAAGGCAGTTTCAGAGGGCGGGTGTGTTGGTCTCCAGTAGAACAGCGAGATTCAAGTCCGGTAGTGCCTTTACTTTTTCTGAAGTAAAACCTCAGTATTCAGGTTAAATGGCCGTGTTGGCACTTTGCGATCAATAAGTGGGTTTGGGGTCGCAGTTTGGGCACTCGGTCTCTAAAAGGTTCACCATCACTGGCTTAGAGGGAAAGCTGCCTGTATCTACCTCACTGTTCCCAAGGCTGGACAGGAAAGCCCAATGAAAGCTACCTTCTAAGCCAGGGGTGTCAAACTCATTTGTTATGAGGGCCGGATCTGACATAAACGAGACCTTGTTGGGCCGGGCCATGTGTGTCATAAAAGGTAATAACTGAAAAGGGGGGGGGACTCAGCCCAAGATATATCTGTGAACTAAGAGGGTCAAGCTAACACGATATTACTTGACGAGTAAACACTTTTTAACTTAGGACCAAACGCGTTGATCATTACCTTTGATGGAGGGGACACAATTCCTGACCAATGAAATCTCTGATACCAGAATAATTTGAAGAATTGACATGGCTATATTTATGGCCCAACATATAAGCTAGTAGCATAACTAAAAGCATATAAGGAAACAACATCTGGTTATACACACACACACACAAAAACCTTTTACACGTGTATTTTGGATGTGTGTCAGTGTAATGTAGAGAATAGTGACCACTGAGGAAGGCCCGAAGGGGCCGAAACGTGTTTGGTCCTAAGTTAAAAAGTGTTTACCCGTCAAGTGTATTTGTATTAGAAAAGCTTTTAAAGTCTGAAATTTAGACTCTTTCTTTTAACCACAGTATGTTTTAACATGTGTACACCTTAATAAACATTTGCATTTTTATATAATATAGTGTTAGCTTGACCCTCATAAAAGATAACGCCAGGTAGCGGAGATATAAACTCTATAAAGAACACAAACACAAAGGGTTTTTTTAACTTAAAACATGCTTAAAACATTAACACTTTTGCAATACTTTGTTTATTTAACAGTGTCCGATAACTGACACCTCTTGCTCTGAATTATTGCATCAAAATGTCTGTGCTGTTGCAATCTTGAGTATGCTGTTCAGGTGTGTATCTGTAAGTGGCAAACCTATGATGATGCAGCAGCAGAACTGGAAGCAGCAGTAGGAGACAGCCAGTTCCACTGCGGGTCTGATAGAAACCCTCCGGGGGGGGCCTGATCCGGCTCCCGGGCCGCATGTTTGACACCCCTATTCTAAGCGAAACGGCCTCCTGCCACTCTGTTTCCAGTCCCACTCCTCTCTTCTGGACAAGCAGTGGCTTGTCATCTTTTCTCCAAACTAGGCCTGCGGAATCCGGTTGCGGGACCCACAGCATTTCCTCCTTGGCTTGGGTATCACAGCGGCTAGGCACCACATCTCCGTGGCAAGTGCGCTGCAAGGGGTTGCTGCTCAGAGAAACGAACCTGGTGACACCCCCCCCGCCCCGATCCACCATCGAGCTGCTTGTTCCTCTAAATAATAAGACGACAAGGGAAGCTGTGTGAGATGCTGTACCTCAATGATGCTGAGTCTCTCCACGCTGGATCCCACATTGTACTCTCCTGCCGATTCAAGACACGGATCATCTGGAAGGGAAGAGGTTGGCCGTGTGAATGATTTATCCACTCTGTGGTTTGTAGGAAAAGATCGAGCGATGCCCAGCCTTACGTTTACCAATATGGTAGGAAGAAGAAGAAGAGATTGGATTTATACCCCGCTCTTCACTTGGGAGTCTCAGAGCGGCTTACAAACTCCTTTCCCTTCCCCTCCCCACAACAGACACCCTGGGAGGTAGGCGGGGCTGAGAGAGCTCTGACACAAACTGCTCTTTTTCAAGGACAGCTGTGCCAGAGCTTGTGACTGACCCAAGGTCACATCAGCAGGTGCAAGTGGAGGAGTGGGGACTCAAACCCGGTTCTCCCAGATTAGAGTCCGCGCACTTAACCACTACACCAAACTGGTTCACTTAACCACTACACCAAACTGGCTCTCCTGTATTGGAATCAATGCTCCCTCTAAGCTGTGGAGTCTTGTGAGCAAAACTTCTACTTTGTGAGCGACTGGCATTAATAGTTGTGAGCGAGCCATTTGGCTACTGAATAAATTAATTTGCTCTGGAGCCATCCTTCCTGAGCAAAGACAAAAAGGTGTGAGCTGGAGGCTAAAAAACGGTGAGCTGGCTCACACTAACTCAGCTTAGAGGGAACACTGATTGGAATACCAATTGCTGAGCAGCAACCACGGTGTGTGTGTGTGTGTGTGGGGGAGTTTCCTTCGTACAGCCCTTCATGGGATCATTTTCCAGGCCACAGTGAGAAACAGGATTCAGGCTTAAATGCGCATGTGGTCTGATCCAGCAGGGCTCTTCTTATGATGTTAAGACCGCAGTTTTGGAACCATCCAGCACTTGCTCATAGCCTCCAGTCTGGGAAGTCCACAAATCACAGCAGCGCAAGAACTAACTGTGTGCACAAACTTAATGTGCATTTATGTCACTTCGACGGGTACTTTAAGTTTTGCTCGTGAAAGTGCTCTTAGCTGCTAGAGAGGCAGGGACGGCCGTTCCTTTTATCTTGGTTTCATGACCATCACTGATAGAGAGCTATGGATCTAATCTGCTTTAATGGTCATTACATCTTCGCAAGGAACTCTGGGAGTCTTCGTTTCTGAGAAGGGGAGCAGATCTCTCTTACGAGGAACTCTTTGTAGCCTCAACGAACTACAATGTCCAGGCTTCTGTTGGAGAAGTTAAACTGGTATAAACCTAATATTGGTCTGTAAAGCAGGTACATCTTATAGCAGACTTCAAGGATCACAGAATCATAGAATCACAGAGCTGGAAGGGACCTCCACTGTCAGCTAGTCCAACCCCCTGCACAATGCAGGAAATTCACAAATATCTCCCTCTCACACACACCCGGTGACCCCTGCTCCACGCCCAGAAGATGGCAAAAAAACCTCCAGGATCTCCAGCCAAACTGGCCTGGAGGAAAATTGCTTCCTGGCCCCAAAGTGGCGATCAGCATTTCCCTGGGTGTGTAAGAAAGGGCCACGAGAACTAAGCACTGAGGCAACCCTTCCTGCCCTCCCTCTCGTGATCCGCCTAAGTTCACAGAATCAGCATTGCTGTCAGACAGCCGTCTAGGACCCTGCATTCAGCCAGCAGTTCGAGTCACAGACATTTCAGAGAGTCAAGCAAGCAGTCTTCTCCAGCAGGATCATGCTAAACAAATAAATTACCGGGGACATCTTCAGACTCGGGGGTTCCTATCTTATCCATTAGATCATTTGAGCTCCATTTCGTGATTTCTTTGGGGAACACCTCTTCATTTTCAGACAGATCCTCTTTAAAGGGAGAAGGGGAGAGAGAGAGAGAGAGAGACAGTCATGTTGATGAGCACAAACGGAACACTCGCCAAAAAGCTCTTTGTTCGCTTCTAACAACTCTGGGCTAGCAAGGGGAACATGGAGATCGGTGCTTGTAAAATCCAGAGCAGTCTTTAGGACGGGGAAAAATCAAAGAGGCTTCGAAAGAAGCAGCAGACAAAGCCTCCTCAGATCAAACGGGGCTTACGGAAAGCATGGTACGACCGTGCCAACTTTGAACAGCCACCCGTTAAAAACCTGTATAGTCACTCACCGCAAAGCCATCTCACCTTATTCCACACTAGTAAATGCCACTTGCTTTCCGCAAGCGGAGAGGCATCTTCCTGGCTGCAAGCAGACATCCCTCCTGTACAGTCACTCACCGCAAAGCCATCTCACCTTATTCCACACTAGTAAATGCCGCTTGCTTTCCGCAAGCGGAGAGGCACATTCCTGGCTGCAGGCAGACATCCCTCCGCCTCCAACGCATCCTGCACTCCATGCGGGGTTAGGCAAAGGCATCCCACTTTCAGACTGAATCAGTAATTTGGGTGCCCTGCGCTAATTCTGTAACAGATGTCAACTTCTTCTAGGGAAAGCCCTCTGATCATTGGGGGACGGGGGGGGGGGGAGACTCATAACGACCCGTTTTCAGAGTTCTTCTACAATCAGTGGGTATGAAAACTTCCAGTTTCCAAGCAGCGTGGAAATACCATTTCATGCCGGGCAAGCAGGCGCACCAGTCTGAAGAACTTCTCTATAACGCTAGCTTTTGCCGCTGCTACTTCTGCCTTTGGCTATCAGTGCTGGTCAAATATGAGAATCTACTACAGTAAGTTCGTAAAGTAGGTTTGGATCCGACTACCCCCTTCCTTGCCCTGCTTGACCACAGTCCAGCAACCCCCGTGGTTAAGTGGGAAAAGTGGCACTGCCACAGGACTTCGACAGCCTGTCTGGGAGCACGGACGTTTGTGGCCCAGGGTGGCCGGAGTCATGGACTGGCCAAGTGGCAATCAGCACGGGTGAGTGGCTGTTTTCCAGGCTTGTGAAACCCTTCTGCTGAATGACAGAGAAATGACATTTCACCTTTGTCTAGGACTCAGCGGCTGACCCTGCTTCCACTGCCAGCACAGATACAACGCTGCCCATCCTTTGACACTGTTGAGCGACTGGAAGGGAGCCAGTGGATCACATGCTTCCTTTTTCACCTTATACTTCCAAGAATATCTGTTTTCCACCCCACACCCCAACAGGGTTAACCACGGAATAACGTTTTAGTCCAGTGGCCAGTTTGGTGTGGTGGTTAGGAGCGCGGACTCTAATCTGGGAGGACCGGGTTTGATTTCCCCACTCCTCTACATGAAGCTGCTGGTGTGACCTTGGGTCAGTTACAAGTCCTTTCAGAGCTGTTCTCTCATGCGCACTTCTCAAAAGACCTCTCTCAGCCCCACCTACCTCACAGGGTTGTCTGTTGTGGGGAGGGGGGGGGAAAGGAGATGGTGAGCTGCTCTGAGACTCTTTCGGGTAGCGAAGGGCGGGGTACATATCTAATCTAATCTCTTCTCCTTCTTTAAGTCCAACAAAATTTAATTCTGGGTATAAGCTTTTGTGTGCATGCACACGTCTTTGAAGTGTGCATGCGCAGAAAAGCTTATACCCAGAATTAAACTTCGTTGGTCTTAAAGGTGCCCCTGGACTCAAACTTGGTTCTGTTGCTTCAAATCCACACGGCTCCCCACCTCAATCAACGTTTAACCATGGGTAAGGATTATGTTAGAGCTAATGTCGCACTGGCTAATGTTAACTATGGTTAATTCTGATTCTGATTTGTGGCGAACCAATATCGCTAACCAGCTCCAACGCCTGGACAAGAACTCTAGTTAGTTAACCATGGTTAAGAAAGGCTGGACAAGGGTGGGAAGAACCCACACATTAGAAAAAAGGGCCTGCGGCACGGGAGTGTGCCCTTCTGCCAACCCGGTCCTAACCCCTTATCCACGGCACCAGACAGCATTAACAATGGCATTGTTCTGGACACAAGATCTGGCAATTCATGGCAAAAGAAGAGGTAACATAAGAAAATCTAGACGAAGCAAGTAATGTTTCCTATTCTAATCATCATGCAAGGTTCCTGCAACCAGAGGAAACTAAATGTATTTTAATTTGTTTTAAATTAGTTGTATACTATATTTGATGGAACCTGCCCTGAGCTTGCTATGCAGGGAGGGCGGGATAAAAATCTAAATAAATAAAGAGGGAGAAAAGAAGAACAGGGAACTGGTTGACATGCTCCAACCTATCAGACCAGAGCAGACATTTGAAGGTAAAACAATGTCCGAACGGGGAGTTCTTTTCCCAGTGAGCTCAGGAAGTTAGTTGGGTGTCGTGGTTAAGTACGTGGACTCTAATCTGGGAGAACTGGGTTTGATCACCCACGCCTCCACTTACAGCTGCTGGATGACCTTGGACAAGCCATAGTTCTGTCAGAGCTGTCCTTGAAAGGACAGTTCTGGAAAGAGCTCTCTCAGCCTCACCTACCTCACAGGGTGTCTGTTGTGGGGACGGGAGGGGAAAGGAGTTTGTAAGCCGCTCTGAGGCTTTAAGTGAAGGGCGGGGCATAAATCCAATCTCCTCCTCCTCCTCCTCCTTCACCTTGCTAACTTGGCCTATCTAGAATCATAGCTCAGCCCATGCCCAACACTATCTCAGATCCCTTTGCACACCTGAGGAAAACAGAACCAACCAGCCTAGTCCTTCGATTCTTAACAGGGGCCAACCTGCACGTTTTGAGAGACATTCAAAACGTTTTGGAGGCAGACGGGTGGCCATTTGGGATTCTAGGCGGCCTCGTCTCCCCGCCTGCAATAGCTTCTGACAGCCAGGAGAAGAGAGCTGTCTTATACGACTCATCCCCTAATCAGATCTTGGGAGCTAAGCAGGGTCAGGCTTGGCTAGTACTTGGATAGGAGACCAAGAAGGAATGACGGGGTCACAGGATGAGGAGGCGGGCCACAGCAAATCACCTGTGGATGTCTTTTGCCTCCAATCTAGCTGTTCTACTGAAGAAAATCTCAGCTACCCTCTGAAACTGACACAAATCAGTTAGTGCTCAAAATATTTTCAGTATACTTAATAGTACCTTTGTATACAGAGAGGGCAGAAACTGATAGTATAACTGGATAGGGCTGTCGGCTACTCGCACACAGAGAACAGCCATTTGCAGTGGCCGTGGAGCATCCCTATACAGGTTTTTCCTGTACTTTCCTTGCCCCAGCCCCCCCCTCCACAGCAACAATTCCCGCCTCCATCAGAGGGCCTCCTTTTTAAAAGGGGGAATTGCTATATTATAACATCATACCAGTGCTCTAGAGCCGCAATATACTACTTCCCAGATTTCAATTTAAAAAGCAGGGGTCATTTCGTAGAAAAAGAGGTGCAGGAGCTCATTGGCATAACTCATTACCATAACTTATTTGCATATGCCACACACCCTTGACATCACCAGAAGTGTGTCAGAAGGCAACACCCACCGCTCAGGCCCCACTGGACTGTTTTGGATTGCTAGTTATTGGGGGAACGTGCACATCTGTCCTCGCAGAGGAGGGAGAGCTCGTACCTGAATAAAACTTGGTCTTAAAGGTGCCACTGGCCTGTTTTGGACCGGGGGGCTGGGGGGGGGGGCTCTGCAACTTACCTGGCTGCTTCTTGCTCTGACTGAGGGCTGCTGGGAGCAGGGGGTGGGGCTTGTTGCATGTGCCCGCCCCATGGGCTCTTTACTGCCGGAGCTCCGCTCCTGTGCGCTTCTGCAGGAAATGACCCCTAAAAAGTCTCTCTCTACCAATCTTTTTGTTATAGAGTTATAAGAGAAGATGTGCAGCTTGTGCCTTCCCCATATAACTTGGCAACAAAACAGGCCAGAGACTCTTGGTTTTTAAATGAAAGCTGGGAACTGGTAGATTGTGGCAAGACAGCCTCTTGATGCAATAGTGAGCTAACCATTCCTGACACACACACCCCTGACCAAGGCTCCCTCTGAGCTGTGGAGTCTTGCGAGCAAAAGTTTTACCTTGTGAGCTATTGGCATTAAAGTTGTGACCGAGCGATTTGGCTGCTGCATACATTAGTCTGTTTCTGGAGGCATCCTTCCCGAGCGAAGACAAAAATGTGTGAGCTGGAGGTTAAAAAATTGTGAGCTAGCTCACAGTAACTCAGCTTAGCGGGAACACTGCCCCAGGCCCCTTCTGTATAGTAGGGGAAATACCAGGGGACGTGGGTGGGGGTCAGGCAAAGAAAATGGCACAAATGTGGGCACGACCAGCAAAAATGAATACCTTCCTGTCTACACAGTGTCCAAAGTCTTTTGACTGCTATCTTCCCCAAAAGACTGTCTCGAATCAGGTTTCAGAAAGATTATATCATGGCCAGGGAAAACACGGAAGCAGGATGAACAGAGGGCAATGTCACATGGACGCTCCTGAAAGCAGTGCTGCTGCAAGGAAGTCACAGTAGAGCAAAACACTCATGTGGGAAAAGCCCGACTCTCTTCTTATTAAGTACTCGATTAATTGCCCAAGTAAACTATAAATCACAACATCTCAAACTGCAAGCAACGTTTAGCAAAGGAAGACATTTATCCAGCATAAATACCATAGATAAAAGCGTTGATCGGTTAAGAGGTTGCATCTACCGAACGGTGACTCGGGTCTCTAACATCGCTGAGACTGACCACCCGTCTCAGACGTGAAGCAGCTCTGACTAACAGTGCACATTTTAAATCTGCAGTTAATGAATATATCACACTGATTAATCCAATAAAGCTTTCTGCCCACTGTCTGCTAATCTGCCGAGTGGAGCACATCGGGAGAAAGCGTGTTTTGTCAAATCTGTACGGAACGGCGAAGGGTGAATTTACATTGCAAGCCTGTTCCCGCAACTTAATCTAAATATTGAACTCATTTGCAAAAGAGGCTTAATTATAGGTCTCGATGCTGCGTACCGGAATCCATGAGCCAGCTTCTGATCCCATTATTTGCATGTTTAATCGCACAGATATTAATAATTCACTTTGTCAGACTCTGCCGGCAAACAGGATTGTGTAGGAAGGTCTGTAACTTTTTTTTTTTTAATTACAAATTCCGTTCCTGATTTCTTCAAGATATGCTGAAATAATATATCTTTCTGCAAAATATTAAGTTAGGATGTGGATTACTGAGTGTTTGTGTGGCTGAAAGAGCATTTCAGGACCTGTTTCCCGCCCCACCTGCCTAGTTCTGACAAAGAAGAGGGAGGAGATTGGATTTATACCCTGCCCTTCACTGGGAGTCTCAGCGTGGCTTACAATCCCCCTTCCCCTCCTCACTACAGACCCCCTGCGAGGTAGGTGGGGCTGAGAGACCTCTGAGAATCTTGCTTGTTGTGTCAGCTCTGGCATCGGTTCTCCAAGGTCTCAGGTACAGAAATGTTCTTTCCTAACCACCTGCTACCTAAGATCCTTTAAATGGAGTGACTGAGGTCTGAAACCATCACATGACTCCTCCCTTCCCAGAACTGCCTCCGATTATAATGTATGTGTTCTTTTGAACTGTAAGCCACTTAGAATACAATGGCATAAAAGCGGTATACAAATGTATCAAATGAATAAAATGCATAATGGAATCTGGAACTGTCTATATGCAAAGCACATGCCCCGAGCCGGAGCCTTACAGACAGAGTGGTGTATCTGTTCTGAACACAAGAAAACTGGGTTATATGGAGTCAAATTATTATTATCATTATTATCATTATCATCATCATTATTATTAGCTCATCTAGCTCAGGGCCCTGACTTGGATAGCCCAGGCTAGCCCAGTTTTGTCAGATTGAGACGACGAGGAGGAGATTGGATTTATACCCCGCGCTTCACTACCCGAAGGAGTCTCAAAGCGGCTTACAAACTCCTCCCCCTCCTCACAACAGACACCCTGTGGGGTAGGTGGGGGCTGCGAGAGCTCAAAGTGTCTGCGAGATCTCTTCCGAGAACTGCCCTTGAGAGAACAGCTCTGAAATAACTTGTGACTGACCCAAGGTCACACCGGCAGCTGCTTGTGGTGGAGTGGGGGAATCAAACCCGGTTCTCCCAGATTAGAACCTGGGCTCCTAACCACCACACCAAACTGGCTCTCCTGGACGCTAAGCAGGGTCAACCCTAGTTAGTGTGTGGATAGACCCATAGCCAGGATTCTTTTGTTCGGGGGGGGAGGATCTAAATTTTCAAGGGGGCAATCAAATTAAAGTTAATTAAATTAATCTGAATGCCTGCCTTTAAAGGGGGAGGCTCCGAGCCTGTTTCTAGCCCTTCCTTTCCAGGGACAGGGCAGCGAGCACGTCAGTTCCTAGGGGAGAAAAAACAGCTCAGAGAGGATCTGAACGCCTTCTGAAGGCAATTCGATGCCCTCTGAGCAGTCTTTTCCCAGGTCCTATGTTGCACTCCCCCCCCCTGCACATTCCACAATGGGAGAGAGAGAAAAGCCTCACACCCTGGCTGTTATCAGCAGCAGTCAGTGTGTGTGTGTGTGGGGAGGTGTCTCTCCTAAGAAACAAGGTTTCTGGCATGGCTGTTTGTGGGGCAGGGCTTTTAATTAAGGGGCGGTGCCCCTAAATGCCCCATTGTCGCTATAGGCCTGGACAGACCACCGAGGAATTCCAGGGTCCCTATGCAGAGGCAGGCAATGGCAAACCACCTCTCCTAGTCTCTTGCCTTGAGAACCCTACAGGGTCTCCGTGAGTCGGCTGCAGGCACACATCTAGCCCAGCGCTGCCTCCCCTTGATTGGCCACAGCTCTCCAGGGTCTCGGGCAGAGAAGAGCCCTACTTAGTGCCTAGGACCTCAAGTGCCAGAGACTGAGACGGGGTCCTTCTGCATACGGAGTGGAAGCTCTAGCTCTGAGCCACGGTCCCTCCCACTGTGGGCTCTCTGCAACCTCTTGGTCCAAGGAGATGACGTCGTCTGTGACACCAGGATACTGCCCAATACGCAGAGTTTGGCGATGAAATTTTCCTGACGCTGCCCAGCATGTACTAACCCTGGTTGTTAGGAACCCGAGTTCCAAACTTTATTCAGCCAGAGATGATGAAGAAGAAGAGATTGGATTTATACCCGCCCTCCACTACCCAAAGGTGTCTCAGAGCGGCTTACAAACTCCTTTCCCTTCCCCCTCCTCACAACAGACACCCTGTGAGGCAGGTGGGGCTGAGAGAGCTCTTGACAGAAACGGCTCTTTTTAAAGAACAGCTCTTATCAGAACTATGGCTTGCCCAAGGTCATCTAGTGGAGGAGTGGGGAATCAAACCCAGTTTTCCCAGATTAGAGTCGCGCACTTAACCACTACACCGAACTGGCTAAATCTATGATGATCTGAACATTCAGGATGTATTCCAGGTCAATTAGAATGCAGTATGTTCCTTTGTGTGCAGACATTATGATTGCCTTCATCAGATGCCCAGATAAAACCAAACTGCTATTTAGTAATTCACACACATTTGCGTTCTGGACTGCTGCCGCTTATTCGTAAAGATTCATTTACATCATTGTGGGAAATCTCACGGATTCGAAGTTGTCTGCTTTGCATTGGCCAATGTACGTGATTGCCAGCTCACCTACTAGTGAGCTTTATAAAATAATCAAGGACAGTATATTTTAAAACTGGAGTATAATAGGACATGTTTCCGTGCCTGAGGAGTTTGTTTTCCTTTTGCACTAGGATACCAAGATATTTATACACATTGATGGTCCCCGAGTTACGACGAGCTTTTACGATGGCTCAAATGAACGCTTTACCATCAGCGGTGTTAACTGGATGTTATTCAAGGATTCCTTATTCTGAAAGGACTTGCTCGTACCCTGCGGAAAGGATTGAGAGACCACAGCACGTATTGTATTTGACTGCCCCCTGAGAGCTGAAGCTAGGAAGAAGTTCCTTTTGCCTTTATTTTCTCTAATTCCAGAGTCTAGTACGACAATCGAACCTAAGATCAGTTGGCTTCTTTCAGATTCTGATTGTAATGTTACCTTCTGTATGGCGAAGTTTTTTGCAACCCTACCTTGAGCGTATCTTTGTTGTGTTGTAGTCCACGTGGCTTTTAACAGTATTTTGCCTTGACAATTATTAGGGTTGGAAGGACATTTAGATTAAAACTAAACATACATAGATCAACAGATAAAAAGATACGTTACCTGAAAGAACTATATTATTAAAGAATGGGAAAAGGAGAAAAAATTCAAGAATGTAATAGAGGTTTGAGCACTGTGGGAAGTCAGAATGGGGGGTAGTTGATATTTGGATAAAAGGATATGAATGATTTGTTAGATGACTTAAAATTTTACTTATTAGTATATCCTAATAAAATTGTTTTACAAAAAAAACAGTATAGTCAAAGTACAGTGTGAGCTATTTAATAACGGTGTGCGGCTTCGCTGAGACTCTTTTCAAAAGTACATTTTAATTTATATTTAAATACATTTATTAGCGAAATTTATACCCAGCCTTTCAGCCAAAAGCTCCCAATTTTAATGGGGAGTTATCTCAGTTTATTTCAATAAAGCAAGCGCAGATGTTCCAGCTGGACTACGACCAAGTGGGTTTGCATAATGGAGGCTCCACTTTCAAAAACGTTTTGGTTGGTTTAGAGGCATCCCGGCTGCATTCAGCACAAATGCGTCTCTCCTCCTGCAGCTGAAAAGGGCTCTCAAGGGGAGATCTGCAACAAGTCTGAGGTAGAATATGGCTGCAAATGGCACCCACTGGCCCATGTCGTTTGCAGGTTATTTTTTAAAAAATCTTCCTTTTAACAAGGCTGTTCTGTACTGGGACTGGAAAAGGTTAGTCAGGAGTAGAAAAGGGCCAACTTTAAAAATCTAATCATAAAATATACAAAAATATATATGTGTGTTTATTCAATATAAATTAAAATAACAAACAAGGGCCCATTCATACCTCATATAAAACTATAAAAACATACAAGGGCCATGTTGAATAAACACACACACATATTTTTGTATATTTTATGATTAGATTTTTAAAGTTGGCCCTTTTCTATTCCTAACCTTTTTAGGTTCTGAGTTCTAGGTTTAGGTTCAGTTTTTCCCCCTTTTTTCTTCTTTGTCCTGTACTGGAACTGGAACATTCCAGGACTGTTTCTACCAGAGACTGTGAGCTTGACGCTCTAGAACAATAGCCCACCAGGACTCTGGAGGTGGCCAATGAGGAATGAATGGTTCTGACAACAGCCTATCGTTGGTAGTTGTTTGGGAAGTGGGTGGAGTTTGCATGCTATTCAAACAGGGGCGTTGCCCTGGGTCTTTGTATTGTTCTTGCTGAATCACTAATAAAGCTGAGCTGATCACTAGGCTTGGTGACAGACCATCCATGGAACCCAGTATTTAACAAAGGCAAAGGATGATTTGTTTGTTCCACCAAACAGTGAAGCTTGGAGGAAAGGGGTGTTGGAACATCTCTTTAACAGTGGCACAGAGGATTATCCTCTGGTTGACATCGGAACTGAACAGAGTTGCTGTCAGTTCTAGCCCGCGCTGGTGTGAGCTACCAGCCTTGTCCCCAGCTCGCCATCCACCAGCAGTTCGAAAGCTTCGGCGAGTAGATAAAATGGGTACCACTCCTTAGAGAGGGTGGGCACACTAAACCCCCGCAGGGGAGGTGTTAGCCGGCGAATGGAATGTCCAGCTCGGAAGCTCGGAAGCCTGATAAAAAGACCTCTTCAGCATTAAGAAGCCTGTAATGGGCCAATCCGGCCAGGCGGTGGCAGTGCGGCGCTACGATTCAAAGCAGCCCAGGAAGAACCAACGTCATCAAGCCAAGCCGAAAAGTGAATTCCTCCGGAACACGTCTGAAGCCTTCAGCTGAACAAAAATCCCCGTTGGCTGCAAAATGTGTGCGATTTAAAGAATTATATGTTGTGCTCCCTTACCCTTATGAAATTGTTAGTCCCTTGTGTGAAACCATGTGATTGTAAATCGCTCAGAGCCAGCAGCTCTGCCGGATTGAGCGATCAATAAATCGAAAGGTATTATTATTATTATTATTTAAATGGGACACCTAGCCTTACCCTTGGTTCAGCTACGAGGGGAAAAAGTTCGAGGCCTCGAGCCCTCCTGACAACTACACCTTCGGATCTCATTACCGTACTCATTTATGTGCTCGTTCCTACTGATTATATTTACATCCTACCTTTCCTCTGGAGAAGAAGAGTAGGTTCTATATCCCGCTTTTCTCTACCTTAGGGAGTCTCAAAGTAGCTCACAATCGCAGTTCCTTCCTCACCTTGTGAGGTAAGGTGGGGGCTGAGAGAGTTCTGAGAGAACTGTGACTGGCCCAAGGTCACCCAGCTGGCTTCATGTGTAGGGAGAAGTGGGGAGGTCAAACCCAGTTCTCCAGATCAGCGTCTGCCACTCTTTAACCACTATACTATGCTGGCCTTGAGGCGGCCTACAGGAGGGATTTTCCATTTAATCCTCCCATCGACCACACGAAACAGGCTCGGGGCTAGGGCTGAATTCAGTATGTGTCGCCCGTTCAACCCTTCTGCCTCCGTCGGCGTGCATGTGTGGAAAACGGAAAGTCAGCTCCGGATGTGCAAGGACTGCTCTTCTGATGCGTGAATAAACTGAAGGAGTGAGCAGTGACTCACGAAAGCTTGTCTCCTGCCACACATTTTGTTGGTCTTTAAGGTGCTACTGGACGCTTACTGGGGTCATTTCGTAGACAAAGAGGTGCAGGAGCTCATTAGCATAACTCATTTGCATATGCCACACACCCTGACATCACCGGAAGTGTGTCAGAAGGCAACACCCACCGCTCAGGCTCCACTGGACCGTTTTGGATTGCTAGCTATTGGGGGGGGAGGGGGGGACACACGTGCAGATCTGTCCTAGCAGAGGAGGGAGAGCTGGTACCTGAATAAAACTTGGCCTTAAAGGTGCCACTGGACTGTTTTGGGCCGGGGGCCGGGAGGGGGCTCTGCAATTTACCTGGCTGCTTCCTGCTCTGACTGAGGGCTGCTGGGAGCAGGGGGTGGGGCTTGTTGCATGTGCCCGCCCCCTGGGCTCTTTACTGCCGGAGCTCCGCTCCTGTGCGCTCCTGCAGGAAACGACCCCTGACTCTTACTCTTTTCTGCTGCCACAGACAAACTAACAATGGCTACCCATCTTGTGTGAATACACAGGCAACTTTAAATGTGCTTGAACCAGGTTTTTTAATCAACTTGTGGCTGTGAAGGAAAGCTGCTTTACGGTCAAATTTCAGCCCTCTGCCATTCATATTGCACCTGTGATTTTTTGTTCCAGGCTTTCAGATCCTAACTCTGCTGAGCAATGCTCCCTCTAAGCTGTGAGTCTTGTGAGCAAAAACATTAACGGTGTGAGTGAGCGATTTTGCTGCTGCATAAATTAGTTTGCTCTGGAGCCATCCTTCCTGAGCTAAGACAAAAAATGTGTGCACCAGAGGCTAGCTCACACTAACTCAGGCTAGAGGGAACACTGCTGCTGAGAGAGCTGGGGGATTTTCTTCTTAGTTTTACTACAGCTAGTATTTTTAGATAACTTCGAAAATCGGTGACTGACCTCACTGAGACTGAATTTAAACCCGCCCTTCACTACCCAAAAGAGTCTCAGAGCGGCTTACGGTCTCCTCTCCCTCCCCCTCCCCCACAACAGACACCCTGTGAGGGAGGTGGGGCTGAGAGAGCTCTTTTGAGGACTGCTCCTGAGAGAACAGTTCTGAAAGAACTTGTAACTGACCCAAGGTCTCACCAGCAGCTGCAGGTGAAGGAGTGGGGAATCAAACCCGGTTCTCCCAGATTGGAGTTCTCCCTCCTAACCAGTACACCAAACTGGCTCCCGAGTCACCTAGTGAATCCAGGCCTGCCTAGCCCGAGCGTCGCATTCTAATCACTGTGCACGGTTCTTACGGCACTCAGTGATAATCTTCTTACTAATCCATCTAAACGGAAAGACTATTGCGTTACACCGAAGTGGATGAGCTGCCGATGCCAACAGCAGCCACGGCTTTCTTGCATTAACGAACAGAGATCCTCCCGCAACCTACCCTATAATGAAACACAACATCTGCTGGTTGCAAGATCGTTGTACCTAGAAAACAGGGCTGTCCCTGCCGTGAGATGACCGGTCTTGAACTTCAGGTTTTGGGGTGCCATAAAAAAGCAGCAATTGCCGATGATTATTTTTCTGGGGTTTTTTTTTTACCACTGAAAAGATTGTTTTTTCCTGCACCAAACAAGGAAATGTTGGGGTCTTCTCCACAAGGAAACAAACACACAAATTCGTGCATATCACGGTGAGCATGAAAAGTACCCACATTCAGCAGAAGGACCTTGCCGAGGAGAAAACACAGGCCTGGCTTTCCATCCCGGGTGCAGATCAGCCTCTGCTCCTGATGTGACACCATTCCGAGTAAGAAGAGACAGTTCTCCCGTCTCACACATACACCCTCGTGCGCGCACAGATGTGCACGGACCGTTCACACCCAGGCCGATTTAGCAGCCGCACTCGTTTTGCTCCACCTACCGTGTGCGTCGAAAAACTCGTCGTCCGAACTCTCGTCTGAATCCCTGGCGATGCTCTGCATCCTCCACTCCGATAAACTATGGCGCGAGGGGCTTGCTAGGAGAAACAGACAGGATGGATGCAATAAGCCACGGGCTGAAAGCGAGGCCGTCTGCGCGTACCCCTTTGCGGCAGAGACACCCTTGGGCGGTCCCCTCCTGGAAACCCGTCCCCCAAGTGTTAACACACAGCGTGCCCCGTGATGTCGGCGTGATGTCAAACTTTCCTCCCAGCGATGTTTTATCGTTCGAGATGCCAGAGCGCTGCGCTCGGCAATCCTCGGCTGCTGTTTCCAAAGGGCAGCTATTTATAAGCATCGGGAGGATGTGTAAAATCATTTCAGGTTTGGCAATTAGACGAGGAAGTCGCCCGGCTGTAAACATTCCCCTCCAAAGTCACGGCGACAGCAAAAAAAATAAAGAGTATGTGACGCTCGGGAAACAATCCGCAAGCTTTTGAGTCACCCAGAGTTCTTCTTCAGGCCCTGGGGAGCTGCTATGGGCCGCACCGGGGAAACTTCTGTGCGTGAGGGCTGCGAGCAAGTTTCCCCAGCGGAAAAGACCGTGGCTTCCTTGGGCCTTTCAGGAGAGGAAAATGCTGTGGGGAGGGGGCAGTCTTACGTCCTGAGTTATACTTAGTCAGACCACTAGGGCACGGAGTTCAGTGTGCCTCCTTTTTTGGCAGTGGCTCTTCCAACCCATGCTCCCTCTAAACTGTGGAGTCTTGTGAGCAAAAATTCTACGTTGTGAGCTGTGAGCGAGCGATCTGGCTGCTGCATAAATTAGATGGCTCCGGAGCCATCCTTCCTGAGCTAAGACAAAAAGATGTGAGCTGGAGGCTAAAAAACTGTGAGCTGGAGGCTAGAAAACTGTGAGCTATCTCACACTAACTCAGCTTAGAGGGAACACTGCTTCCCAACACCTGCTACCTGAGATACTTGAACTGGAGATGGCAGAGACAGAACCTGGGACTTTCTGCATGCAAAGGTGTCACTGAGCCAGGCGACTCCCCCCCCCCCCCCACCGATCCGGCGCACGAGACCAGCTGGACCCCCCAGTGTTGCACAGTCAAATCCACAGGGTAAGAGTCACCCTTCCAACTTCAACTGGTCTAGCTACTTCCGGGGGTGGGGTGGGGTTGCCTGCATGTGCCACCAGGTGGCGAAGTCTCCTGTCTTCGTTGCCATAAACCCACATCCCAGTGGCAGGTGGCTTCTCTACACAGAGAAGACACAAAAGAGGACGGGGGCACAGGATGGTGGTGGCGGCCGCAAGGAGCGAATGGAAGTGCAGCATCTGTACAGTTACATCAAAACACCCCCCCCCCATAACTGTACACCGGGCTCCATGAACCATACTTTGCTCATCGTGGAGCTTTGTGGATCATCAGGCAAGCAATGTTCCCTCTAAGCTGTGGAGTCTCGTGAGAAAAAATTCTACTTTGTGAGCTGCTGGCATTAAAGTTGTGAGCGGGCAATTTGGCTACTGCATAAATTAGTTTGCTCTGGAACCCCATCCTTCCTGAGCTAAGACAAAAATGTGTGAGCTGGAGGCTAAAAAACTGTGAGCCAGCTCACCCTAACTCAGCTTAGAGGGAACACTGCAGGCAAGTCACCTTCGGCTGGCCCTCTTAAGAAGAGGCAGGATGCGCACCTAAGGAGTGTCCCACGTTGCCTCTGACTGCGCTGTTGCACTGAGAGGGCCAAACTAAATATTATGTGCCTCTGCATGATTTTTTTCACCAGTTTTTTTTTTTTAAATGAAAAGCCCCCCCCCCGCCCCCTCGTTGCTGCAAATAGGAGAGTGGGGGAAGGCTGGGCCGATAGGTCTAGCCAAAATCACCCTCCACGATCAGATTTTCTCCACACGGAAGAAAGTCACACACACACACACCCCACACACACACAGGTGAGAAAGCAGCTTACAAGCAATGCTCCCTCTAAGCTGTGGAGCCTTGCGAGCAAAAATTCTACTTTGTGAGCGACTGGCGTTAAAGTTGCAAGCGGGCGATTTGGTTGTATAAATTAGTTTGCTCTGGAGCCATCCTTCCTGAGCTGAGATAAAAAAAATGTGTGAGCCAGAGGCTTAAAAAAAAGGCGAGTTAGCTCACACTCACTCAGCTTAGAGGGAACACTGCTTACAAGAGAACTGGGAGGAAAGGAAACTGTTAAGGAGCCTTTCGCCGCCATCCTTCCGTTCCTGATCGATCCGAGTCGTCAGACCTGAGGCTGCTTTTCAAAAGGAAATGAGGCCTTTCCTGAGACCGAAGCGTGCAACTGTGCATGGTGTATCCTTTGGCCCTAAGAATGGCGGCCAGGACTGAGGACCCTGCAAATGTCTGGCCTCCCGCGGCTCTGAAGCTGATTTCGGTTTTCCTTCTCAAGTTCCTCCCTCCGGCGGCTAGTGCTGGACAGCAGACGAGAGAATCCCACACTGAATACCAACAACCGCGTCTTCCTTAACAAAGGCAGCCGAACGGCCAGCGCTTGTTAAATTCACATCAAGCCGCTAGAAGACATTCAAGGGCTCATGTTAAGGAGACACTGCGGCACAAAAACCTATTTATTATTGTGCCGCCGAAAGAAGGCCAAGCATGCCAGCCGACTACTTTGGGATTCTAATTTTACTAATTGTCATGTGGAAGGCCACTGAGCCCACCCCCCCCCATCAGTTGCAAGGCTAATTATGGCTTTGGTATTCACTCTTTATAGCGGCTGTCTATCCCACTCGATCCCTCTGGGAATAAGGGAGAAGAGTGACTGGTGAGGCACAGCTAGTTCCCTCTGGAACAATGTCAGAAGGTCCTCGTAAAATAGGTGCTAGAAATAGAGCAGAGAAGAATACAGGCGGACTTGTGACCAGGGTCCCTGTTTACACCAGGGGTCTCACTTAGACGACAACAGACTGATCAAGCCTCATGACAAAGAGATGGCAACCCTGTAAGGCAGGGGTGCCGAACTCATTTGTTATGAGGGCCGGATCTGACATAAATGAGACCTTGTTGGGCTGGGCCATGTGCATCATAAAATGTAATGCCAGGTAGCGGAGATATAAACTTTATAAAAGACACAAACACAAAGGGGTTTTTACTTAAGATCATGCTTAAAACATTAACTCTCCTGCAATATTTTGTTTATTGAACAGCGTCCGATAACTGACACCTCTTGCTCTGAATTACTGCATCAAAATGTCTCTGTGCTGTTGCAATCTTTAGTATGCTGTTCAGGTGTGTATCTGTAAGCTGCAAACCTACGATGACGCAGCAGCAGCAGCAGAACTGGAAGCAGAAGCAGAAGACAGCCAGTTCCACTGCGGGCCTGACAGAAGCCCTCCAGGGGGGGCCTGATGTGGCCCCCGGGCTGCATGTTTGACACCCCTGCTGTAAGGTTTTCAAGGCAAGAATGTTCAGAGCTGGTTTGCCATTGCCTGCCTCTGCCTCCTGACCCTGGTATTCCTTGGAGGTCTCCCGTTCAAATACTAGCCAGGGCCGACCCTGCTTAGTTTTCGAGATCTGACGAGACTGGGCTAAGCCTGGGCTACCCAGGTCAGGGCAATCATCCACGACCTAATCCTTTTCATTGGAGATACTGAGGACCCGACCTTAGGAGCTTCTGCATGCCGAGCAGACGTTCCACCACTGAGCCACAACCCCTGCTCTTAAATGCCTTCCTTTTCCTCAAGATCCCGCCCACCCCCCACAAATTTTGTGCCTCTCACTCCAGAGGTTTAGCAACATCTCCGCCTCCCTCTCCACCCCTGGTGAACCAGCTCCTGCCGTATTAACCCACCGGTCCTCTGGGGAAAACGGCAAGCACACATGCAATTTTGTTACGGTCAGTACAAGCCGAATAGCTGCAGAACAGGGGATTAGGAAATTCAAGCATTAATCACAGCAGAGCTCTTTCAGCACTGTTTGTTCTGTCTCCAGCATTGCACATTCAACAAGTGTATGTCCAGGCACAGTGTATCCCCAGGGGCCAGTTTGCCACAGGAGAAATTTCCATGCCTCCAAATCACCAAGGCGTTTCTGTCACTCCTCTCTTCAGTCCCCCCCCCCCAATCCAGGGCCTTCTCCCACTGCCCCTTGGACGTTAATAGAATTCCTGTTCTGTTTGCCAGCAAGGGGACGCGCCTCATTAAGCTCAGATGCAACAAAACTGGGGCCTTCGTGCAATTAAAAAGGAATCTCCAGCCGATGAATCATATGAATGTTGACTAATCTATACATTAATTAAGTCTGCACAGGAGAAATAAAATATTCAAAAGAAAAAAATAGCGTGCGCTTGTTTGGGACGACCGTTGCGTGACTATAACAAATGGCAAACCTGCCAACCTGCTGTGCTAACTATGAAAGGGCAAAAGCGGGCCACCTACAGGCAAGGCAGAGGCCTCCTTATACTGGGGAGGTATGAAGGTATGCAGAAAAAAATAGTGGATTAGTGGAAGGAGCCTCTGCTTTGCATGGAGAAGGTCCCAGGTTCAGTTCCCGGCATCTCCAGTTTTGAAAAAGGATGAAGAAGAGAAGAAGAGGAGACTGGATTTATTCCCCGCCCTTCACTCAGCATCTCAGAGCGGCTTACAATCTCCTTTCCCTTCCCCTCCCCACAACATACACCCTGTGAGCGAGGTGGGGCTGAGAGAGCTCTTTCCAGAACTGTCCTTGCGAGAACAGCTCTGACAGAACTGTGGCTCGCCCAAGGTCATCCAGCAGCTGCAAGTGGAGGAGTGGGGAATCAAACCCGGTTTTCCCAGATTAGAGTCCGCGCACTTAACCACGACACCAAACTGAGGCAGCAGGTATTGTGAAAGACCTCCACCTGAGACCCCGGAGAGCCGCTGCCGGTCTGAGTAGATGATGCTGACCCTGACGGACCGATGGTCTGGCTCAGTATCGGGCAGCTTCATGTGTGGCTTCGTAAGCTAACCCAAAGAAAAGACCAGGGAAAGAAACTGGCCCAACGTGGACTGAATACGTTCTAGGAGCAAGGAGGGCTGAGAGCAGCCGAGTATCCCTTGGGGGGTGGAATGGGGGGGGGGCGGGGCGGGAAAAATCAGCCTGCTCAATGACGGTAGTTAGAAACGCCGAAAAGTAGCAGAGACTCTGTTTAAGCATGTACAGAGTATTTACAGTTTATTTACACTGGAATATATACACAGTCCTTTCTGAGTCCAACTCACTGTTCACTCCGACAAGGTGCTTCGCAGACAAACGATCCCACAAAGGAGATGTCTGGTACTGTACAGTTCTCAATATATATGTACAAAGACCAATCAGGTTGCAGCAATTTACATATAGCTGACTCATGGTGATTATGGCAGAGTCTGATGCACTCTGCCAGTTCCCTGACTCCTGACTGTCACTTCTAGATCAGACAGATCTAACACTGCTGCTCATGGCTGACTGACAGCTTGCCAGTAATATCTCGAATACTGACACTCAAGTCCCTTTGGATGCTTGAAGGGAGATTTGGGGTGGGATTCTGAATCCTGAATCGTTACCCCTTCCCACAACTCTTCTTGGGTCCCCAGCTTGTTATCATGGAAAATGCTTTTCATCCCCCTCTAACTACTTTACCTTTTGGTACCCGTTATTGAATTTCATAGCAGGTAATCCTGAGTTTTTCTCCTTCTAACTATATTGGGGTTTTTTTTAAATATATTTATTGATTTTCCAAACACAAACAAATAACAAACAAACAATAAGAACACACAAAGAAGACAGTTACAGTTTTCGCTCACCAGAAAAAACAAACAAACAAACAAAAACATCTAGCTTAACACAACTAATTCAGTTTGATTAGTTTTTTTATCTTATAGCTATAAATCTTCATGTACTTCCAACGATTATACATTTTAGAGTTACATTGTGATATTTCCGTTTCTAGGTAATAGATAATAGAACAAAACAAATTTAACAGACAACTTTAAAGAGCTATTTAACTCTTAGCCTTTTTTGAACCGATATAATTGTTACTATCCATTGCTTTAAATATTACTTCCAATACTTAGCATCTTACCTATCACAAATTGAAGCAAATAAACACCCACAATAAAGTCGGTAAACGTGAAAGGCTAAGGAAGGAAGGAGATTTCCCATTTTCAAATCATCCTTCACTTTCCATTCCTCTCAATGACATAAGAACATAAGAGACGCCAGTGTTGGATCAGGCCAAAGGCCCATCCAGTCCAACACTCTGTATCACACAGTGGCCAGAAATACCAGTGCCATCAGGAGGTCCACCAGTGGGGCCAGGACATTAGAAGCCCTCCCACTGTTGACCCCCCTAAGCACCAAGTTTTCCTCCTTTATCCTACCCATTGTCAACTGTATTTGGAGCATTAAGCCTACTATTTTGGTGTTTTCTTAATTTTCTATAATTTTTCACTAAGCATCTCCCATATGAACTACTTTCTTTACACCTAACTGAAGATCTAAAGCCTAAATCAGCTTATATTAGTTCTTTCCTTACCTACTTATTTCAGTAATGAACTGTTTTCATTTAAACTTCTTCCTTTACATTTGGCTAGTCTAAAGCCTGAATCAGCTTGTATCATTCTTCTTACCTACTTATTTCAGTAATTAACATTTTCATTTATTTAGCGTCATACACAACCTCAATCAGCACAATCAAACAAACAAAAATACTTCACATAACGCATTAAACAGCTTCTAAATATATTGTTGATGTTCTTCTCTGTTAAAATGCTATAGTTAGGGGCCGCGGTGCCTCAGTGGTTAAGACACTGAACTGCAGACCGGAAGGTCTGTAGTTCGGCAGTTCGAGACCCGAGTGCCGCGTGACGGAATGAGCTCCCATCTCTGGTCCCAGCTCCTGCCAACCTAGCAGCTTGAAAGCAAGAAATACAGGTACCGCTTCAGGTAGATAAACAGGTACCGCTTCAGTGGGAAGGTAACAGCATTCTGTGTGCCTCGGCGTCTAGTCATGCCGGCCACATGACCATGGAAAAAGTCTTCGGACAGCGCTGGCTCTTTGGCTTGGAAGCGGAGATGAGCACCGCTCCCTAGAGTCAGATTCGACGGACTTTCGAACAAGGGAAACCTCTACATTTACTTTTTATTAAAGTTACTATAATGTTATGACAATTTCCTGCCTTCTTTGATTATGTTTTTATTATTTGTTCCATGGTTGGATTGTTACAGTTTGTTGTTATAAATCAATAAAATTTAAATTGTAAAAGAAAAGAAAAGAAAAGGCTTTCCCCCCTTCTCTCTCAATCAAGAAGGAATGGGGGACTTTTCTAAGATGATGCTTGCTGCCCATAGTTTTTAATAAACATTTACATTAAAATTAAGTTTAAAATCAGCTGCCTGATTAAATTGAATTCCCTGATGGGGACAGCCCAGCTAGCTCGATCTCGTCAGATCTCGGAAGCTAAGCAGGGTCGGCCCCGGTTAGTATTTGGATGGGAGACCACCAAGGAAAGCCCAGGGTCGCCACGCAGAGGCAGGCCATGGTGAAACAACTCTGAGCATCTCTTGCCTTGGAAACCATACGGGGTGGCCATAAGTCAGCTGTGACTTGACAGCAAAACCCCCCCCCCCCTTTCCAAATATTTTAATTGATTAATCCAACTGATCAAAGGGACTGTGTTGCTGTCCTAACTCCAGGGCTCTGGATTCTTCTGTGTTTCAGTAGCCCTGCCAGCTACCCATTATGCCTGCCTGGCACAGCAATTAAAACTCTCGCTCCCCTCGCAGCATTCTGGAAACAAACGGGGCGAGACGCAGATAGGGCTTTAAACCACAGTCATCACTGAACATGCTTTGTACTCATCCCACTCTCATCCCTGTTCATACACGGCAACTGAGCAAGCTTGTTTGTCCACAGTCTGGGACAAGACATGCCACGCTGTATGTTGGCTCCGCCATATGCATGAACACACATGGAACTGCCTTCTTCCGAATGGATCCCTTAGTCCATCGTTCAGTATTGTCTACCCCGACTGGCAGTGGCCCTCCAGGGTCTCAGGCTGAGGTCTTTCCCATCACCTCCTGCCTGGTCCTTTTTAACTGGAGATGCCGGGGATTGAACCTGGAACCTTCTGGATGCCAAGCAGAGGCTCTACCACTGAGCTACAGCCCCACTTCATGACTCTCCAGGGTCTCAGGCTGAGGTCTTTCCCATCCCCTCCTGCCTGGTCCTTTTTAACTGGAGATGCCGGGGATTGAACCTGGAACCTTCTGCACGCCAAGCAGAGGCTCTACCACTGAGCTACAGCCCCACTTCATGACTCTCCAGGGTCTCAGGCTGAGGACTTTCCCATCACCTCCTGCCTGGTCCTTTTAACTGGAGATGCCGGGGATTGAACCTGGAACCTTCTGCACGCCAAGCAGAGGCTCTACCACTGAGCCATGCCCCCTTCTCGGTCACTCCCCTGCCACTTCTCTGGAAAAGCCACCGTCTGTTTTCAGCCAGAATGACACACACCAGTCGAGGAAATCTGACCTGTGGAACATTTCCTTGGCCTGTAGTTTTTCAAAGGAGCTTAACGCCTCCAAGTGGCAGGCCGATAAAATATGCATGCTCCTCTCCATGAGAGGGAGGTATAATGTTCTGCAATGAAGATTCTGCCTCCAGTGTAACTGAACAGGAAGGTTTCTAAGGACTGCAGGCAGTGTTCCCTCTAAGCTGAGTCAGTGTGAGCTAGCTCACAGTTCTTTAGCCTCCGGCTCGCAGGTTTTTGTCTTAGCTCGGGAAGGAGGGCTCCTGAGCAAACTGATTTATGCAGCAGCCAGATCGCTCACTCACAACTTTAACGCCAGGAGCTCACAAAGTAGAATTTTTGCTCACAAGACTCCACAGCTTAGAGGGAGCATTGACTGCAGGCCATCCTCTAGGAGAGCTAATTCAGTGGTAAGTCGACATGCAAGCTGCTGGCACTCTCCAGTTCGGCAGAGAAGCCGCAACATGGCAAGGTTTCTTTTCAGGTGGGACAAACCAACACTCGAAGCCGTCACGAAACACACGCGGGTCCCTGCTGGGATGCAGACTACGGCGAATCAGTGTGGCTCGCAGTTGATTCGAGAAGCAGAATTTGACAAACTGGGGCACGATGTGGCATGGTGGGACGGGGGAGCCATCTGGAAGCTCCCCTCTCCAGGAATCTTTAAGCACTCAGTGGCTTCTCCTCACTTTCCCCTCCACTCCTGCGGTCCGAGGACCAAAGAAACTTCATTTTGAGTTTCTGTTTGGAGATGAGAAATAACAGCTCAACAGGAAAATTCCACTGCCTGCCTGTCTGTAGACTAGCAAAGGGAAATTCTACTGTATGGTATGTAAGATAATGAGCCCCACCACCAGGTATCGTAATTTAGAAAGGTTGCTCAGTGATCAGAGATAACATTCTATCCTCCCTTGTCAATTAGATGATGGTACCAGGAGCTCTAGGGAGTTACCTGCATGGTCAAGTATTGATAAGAAGCAGAAGACCCTAATGAGAGTATAGATAAGCAGCTGGAGTAAGCGTAAGGGCTAAAGAATGCAAGTGAAAAACAGATGGAAAAGTTCATGATTGTAGCCATATATGAGATAGAAACTTGCATGATCTTATGTAAAGATATGGACATCTGCGCATGTCCAGAAGTTGTTTGCACATGATTATAAAAAGCTTGGGACTTTACTTAGCCTTTGGAATTCAGGCTTTTGAGGCTCGGCTTCCCCTTTGTTCGGATTAAGTTTTCCTGCTCGCTTCAGAAGCCTTACTGGTTGCGCTTCTGATTGGGACAAATGCGCCAGGCAACGGCCCATTTCGCGAACACTCCCAACACTCCCTTTCGCCTGGAGCAGATTTGGTCTCCCTCTGATGGATTTCTGAAGATTTCTTGCTTCAGTGGATTTGCAAAGTCATGGTTTCCTGTCTACCTGGTGACTCCCCCGAGCAAGTAGAGAGCTCTTCCCTTGTCTTTGTGCTGCCTAGTCTTGTTGCCGGCATCATCTTCACAAGGGTAGAATCATAGTTGGAAGGGACCTCCAGGGTCATGTAGTCCAACTCCTTACACAATACAGGAAATTCACAAATACCTCCCCCTCCACACCCGTAGTGACCGCTGTTCCACGCCCAGAAGATGACAAAAAAACTCTCCAGGATTGCTTCCTGACCCCAAAGTGGCAATCAGCATTTCCCCGGGCGTGTAAGAAAGGGCCACAAGAACTAAGCACTGAGGCAACCCTTCCTGCCTTCCCTCTCATGAACTTCCTAAGTTCACAGAATTTGCATTGCTGTCAAGATGGCCATCTAGCCTCTGTTTGAAAACCTCCCAAGAAGGAGATCCCACCACCTCCCGAGGAAGCCTGTTCCACTGAGGAACCGCTCTAACTGTCGGGAAGCTCTTCCTAATGTTTAGCCGAAAACTCTTCTGATTCAATTTCAACCCGTTGGTTCTGGTCCAACCTTCTGGGGCAACAGAAAACAACTGTTGTAAAACAGTTGCTATCTGACACAGGATCTGAACCCAGCTCTCCAGGATCACTATCTACCTCAGGGAATCTTTTTGCTTGGCCACACCTTAGAGGGCATATCTAACCCTCACACTAGCTAGTTCAGCAGTCAGTTCCTTCTCCCCATGGGACTGTAGTCCTGGGAGCAAGCGGAGCCGTGGCTCTCAAATAGAGATCTGAGCACACTGGCCGAGCTACAGCCCTCGAGATGGCTCGAGAAAAGCTGTGACAGTTAAACTAGCATCAAGCAGATATAACTTTTCCTCGGGCATTTAGCGAGTGCTGTTACCATGACCGATTCCGCACAAGCAGCTGTGCCGCCCTCACTTTTCTGTTTCCTCCGCTTGCATCGGTCAATTTCACACTGCTCGCTGCACGGCCACATTTCAACTGCAGCTCCCCGATTTCCCCCCGCATCTTCTCAATCTCAAAAAGCAAGGATCGAGAAGACGTGTGGGGGGGATCGGAGGGAGCTGTGGGTCAACATGCGGCAGCGCAGCGAATAGTGTGAAATTGACCAATGCAAGCGGGGGAAACAAAAGAGCAAGGGCGGCACAGCTGCTTGTGAGAAATCGGTCTGCATTTGAGGAGAAGCTAAAGTGCTCCTCCCTGTTCCTGCAGAGGGAGCCGCAGGGGGACAGCTGGGCACAGAGAAGGCCCATTGAGAGGGAATGGTCAGCTACGCTGCCATTGTAAGTGGGGGGAAGCAGGAGGCTGCTGGGTGAACGTCCTCAAGTGCTGGAATGTTGACTTTCATTTCTTTCGAGGTGTCTTATCTCTTTGCCTGGGCTCCTGACCTTGAATACCTTTCTCCTCTCGCTCTGCTGGGAATGTCTGATTGGCCCGATTCCATCAGGGGACCCCGCTCTGAATCCTGTATAACTTCCCCCTTTCCCGCCTGCGGAGTTAGATCTAACACTGAACGCGTGCACAGATGACCTGCCTTTACTGTTCTCAATAAACTTGATCCTTCAGAACAAGCCATTATATAGTCAGATTTGATGGTTTGTTAATGATGATTGACCACTCTCAATGTCAAGAAAAGCAATTTTTATATTGCTAAGCTAATACTTTCATTGGGCTCTTTTTGTAGCAGGTACTCATTTGCATATTAAGCCACACACCCCTAATGCATCCAATCCTCCAAGAGCTTACAGTAGCTCCTGTAAGAAGAGCTCTGTAAGCTCTTGGAGGACTGGCTACATTAGGGGTGTGTGGCCAGAGGTCATTTCGGGGGGGAACGCGGGGGAACGCAGTTCCCCCGGGTGAGGTGCAGGGGGTTGGGGCACATGACGAAGCCCTGCTTCCGGCTGCCCCGCTTCCAGCCCTCATTCAGCCAGGAGGAGGCAGGAGAAGAGGGAGGGTAGAAGAAGAAGAAGAAGAGATTGGATTTATACCCCGCCCTTCACTTGGAGTCTCAGAGCGGCTTACAAACTCCTTTCCCTCCCCCTCCCCACAACAGGCACCCTGTGAGGTGGGTGGGGCTGAGAGAACTCTGACACAAACTGCTCTTTTTCAAGGACAGCTGTGCCAGAGCTTGTGGCTAACCCAAGGTCACATCAGCAGGTGCAAGTGGAGGAGTGGGGAATCAAACCCGGTTCTCCCAGATTAGAGTCCGCACACTTAACCACTACACCAAACTGGCAACTCACTGGTAAGTTGCTTCCTCCCCGCCTCTCCCCACCCCTGCCTGCCTGGGGCCAGGGAGGGCCTTGGCGAGGCTTCCTCGCACTCCCGCTGGCCTTGCAGGTCCACCGCCGGGCCCCTGATGTCAGGGGGTGTGGCATATGCTAATGAGTTATGCTAATGAGTTCCCCTAGCTCTTTTTCTACGAAATGACCCCTGTGTGTGGCCTAATATGCAAAGGAGTTCCTGGCCTCCAACTCTTGGGTTTTTAGTGGATTTTATTTACTTTCTCCTGTAGTTGTAGATCCCCTCCCTAATTTGCCCCAAAATAAATAAATAAATAAACTTGATCCTTCTGAAGAAAATGTTACTGAGACTGATGGTTGTGGGACTCTTGGCAGGAACCAGCCGATGAACACTAAGAAGGTCACAGCCACAAAAGCTAATAACAAAATGCGCTCGTAATGCATAACAGGTAAGTATAAATGTATAAAGATATAGTGATCCACAATTCTCATAAATATTTCCTTCTAGGTATACAAAAGAGAAGCCCTCAGCAGAACAAACGGATGACGAAATTCTCCGGAGTGAACTTCCGTTTCGTAGAAAACTTCCTCTGAAAGTCAAAAACGGTCTCTCCTGTTTTCATAGATTGCATGATGTGAGAATTTGTGTAAGAACCACTATACATCATGGATTAGGATTTTGTATGTTACCCTGTATGGAAAAGGTTGCAAAGACACCTGGGAAAGCGCCCCAGCATTGGGGTCTAGAGCACGGCATCGTGGGATTTCCCCCTCCTTCCGCCATCCTCCAAGTTCCTCTTTAAACAAATCACAAGGCAGAACTCATCCCGCTGAAGACAACTCACCTCCTCTCTTCGAAGAGGACTTGGAAGACGTCGACCACTGCTTGGTCAGCACGCGCCCCGGCAAGGCTTCACCGGTATTGCTAGCGGTGTCCGCTGCCTCGGCAGACGGGGATATGGCCTTTGTTTCCGTGTCGTTGTCGCCCGCAGGATCTTTGGAAAGGTGCTGCTCTGACTCGCTGTCGCTGCAGCTGAACTGGGCCATCTTCTGCGCCAGCATCAGCTGGGCCTCCTTCTCCAGCTGCCGGATGTCCTCAATGGTCAGCCCGTACCACTCGTCCTGCCAGCACCAGGCCTGCCGGTGGGCCCTCACCATCACCTTCCGCAGACCTGCAAAAGGACGGCGGGCCAGCAGTTAGGGCCCATCCAGATACTGGCTGTGTTTCAGGCGGGTAGCCACGTTGGCCTGAGGCAGCAGAACAAAGTTTGAGTCCAGTGGCACCTCTAAGACCAACAAAGGTTTATGCCGGGTACATGAAAACCTATACCCAGAATAAAACTTTGTTGGAGAAGGAGGA